>NC_077229.1:537640847-537971626 GCF_027887165.1 Monodelphis domestica
ATCAAGGTGTTGGCACTCCCCACCTATTCTCTTATTCCTCTTATTTCCTTGGAGTTCGTGTTACTCCCCATGTGTTTCTACTTTTGTCTTTGAGTCATTATTATTCTCCCATCTCCTTAGCCCCCTCTTTCCATCTCAGGTTATTCCCACAGATATATGTTATAGTACTCCCGTGGGGGGTCGCCATACCTCCCATCTGGACACTATAAAGAGTAACATGATTGTCTAGAAATTAGAAATGAAGGGCTAGCAACAACTCCTTCCATTCTGTCAGTAAGAAATGTTAATTGTTTGAATCTTTCTGCAATAATAGTTTAGTAATAGTAGACCAGACTGCTATGGATAGCAGACTCAACTCCATGCTATTCATCTGCATCCTTCAAGTATAATATATTTCCTTGAGGCAAGAATAGAACTCAACTTCTAAACCTAACTCAGAAACAATGAGTGATTCAGAAAGCTTAATTCCCAAACTTAATTCTGAGACAAATGAGACAACTAGGGCTATAAACAAAATGTTGGTGGAGATTATAAAGATGATATTAGAAATTAATTCCTGTTATATTCATTTAGAGATAAGAAGTAGAGAAGCTAGCTTGAGAAAGAATTGGAGTTTCTAACAGAGCTTGTGGGAAGCCATCAAAATCTCTCTGTCTGACATTGTCAAGAGTGGGTGCCAAAGGGTACAAGGAGATCTTTGTACTTGTGAATTTTAGTTTTACTCCACCCTGCTTAGTCTTTAGAATTCTAGCAACCAGGAATGTATACACTCCACTTAAGGATTGCATGTTGGGGAGGAAGGCCTGTGACTGGCTTGTGCTAGCAAGTGACAAATAAGAAACAACTGACTGATCCCTGTGCTGTCCTAAGCCAAGCTTAAGCCACAATTGGCACATGTGAGACACAGGAAGTGATGTAATGAACTGAGTTTATATTTCGTGTCACTTCCTGTGAGAGGGAGTTTTTGTGGACTTGGCTGTGGAGCTTGACCCTGGAGGAGAGTATCATGAGACCTCAGACTGCTTTCCTTTTAAATGGTCATGTGGTGAATGATAAGGCTGACTCTCCCTTTCCTTGGCTTTCTGGAGAGGCCCCTTGGCTAAGACTTCTGAATTCCTGCCTGGCTCAGACTAGGCCAGAGCAGTTCAATTCCCTTTTCCTCTCTCTTTCTCATTCTTGACTTCTTCCTTCTATTGTAAATAAACCAACATAGTATTCCATGGCAACCAACTAAAATTATTCAGTCTCAACCCTAAATTTATCCTTAACCTACTAGTGGGAAATCAAGGAACCAAAGTTTTGACAGGTAATTGAGAGAGAGGGACCAGATAAAGAGTGTAAGGGGTAAATTTACGTTTTGTTTTTTTTAACTGAATAAAAATTTAGTTGGTCACCAGGGATTAATTCAAATCCCAATAAAAATACTTGTCAGTTTGGCAATTTTATGGTGGTTTAATTAATATAGAGGGAAGGAATTAAGAAGAAGAGAGAGGGGAAAGGGTATGATATTTCTCCGGCCTAGCCTGAGCCAAGGGGAGTTCAGAGACCTTCCAGCCATGAGGTCTCCTCTGAGATGAGGGGCCTCCTAGGAGGATGGCATTCTTAGGAAAGGTAAAGGAAAAAAAGGAATCAGCCTAAACTCTGAGAGAGCACAGGGAAGACGCCTCACCTGACCCATGCTAAGATGCCAAAACACCAAAACGCTGCCACGAGCCAAACCTGGGCAAGAGCTGCAGGCACACCAAGACGCCAAGATGCCCAGCATGCTGCCACCAAGCACGTCTCCACTGTGAAAAAGAGCCAGAGCCACCTCTCAGCAAAAAGATCTAGAGCCACCTCTCTTTGCAAAGAGCTGGAGAGAGGAAATGACATGAAATATATAGACCATATTTTTACATCACTTCCTGCATCTCACATGTACCAATGGTAGCTTAAGATTAATTTAAGACAGCCCAGGGGGTCTGTCAGTTGTTTCTGATTTGTCATTTGCTAGTACATGTCTGGCATAGGCCATTGTGAATCTTAAAATTTCTCAGACTCTACCTTAGAACATTTGGTTAAGGCTATTCCCCATTTTAAACAATGGAGGTACTTAGTCAGAAATGTATGTGAGAACTTTACATTACTCCATCCATACTTAGGCATACTTTAGGGGAAGATAAAGTTGTAAAACTCCTTACTGAACAATGAAAAAAGTACTTAACCCATACTTATAGTGAGGCAAAAGCCCTTAAGCTAGGTCTATTTTTAGGTCTAATACAAAAGGGTGCTAAGTACCTATGAAGGTCAAATTAATCATTAAAAGGTCAGGCAACTTGCAAGGAGCAAGCTTAACAAAGAGGTATGAAGTACTCAGAAGATATAATCTACCCAGAGAAGGTGAGAACTAAAAACTAAGAATGGGATGTCCTAGGAAAAGCGTCTATTGTGACTGGTAGACATGAAAATTTAGGGGAGGTGACACAAGAGAAATTTCTCTTTAAAAGGAGCTGTCTGAACCAGTTCAAGAGAGTTTGATTTAGTTCAGCTTTGGTAGCTGAATTGGAGGTCAGGAGTCAGAGGAGGCTGCTGGGTCTCTGAACACTAGAGTTTTCCTTGGAAAGATCTTGTGGTGAGTGATTAAAGACTAACTTGGTTTCTCTCTTAAAGAGAAAGGCCTAGGCCATTGGCCTAGGCCATAGCCTTTTCCTACTATTTCCTCTTGCTCTGTCTCTTTCCCTTTCCTTAATTCCTTCATTTATATTAATTAAAATCTCCACAAAACCCAGCTGACTTAGGTATTTCATATTTGGGAATTTTTCCCATGGTGACCACTTATTTTTGATATAAAATCAAGATGCTAAAAATTATCTTTACAGTTTGGGCAATTCACAGTCTTGAAACCCATATTTTCATGGTCACACCATCCTTCTCAACAATCCTTAAATAGGGGCATAGACATTCTTGTTTGTTAGACTAAGCAGGGTTGAGAAAATCTAAGATTCACAAGAGTAACACCAATTCTCCCTCCCCACCCAGGCAGAGCTGTCTGGAAAATGGAGTCAGATCTGACTAGAGCTGAAGGGTAAGAGAAAACCCCCCTTCAATCTCTTTCTTCTTTAGTTGATGTTATCTATGATCCCCTTTAGTACATTTAAGATGTCTGAGTTCTCAATAAGTTGAAAATAGCTATTTATTAGATAAAGGGGTTGTATATAAATTAGGAAAAAGGAAACTAGAAGTCCCTGAACTATCTCCCTCCTATAGATGTCTTCAGAGGTTTGAGGCACAAGTCTGGGCACTAAGTCCCAGATGATCTTAATGTCTTTGTAGGTTCAAGATGATGATATTTCTTCTCACAGAGTCTTCTGAAAGATAGTCTATTTACTTCCCCGAAGGGAAAAAGTCTCTATCCCACCACTGTAAAACAGATGGTTAACCTGGATATTTTTCTCCTTAACAAGGGATTTGTAATTTTGTAGCTAAGTAGTGTAAACCTTAAAATTTCTTAGACTTATAAATGTTGGAAATTTCACCATTGGGAAATTTCATACTTGAAGAATTTCCTACTGATAGTGGGAACTCTATTGGAATGTGAACCCCATTGGCATGGGAGGTTCCTTCTCCTCCCTACTTAAGATTACTTTAGGACAGAAACCTTTTGCTGAACAATGGAAAGGACTTTGACCTATGCTTAAGCATAGAACAGGAATTTCTTTGAGTCATGATTGATTTTAGAATTGATACAATAGAGATACTTGGAATGACAGAACCAGGTCTTGGAACTTCCAATCTCCACCCTACTCAGGGTAACAGGATTTAGGAAGGGCTGCAGCAAAGGATCAAGATTTAATTATTTGAGAATATGACCTTCAACAGACATGTGCAAAGCCACAGACCTCTGGGAGGTCCTGGGTTAAGCTAGAGCCACCATTGGCACAGGGAAGACATGGACAGTGATTGGTAGATGTGAGAACTGAGGGGAGGGAACTTAGATGGTTTCCTTAAAGATAGTGGGGTCTGAGGACTACAGAGGTGGTTGGAGAGGTTTTGCTCTGAGAGGTTGTGCTCTGAGAAGCTTGCTCTGAAGGAAGCTGGAAGTGGAGGCCCCTGAGACTGTTTCTCCATTTTGGTCACATGAGTGATAGGGACTGATCTCTTTTCTTTGCCTCAGCAATCTAAGGGCTTGGGCCTTTTGGCCCAGCCTAATCAGAGGAGGTATTTAAGCCCTATTCCCTTCTCTCCCCTCTCTCTCTCTCTCTCTCTCTCTCTCTCTCTCTCTCTCTCATACCATTCTTCCTCCTGTTTGTAATTAAACTCCATAAAAGGTTGACTGCTGACTTGAGTTTTCATTAAGGAATTACATAGCTGAATTCCTTGGTGACCTTAAATTAATATATATCAGTCTTTTAAGTGATTTCCTTGTCACAGTAGGCTTAATGAGGATTTTGTTCCTTCCCTCTTTAAGTCAAAGAGAGAAAAGTCAGCAGCCTCTAACTGCTCCACTCCTTTCTTAGCTGGAATGTTCCATTCCCATCCCCCATTGGCAGTCAGAGTTTTATCTCATTTTTTCATGAGATAACCTTACAAAATCCAGTCCTTGCATTCATTTTATTTAAAAAAAATTTTTTTCTGAAAATTTTGTTTAGTCAATTTAGAACACTATTCCTTGGTTACAAAAATCATATTCTTTCCTCCCTCCCCTCCCCCACCCCTTGCCATAGCTGTTGCCCTTGCATTTATTTTAGCATTTCTCTCTTCCACACCTTCTGGAAAGATGAGACACCCACTGAACCCCCTCTATGTGACTTCTCTCCCTCTCCTTTTGTAATGAAATTGTTTTGATTATTGTTCTCTCCCCAGTTACAGGAGAAATAATATGAGAGCAAATACTTACAGGATTAACACATATGCCCCACTTTAATCCCCCCAGAATACCACCCTAAAGATCCATTCCAAGGATCTTGTTCACAGAATTAAAACCTAAAGAATTCTATATACCCACTACCCATCCGTCCTCTCTCTTATCAGAGTTACATTCAATTTCCCCATACCCATTGAAAGCCAAGCACACAAGCACATCATTCACCTCTCAAGCTCAGGCCAATGGGACACACTTCACTGGTTTTTTTAGGTTTACAATAACCAGAGCAACATCACTATGTGCCTGAGTGAAACATAAAGAAAAATGCAAGTTGGAAATTAGAAAGATACCTGATTCTGGTCTATCTTAAATTACCCTTTAACTCTGAATCTAGCTGTGAAATGTTTTGTTACTCATCTCCTAAGTAATTCTGATTGATTGTGAAAGCTGATCAAAAGCAACAATAATTCTCTTAGCTGGTCATCCCACAGGTCAGGGGGAACTGATCCCTGATTACCCTACCTATGTCATTCATCTCTGTTAGAGCAACATGGTACGTGATCACAGAATGCTTGTTAAGCAATTTGTTAATGTATGACATATCTAATTATCTGTAGAAGATCATGTATGATTGAAAGATGATTGTGTGCCAGAAAAGCAGGTACTCACTGAACTATATAATAAACACGAACCTTGAGCCAGGTGGAACAACTTGGTGAAGCCTGAGCCCAAAGGTCTGAGTGCTGAGTTGTCTCCTACTCATCTTTTATTCGCCTGAAGTCATCACATCTAGCCAGAAAAAGACCCTAGGCATTGAGAGACAGCTGGCTGGCTTTCAAAAAGAGCTGAAACAAGAGTATCAGTTTCAAGTCTAATGGTTTTTCTTGATAGTTACTTCTCTGGGTGTGGCTGTTGGTCTCTGGCAGTTGGTAGAGTCAGATTCTCTTTCTAAGGGCTTGGAGGAAATAACATCTTTTTCTCTTTCTCTCTCACTTTCTGAGGTAAAAGGAAAGGAGGGAAAGACCTAAAAGAGCTAATTGTTTTCCTTTCCCAACTTAGGAAATACTAGTGACTATCTATTGCTGTTTCTAGAGGTTGTTTTTACTCTAAGAAGATCAAAGAAAGACCTGGTCACTGATTTGGACTCTGAGTCTGCTAAGGCTCAGAGTCCTAACTTGGTTCTTGCTGAGACTCAGTCAGCTAGCCTTTGTTATTTTTTATCTTGGAGATGAAGTTAAGAATTATAAGGATAATAGTGTTGGTTTATTTAGAATTGTAAAAAACTTGGGTTGGTCAGATCAGGAAGGATCAGTGTAGCCTCTGAAAACAGGAGAAGCAGTTCCTTGTAGAACCTGGGAGTTTTACTTGGGTGGAGTTAGAATCCCTTAGAGTTAGAAATCTTTTCTTATCCTTATATTTTCAATAAATATTTTATTTTTTATAACAACAGTTTCCTTGGCATCCTTGTGCCTAGCCCCAAAGAGAAGTTCACTTATGAGCTTTACTTCACTGATATAAACTGAAGATATTTTGTAAGCACAACAAGCAGAGTATCACAATCAATTTATAATCAATAATCCATTACTTTATTATTTTTAGTTTGCCTATTATTTTTACAAGATACAGAATTAAATCAATATTAAAATAGAATCTATTTCATTTTCCCATTTTCAATTCCCTTTTTTGTCAATGGGTGATATGTCTCCTATATATCACTTATCCATAAGCTAATTCTATAAGATTTTGAACATAGTCATCAGTAGTACCATAAGCTTTTCTGGGACTAATCTTCATTCATCATGGTAGTCTCTCGGTGACTGAGAATGACAGTTGTCTTTGTACGTTTTCATCTACGGTGTACCCTCATATGGCTTTGAAGTCCAAAGACTGAGGTGCAAAGTTTGTGGCACATGGGGCATGGAACGCCAGTTGTTACGGGAGGTGCGGTTGTGGCCTGGTGTTGGCGTTCACGCGCAGCGGCAAGACGTTGACATCACTCATCTTCAAAGGTGGTGGCGGCATGGTTAATGTGGGTTCACCAGCTCCTTCTGTCAGAGGCAGTGAGTTCTAGTTGCTTTGGTGTGATGCCAGCCCACTTCAAGTTTGACTTTAGCTGATCCTTGAATCTTTTCTTTGGTCGGCCTTCTTTCCTGAGTCCAGCTGACAGTTCACCATAGAATACCTGTCTTGGTATTCACTGTGGGTCCATGCGGATGATGTGTCCAGACCATTGTAGCTGGGTTTTGAGGACCATGACTTCGATGCTGATGGAGTTGGCTCTGTCGAGGACTTCCTGATTGGTGATTTGGTCCTGCCATCGGATCCTCATGATTGACTGGAGAGAGCGTTGGTGGAATTGCTCCAGCTGTTTCATGTGCTTCCGGTACAGTATCCATGTCTCACAACCATACAGGAGCGAGCTGAGGACCACTGCATTATACACTTTGAGCTTCACCGCAGTGCTTACACCGCTGTGTTGGAGGACTTTGCAGTGCAGCCGCCCGAGTGCCTGGCTGGCCTTTTGGATCCTGGCATTGATCTCGTGGTCTAGGGACCCGTCGTTGGCGATGGTGCTGCCCAGGTACTTGAAATTGTTGACATTAGAAAGCTGCGTGCTGTCGATTGTAATGCACGGCTGGTTCGTTGGCCTCCCTGGTGCAGGTTGGAACAGCACCTCTGTTTTGCTGAGGCTGATAGTCAGGCCAAACAGTTGTGTTGCGGTAGAGAACCTGGGACTAATCTAGAACAGGTTTTAACATAGCAACTAAGGCAAAACCTAGAAAGAATAAGACCAGGAACAGCTAGGTAGCCCAGGGGATAGAGTGCCAGACTTGAAATCAGGAGAACATGGGTTCAAATCTGGCTTCAGACAAACTTTCTAGCTATATGTACTTGGGCAAGTTACTTAACTCAAATTGCCTAGCTCTTGCCACTCTCCTGTCTTAGAATGTATTCTAAGTCAGAAGGTAAGATTTTAAGGGGGAAAATAGTAAGACAAAGAGTAATGAGGATCCATTTACAAAGGATGGCTAATAGACTATTTCCCTCCAGCTGAGTGAACCAAGAAAAGGGATTCCACCAGGGGTCATTGGGATTGAGTTATTGCGTTTTCTACTATAACTTGTTGAATTTTATGAAGGGTAGTTATAATTTGCTCTGAAGGAACAACAGGGTTAGTTAATCATAGCACACGCCCCTACCTGGTGTATAAGAATGTCTAGGACTATTTGATTTTGTAAGATCATTTGAGATATTGAATCTTTCTCAATCTGGAGGGAGGAGATGGTTCATTTGTGACCTGGGCCAACTTCTCTGTCTCTACCTTCTTGTTTTGGAGCAATGACTCTGTGCTTTGGCATTTGTTGCTATAATGCACCTAAATTTTGGGTAGACTTTTCCTCAACTAGTCAGAGTTTGCTAAGGCCAAATAGGCAATTCTACAGGTATCAAACCAGTTTGGAGGCTGAGGGGAAAAGGCTTTACTTTTGCAAATAATAAATTTATCTGAGGTTACCAAACTCTATTAAATTTCAGAAAAGAAAGTTTATTCACACCATAAGGCTTTGCTAAAAATGTTTGTTTTTTATATCAATCCCTGATTTCATCCATCTGAACCCAGCTAGACCCACTAATTAGGAAAATGTATAGATGTGTGGTCATTTATTATAGAGCATGGCTTTAGCACAGATAAATGGATCCATTTTATACATATTAGGGGAAGGAAGGTCATTAATGAAGTTATATCTGTTTCCTAAATTTACATTGGCACTTCTCCTTTACACAGAAATGGAAAGTCAGGAGAAGAAAAACATCTTTTAAAAAATGTATTTAGAATATTTTTCCATGATTTATGGTTTTTCCCACTGCTCTTCCTTCCCCACTCCCAGAGCTGACAAGCAATTCCACTGGGTTATGTGGATGAGTAAATTGAAGAAAACTTGCAACAGAGCCAAAGGAGTAAAGTTTTCAGAAGCTATCAATCAAGGAGCATTCTGGAATGGAATGTGGCCAGGAGAAGACGATTGAAGGGAAACATCCAAATTATTGGAATTGTCTCTTTCTCCTGAGACAGGAAGGAGTAAGGGCTGAGAAGATCCTCTTCTTACTGAATTTATCTCTTTTCTATAATAGTGTCTCAAGGATCCTCAATCCTCTCATATCCCTCAATTCAAGACTCTACTATACTATTTTTTAATTTAGGATTATTTTAAGATCAGGGAAACCCTAAACCCTCTCTCCCATCCAATTTCCTTTCCCTTCCTCTTTCCTTAAATAAACCCCCTTGTTCCAACTATTCAAAGAGTGAATTATCTATCAAATATATTAGGAAACTCAGATCTGATTTCCAGTTGTCATCAACAGAAGAAACTGACTGACGGGGGAGGGAGAAGGGAAGAGGGAGTAAAGAAAAGGGAGAGAAGAGAAGAGGGTGGCAGATCTGATTCCATTTTACCATAATCTATAAAGATCAACCACCTAATACAGTTATACATGTATCATTGTTCAAAACCTATTTCCATATTTTTCATATTTGCAAGAGAGTGATCTTTTAACATCAAATCTCAACCATATCCCCACCGAACCACATGATCACATGAACCACATGATATATTTGTGTGTGTGTGTGTGTGTGTGTGTGTGTGTGTTTCTGCTCCCACAGTTCTTTCTCTGGATGCAGATAGAGTTCTTTCTCATAAGTTCCTCTGGGTTGTCCTGTATCATTGCATTGCTGCTAGTAAAGATGCCCACATCACATTTGACTGTGTCAGAGTGTATCAGTCTCTGTGTACAATGTTCGTTCTGTTCCTTTCACTCTGCATCAATTCCTGGAGGTCTTTCCAGTTCACATAGAAATCCTCCAGTTCATTATTCTTTTCAGCCCAATAGCATTCCATCACCATCAGACACCACAATTTGTTCAGCCATTCCCCAATCGATGGATACCCCCCCATTTTCCTTCTTTTTTTTTTGCCACCACAAAGAGTATGGCTATAAATATTTTTGTACAAGTATTTTTCCTTATTATCTCTTTGGGGGTACAAACCCCACAGTGATATGGCAGGAATAACATCTTTTAATAAAGTAGCCCTGGCCTTACTAAAACCATAAGATCCATTGAATTTGAGAGTAATTTAGTTTTTTCTGTGGCAGGGGTAAAGGAAATGGCCTTTGAACATTTTGTTACCTTCTTATCCAGGGTTATTAAAAATACAAGTGGCTAAAGCAAAAGGTGTAAAAGCCCCATTAAAATCTGGCAGGGGGAGGGGATCATACTATGATAAAGACATGGCTAGTTTCCTCTTTGGAAATAGGAAAGAATTCCCATGAGTCAGGATCTCTCTGGTGGATATGATAAACCTAGCTTCCCTAAGGTCCAAGAGCATAAAGGTGGAACAAAGCATATCCCACTTCTCCTTGAAGATTGCTAATAACATTAAGTCTTTTCTAGTCCCCTCATGAAGAATGGACAGGAAAAGAGAGTTATGAAAAGGGTGAGGGATAACAAAGCAAAAACATTATGAAAAAGTATGAGGAGCAGCTTTCATATAAGAGCAATGTATCTAGAACTCTTTTCTCTGACTTTGATTACAGTAGGGGATTGTCAGCAGTTCCTGAAATGGTTATCCCCAAGTGGGCTGAGTTCCATTGGTTTGCTTGAAATTCTTGATGTAGACCTTATTTCACAGGGATAAATCATGGAGTGAAAAGCCCAAATGTCTACTCTATGCTACTGCTCCCATGTTGTGAAGTTTGCACGACCTTTTGTAATTCCTATATATAGGAAGCAATAGAAGTATCTCCTCCCAGTAAATATGTATACTTTGGTTTGAATGAGGAGATGTTGCCCGAAAAACATTTCAAAAAGATACATATGTAATTTTCCTCTTGCCTGGTCTGTTGCACCAAAAGAACAATCCTAGAGGAAGTAAGATACTTAAGATACTCAAAGCATTGAGGTCAAATTGATTGCCTTATTACATGGGGAAATGATGATTAAGATGCTTAAGATATCTATGATACTTGAGATACCTGAGGTACCTAAAGTATGTAAGAATTTATTTTTCATATGTGACATTAATTTCTATATCGGAGACATGGATTAGAGAGAATTCCTATGTATTCTAGTGTCTGGACCCAGGGTTCGAGACTATCCAGTCTACTGCTTTTTGCATTTTCTTTGTCCTTAGAAATTCCAAGGAATATCTTTCTTTTAACAAAATTTTATTAATAGAAAAGGAAGAAAAACATTCTTTTCCTGCCCTTGTGACCCAAACCACCTATGGTTTGGGGAGGGGCTGAAAAAGTTTGTTGGACAACCTTTTAATTAAGTATTTACCAATTAGAGATGACTTGGAATGTTCAAGGGCAGAACTGAATGATGAGCTCCAAAGAAATGTTTATATGTACTTGGGCCAGGGAAGTTGAGACTTTATGATTTTTGAGAGGATCACTTAGCCACTTTAGGATACCTTGACCAGGCAATAATTATTTTAAAATTAAGAAATACTTTTCAAAAATTTCAATTGGAATAAGTACTTAGGATACTCAAGACACTGAAGATACTTAAGAACTTTAACACTATAAGGGCAATGAACATACAGAGAGGGCAGGGGGTAAGTTGAATTTGATGGGATGGTGTACAAAAAAATCAAAATTAAGGGATCAGAAAGAGGAACACACTGGGAAAACAGAAAAGGAGAAAAAAGGTGGGATAAATCTTCTCACATGAGGAAGTACTTAAGAATCAATACAGTGGAGGGGAAGATGGGGGTGGGGGACAGAGGATGCTTAACAGTTAATGCTTGAACCTTATTCTCATGGGAATTAACACAAAGCAAGAATAACATCCACATTCAAGTTGGCTATAGAAACCTATCTATCCTATAAGGAAGTTAAAAAAAAGAAGAGGGAATAATAAAATGTAGTCGAGGCATTGCCGTAAAGGCAGAACCATAAGGGTTAAGCCTCCTCTTCCTCCCCAGTTGGGCTGCATAGTCGGGGTCGTGGGTTGAACTGTGTATGACCTGCACAGCTGTGTGCTCAAGGTTGGAATAGCAGTGGCAGGAGGATTGATAAGGTCTGTGAGAAAGAAACTGCAAGGTTGGAGTAGCCAGCAAGGGGAGGATTGATAAGGTTTGTGAGAAATTGTTAGAGACTGTGGGAAAGTTGCTTGTTTGGAATCCTCTCGGTTCTTCCCTGTGCCTGGCAGGTAATGTCATGAATTCCTATGAATCTGCCCAATTATTGGTTCCTGCTGTTGCTGGGCAGTAACATCATATCTTCCTGTGTGTCTTAACCTATATATGCTTTGTGTGAAACCAATAAAGCTTTGTCGCTATGCATTTTCATATAGCGTCCATTCATTACTCTTCATTTCGTTACCCCAAGTGAGGTCACACAGGGCTGGCCGACCCTGGCGATGAGCCTTACAATAAAAAGGGGGAATAGACAAAGAAAGGAAAGGAAATAAAAGAAAAGGGGAACAGACAAAAGGGAGGGTGAAATAGGGGAGGTATTTGTGAACAGGGAAAGCTGAAAGGGAAGAAAGAGAAGGAGAAGGAGAGGAAAAATAAGAGAAGGAAACACAGTAATAGCTTCCAATGTAAATGGGATGAACTCACCCATAAAACAGAAGAGGATAGCAGAGTGGATTAAAAGCTAGAATCTCACAATATGCTGTCAACAAAAACCACATTTAAAGTAGGGAGACATACAATGAGTAGAGGTAAAGATTTGGAGCAGAATCTATTATGTGTCAGCCAAAGTTACAAAAACAGGGATAGCAATTATGATCTCAGACAAAGCAAAAGTGAAAACTGATCTAGAATAAAAGACTAAGAAATTGCATCTTTATAAAAGGTACCATAAACAATTAAGTAATATCAATAGTAAGCATATATGCACCAAATGGCATAGTATCCAAATTCCTAAAGAAGTGAGTTACAAGAGGAAATAGACAATGAAACTATGCTAATAGGGGATATTAACCATCCCCTCTCAGAACAAGGTAAGTCAAATAAAAAAGAAGAAATAAATTAAGGAGGAATAGTATTTTAGAAAAGTTAGATTTGATAGACCTCTGGAGAAAATTAAATGGGAATAGAGAATATTTTCTCAGCAGGACATGTCACTTTCACAAAACCTGGCCTCACAACTAAATGCATAAAAGAAGAAATAATAAATCCATCACTTTCAGACTATAATGTTATAAAATTTATACTTGACAAAGAGTTGCAGAAAAAAGACAAAATTTGGAAACTAAACTTTATTCTAAAGAATAAGTAGGTCAAAGAAGTCATTAAAAAACTAACAGTTTCATTAAAGAGAATGACAACAAGGAGATAACAACATTCCAGCATTTTTGGGATGCAGACAAAGCAGGACTTAGGAGAAATTTTACATTTTTAATATCAATAAAATATATAAAAAACAGAAGATTGAATTGGTATGCAACTAAAAATCTAGAAAAAAACAAATTCAAAATCTTTTTAAATGCATCTATTAAACGTCAAATTTTAAATCCTGAATATCAAAGGAGAAATTAGTAAAACTGAAAGTAAGAGAACCATTGAACTAATAAATAAGACAAGGAGTTTGTTTTATTGGGGGGGGGCACAAAATAAACAAAACATTGATTAATTTGATTTTTAAAAAGAAAACCAAATTACCACTACCAAAAATGAAAAAGGTGACTTCACAACCAATGAAAAGGAAGTTAAACCAGTTGTTGGGAGTTATTTTGCCAATAATTAAATAATCCCATCTCAGAAAAAAGAAATTGAATAAATCATCAATGAATTCATTAAGAAAAAATCCCCAGGGTCCAGATATATTCACAAGTGAATTCTATCAAACATTTAAAGAACAGTTTATTCTAATACTATATAAGTTATATGAGGAAATAGTGAAGAAGGAATTCTACAAAATTCCTTTCATGACACAAATATAGTATTGATAACTAAACCAGGAAGAAAAAAACACACAGAAAATTATAGACTAAATCTCCTTAATGAATGCTGATGCAAAAATTTGGGAAAAAAATACAAGCAAAGAAATTATAGTAATATATAACAAGGATCATATACTATGGCCAAATGGGTTTTATCTATCTCAGGAATGCAGAGATGGTTCACTATTAGGAAAGCAATCAGCATAACTGGCCATATCAATAACAAAACTAATAGAAATCATGATTTCTTCAATAGATGCAGAAAAAGCATTTGACAAAATACCCATTCCTAAAAAAAGTCACTAGAGAACATTGGAATTAATGGAACAGTCCTTAAAATGATAAATAGCAGCTACCTAAAACTGTGAGCAAGCATGATATGTAATGGGGATAAGCTAGAAGCCTTCCCAATAAATTAGGAGTGATGACCGTTATCACCATTACTATTCAGCATTGTACTAGAAATTCTAGCTATAGTTATGAGAAGGAGAAAGGGGGCAGCTAGGCACCTCAGGAGATAGAGAGCCAAGCCTGGAGATGGGAGGTTCTTGGTTCAACTCTGGCCTCAGACACTTTCTAGATGTGGGACCTTAGACAAATCACTTAACTCCAGTCGCCTAGCCCTTACTGCTCTTCTGCCTTGGAACCAATACTTAGTATCATTTTGTGTGGAACAGGGGAGAAAAATATAAAATATAAAATCTCAGAGTCCAGAAGTCAAGAACAAGACAGACTTTATTAAACTTTTCCTGTGGAAGGGAAAGGGGTCATTCCTGCCTGCAGTGAATGCCAAGGTTCAGGACAGACAGACTTTCTCATAAACCCTCTCCACCCAAGAAGGGAGTCAGTTCCTTTCTCAAGACAGAAAGGGGGCATTCCCTGGCTGGATACCTAGGAGAATACCAGCATCTACATGTAAAAACAAATTTTTTATAGTTATTGTAATAAAAGAGTAAACTGACTGAAAACTATTACTTATTGATATAGAGAAGGTAAACTGAGGGGAACCTGTTTCTTCAGTAATGACTGTTGTTCTCTGGCTGGCTGTGACTAGAGAGGACTGCTAGTAGGAACCTAAACCTGCTTATTGTTAATGGAGGTAGAACAGAGAAATGCTGAGGTACAGGGATGCCACCACACAGGGATACTGGTACACAAGGGAACTACTTATAAAGGAATACCCTGGGGTTTACTCTGGGGTTTGCCTATTGATCCCTACTTATTGCTGATGAATCAATCTATTTCCTAACCCCCTTCCTCCTTCACTCCCTCCCTTAATCAACCTCTCCCTTTTGCTTCCCTCACCTCCCAAATCTTCTTGAAGACTTTGCTTCTTCCCTCCCTCCTGAATGAACTATAAAGATACTCCAGTTGCTTTCTCAGTCAGGGGGCTTATTGGGATAACAGGATAGGAAACTGAGGTAAGAGGGATAAGGAAATCCCTAATCTAAATGAGGTAAAATTGAGGGTTTGGGGAGTCACAAGTGGCAGCCCTTTCAAAATCTTCTTTCTTCTTCACAAATCAGCCAGGTCTCTCAGCTTAACTCCAGAAAGAAACAAAGTTCAAAGTCTCTCCTTTTCTCTTGGTTAGCTCAACTCTCTTATAGACCACCAACTCAAAAGCTTCTGCCCTGGTCAGCTTCCCCTGCTCAGAGTCAGAGAAACAGAGTCCAAGTCCAAAAGCCGCCCTCCCCCCCCAAGCCCCCAGGGTCCTTTCAGCCAGCTTCAAACCTCCAAGGAAAACAGTGGCTTCTAGTCAGAGATACGGAGACCAAAAGCCAAGTTTCTCTTCTCAGTGTGGCCACCAAAAGCCCCAACTGCCACTCCCAGGAACATTCCATTGGAATCCTGATTCTTGCATCTTGGTCCACAAGTCCTGCAAAACCTCTCTCTCTTCATATCTCTATCACATTATCCAGAACCAAGATTCTGCCCCCCTCCCAGTCAGCCCCTGGGGGTGGGGGGTGGGGGAGAAGGTTGTGATGCTTATAATCTTGAGCATGTGATTTAATCCTCAAACCCCATCTCTCTCTGCTAGCTTATCAAAACTCATGATTTTTCAGGTTGTTCCAGGCTTGGGACAGTGAAGATACATTTGCAGGGAACATGGTATCTGAGGTACTTCCTAGTCCTTCCTCCTGCAGCTCACCTCAGTCCCTTCCCAGAAGGAACTTCCTTCCTGGATTTGTTCCCAGACTGGATAAACTTTCTCAAGGTTTTGAAATAGATTAGAGAAGCTGGAAGTTTTATGGGAAGGGAGAGCAGTTTTATTGTAAGGGGTAGCAATACTAAATTTAAATGGGGGCCTGAAATTACTGGGGTACAAATCAGAGGGATAATATCTTACTGAGAAAAAGACACTATTATCCCACTCAATCCCTCCTCTTTTCTCTTTATCAGATGTATTCTTTCTCACTTGCCTCAGTTTCCCTCTCTACAATAACAATGACATTGATTAAACATCAGACTTCCTTGCTCTTGGGCAACATTCCCATAGTCAATACACTTCATCTTTGGAAATCATTTTCTGACAGTTAGGGATGGGTCTTCTCAGGAAACTTGCTTCCTATGCTTCAAGTTGCTTACAGAAAGCCTTGGGATGTTCCTGTTAAGAAATCTTTTGCAAGGCAAATTCCAATATTTATGAACACATAAGTAATAACTCTTTTACAAATAAATTTGTCTACCTCAGGTTCTGTAAGAGATACAGAAATTCCTGGGCCATAATCCTGAGCTAAAGACTCAAGCTCTAATCATAGCCATTAGAACTGATGGTCTTCTTTTCTAATTGTTTCTACAGGTCCCTGATTAACAAAAAAATCCATTTAGCTAAAGCTAGCATTTGATAAATTCTAATTTTCAACTACTAATCTACTTGGTTGTTTGGGAAATGGAAATTTTCATCTTATAATTTGTACTGTGCTGATCATAGGAATGTGTCATAAAAGGAAAAGATAGGGAAAAGATTATAACTGTCCTCACTGATTTCTCTATGCTTTAAGAGGGCACAGAGTGAGTGGTTTAACACTGATTTCATGTACAGGTCAGAGTCATCACTGACCACAACTTTTTCACTCAGGGACAATCAGAATCCGGTTAGCCTTACTAAGTTAGAATGGTCATATCTCAGTTTCAGACTGAAACCACCTCTCCCAACTCCTTATAAGGACTTTCACTTGTCCTCTGACATTGTTCTTCTCTTGAATAGTGGATCAATCATCAGACAGCCATACTTAAATTCCAAGCTCACAACAATATCAGTAAAGATCCCAGGAGCTTGTTACTGTAAGGGGAGGAAAGGTGTTAATTTTTAAAGGGTTAGACTTGATTATTTAAGAATGTGGTTGCCAGGAATTTAATTAATTCCAAATGGATTTTATTTACAATTTATTTACAAAATGTAGAAAGAGTAAAGCAAGAAATCAGAGAGAGGATAAGGTAAGATATCTAGTCTGAGCACTAAGTAATTTACTGCCGGCCCCTCAGGGCAGGGAGGATTAGTTTCAACCAGCCTCAGCAAAGCTGAGGACCTGGGAAGTATCTCTTAAGAGTAAGTCTCTCCAGAGGATTGTTTTGTTTTGTTTTTCAGAAAAATTCAGCAGTTAAGAGTCAGCCTTTCACTTACCACATGTCAGTCCAGTCATCAGATTCTTTATCAGCCTCATCAGGAAAACAGGGTCTCAGGTCCAGTCAGCAGATCAAAGAATGAAGAATTCCTCCAGTCTCCACTTCCAAAAAATGAAGAACTGTGTCTCACAGGAAGTAGCAGCTCCTTTTCAAAATGCTTTTTTTTTGCGACATTTCCTGTGTCTTCCTCAAATTCTATGTCTATCAATCATAGTTGAAGCTCTGCTCTAGGACTGCAGTCAGTTGATTCTGACTCATCACCTACTATTGTACATGTGGATCACAGACCTCCCTCACTCAAGTGTGAATGGGTTGTTTGCACCTTTGGTGATTAAATCTAAAATGGGCAGATCTTCGATATTTAACTTTTAAGTAGGGTGTTTATACTTTTGGGCATTAAATCTAAAAACAGTCAGGGGCTACAATTTAACCTTCACAATCAGGGGAGAGTTAAATATTTTCATTGTTATAATCAGGGGAGAATAAAATTTAATCATCACATTACCTTAAATGGCAAATCTCACCCATTATAGCTCAGAGATATTTCACTTTCTCAGTGGTCCAATTCTGTTATCCTGAAATCCATAACCCAAACAAATTTCTTGTCTTATTTACTGACTTTCTCTAATGGCTTCTCAAAGCCTTACAAGTTTACAGCTAAAATGTTCTCCTTAACTTCTCTATACAGTAAATGCCAATTCTGTATATTCATAATTTTTTACTCTGACTCATCTCCAAAAACTCTTCTTAGTCTATAATAAATCTAACAGAAAATATTTTATCCCTATCTATTAGCATTTTATTCATACATGAAATTTACATATGACATTCCTCTCAACAGGCTTTAGTAAGAAGCCCCATAATCTAATTAAACTCCTTTAACATCATGCTCCTTTCTTATGCCAATTCCACAGTCCTCTTCACCTTCTACAACTCTTTCCCCATTATTATTCAGATAAACTCCATTCCACCAGGTACTATTTTTACTTGCTATTAGTGGCTCAAAGTAACCCAGATTATCAATCTTTTTACAAATTGCATCATTCAAATATATGATTTACATATTACATCTTTGTACATAGTCTTGTCCAATTCATCTTAAACCTTAATTTAGTCCACAGTATAAATTTGTAAATCATTTGTGATTAAACAAAATCACATTCTAACAAGTTGCATGTAACCACATTACATTCAACAATGAAATCATTCTTGCCCAAAGTACATATTTTGGCAATAATTCATATATTGCAATTAGCCATAATTCATAAATCATTTAACAATATTCCAAACTCTTAATACATTTCTAATTTTACAGATTTAAAACTTCTTCCCAGCATTCATTACAATTTATTCAGCGTTTGTTTCACTAGCACATATACTAAAATAATATTTCCACATTTTTACTTGGGAGCTCAGAATCTTAGTGCTTTATCACATCTTTCTTCTAAAAGCTGGTATTAAATCCTCATAAGTTATTGAACCATTACAATTCATTAAACAGTCAGCAATTATTATGAGTTTGCGTCTCATCTTTTTTTTGGTTTCCTTATTGAAATGCTTTAAAAGCCTCTTTTTATGAATGAACTTTTTTAAACTTTATTTATTTTTTTTCTCATCTTTTTAAAATCAAAACTATTTCTGCTAATCACGCTGGCTGTTACGGTGAAAAATCACCTTTAAAGATTGTTAAAATATTAATTTATGGCCACCAGGGAATTCAGCTATGTAATTCCCTAAATGAAACACTCAAGTCAGAATGGAGTTTATGGTGGTTTAATCACAACGGGAGTAAGAAAAGGGAGAGGGAGAGAAGGAGAAAGGAGGAAAGGGAAAGAGGTTAACTAGGCCTGGAAGGCCAAGGTTAAGAAGGGAATCAGTCCTTGACTCACGTGACCGATCTGAAAGAAGCTGTCTGTGGGCCTCCTCCCTGCTCAAGCTCCTAGCATGAACTGGCATCTCGTCCTGTCTACAGGAAGTGAGTGAATTCCAGAGGCTGTTCCCTACCTCACTTCCTGTGCCCCACAAGTGCCAATGGTGACTCTAGCTTGACCTAGGACTGCCCAGAAGTCTGTCCTTTTTTGCACATGTCTGTTGAGGGCCATATTCTCAAATAATTAAATCTTGAGTTTTTGCTGCCTGAGTAGGGTGGAGATTGCAGTTTCCAAGACCTGATTCTGTTACTACAAGTATCTCTATTGTCATTATCAGGAAATAGCTAAATCCCATCCTCCAAAGAATGGTCTGAAGAGGGTGGAGTAGTTTTGAAATTCACATGGCCACATTAATTAATAAAACATATTCTCAATTTTAATTTACTCAAATGACAACCATTCTTGATATGTTCACAAATTTCAAACTATCTCATTACTAAATTGATACAGAATAAAACTTTTCTGGAATATTATAGCTGATAGACAATTTTCAACACTGAATCACCTTTACATTCATTTCACTTGGTTCCATAAGCACATTTCAAAATCACTTGTGATTTTCTAAAACCACATATATACATATTTCAACCCTGAAATTAACACCATTTAAAAATCCAATTGTGAGATCAAAACATCTCTTCCTGTCCTTATTTTCACCCCTTTTCATTTATGGCCAGCAGAGGAGAAAGTAGGAAAAATGTTGAACAGATCTTTTCCCAACCTCTGTCTTCTAAAAAGCAGAGGGCAAAATCCCTTTACATTTAGTACAGTTCAAGAAACTCAAAATTTACACCAAAGTTTCTCCCTTTTGAATCTTGGCTTAGGGTTTTGTCCTTATCTTCAGTAAGGCCAAAGAAAGACATTTGGTCCATGGTAACTCAGTTTCTAATATTAGGTTAGTGAGCTGATTTTTAAGCTCTTTCTTCATTCTTTCCACCTTCCCTTGGGAAGGAGGGTATCAGTAAATTCCTAAAGCTTTTGCTAATTCTTGCAACCTCTTGGAATATAAAATGGGTCCCACTATCAAAATCAATATTGTCACTAAGTCTATATCTAGGCACAAAATGTTCAAGTAAAACTTTGATCATTGCTCTGGCAGTGGCTGGGCTGACTCTTGCCAGTTGTTCTGGCCTCAGTAAGTTAATTAGCACTTGATTCAACAATTCCACATTACTTTGCTAGAAATCATGCCTCTCTCTTCTAGCATCTTCTGGTTGAATGCATATAATTCACAGGTTTGGACTGACCAGGCCTCTGGAGGGCAGCCTCTATTTACTAGAGCCTCTTTGTTTTCTTCTATGACAGCATATTCATTTCTCCCTTTTCCATATAAGATTTGTGAAGACTCTTCTATAAGTAGGTTCACTTCCCCAGGTAAAGGATACTCTTGCCAATTCTTCCTCACTTTAGTCTGGCCTATTACTTCCATGCAACCATACTCTATTTCCTCAGGATTCTTCTCCTGGGTTCCCACAAAAAACACTGCAGGGTTCAAATTAGAATCTGATGTCAGATGTAGGTCATCTTTCTTTGACAAGATGGCTTCATCCTTTAGTATCCTTGAGTCGGACTGTAAAGTCCTCTTCAGTTCTGAGAATTTCTCTTCTCCCTCTGAGTATCCCCTTTTGGGATCTGGAGATTACTCTTCTGTAAATTATAATTATTCTGATGTGTCCTTTTGCTCATATTTTACTTGTACTACTATTGGTTGGGTGAAAGAGACAGGAAAATTTTCTCCTTTTGCTCCAGTCACAAGGAGCTTTATTTTACAAAGCTTATCCCCTGTGAATCTTAAAAATTCTCAGACCCTACTTCAGAACACTTGGTTAAGACCATTCCCCATTTTAAACAATGAAGGGACTTAGTCAGGAATGTGAGAACTCTACTCCACCCATACTTAAGCATACTTTAGGGGAAGATAAAGTTGTAAACTCTTTACTGAACAATGAAAAGTACTTAACTCATACTTATAGTGAGGCAAAAGCCTTAAGCTGTCTATTTTTAGATCTAATACAAAAAGGTGCTAAGTACCTATAAAGGTCAGGCAACTTGCAAACTTGCAAGGGGCAAAGAGGTGTGAACTTACTCAGAAGTTTTAATCTACCCAGAGAAGTTGAGAACTAAAGAAGGTGTGAATTAAGAATGGTCTGTCCTGCAAAAACGTCTACTGTGATTGGTAGATGTGAGAACTTAGGGGAGGTGACATTGGAGAAAATTCTCTTTAAAAAGGAGGTCAGAAAGGCCTCTGGGAATTCAGTTTGCCAAAGCTGAATTGGAGCTCGGACTAGTTGGAGTAGCTGGGTCTCTGAACACTAGAATCTTGCTTGGGACAAATCTTGTGGTGAGTGGATTAAAGACTGACTGATCTCTCTCTTAGGGCTTGGGCTTAGGCTGGCCTGAGCTGGCCTAGCCCTTTTCTCATTATTTCCTCTTACTCTCTCTCTCCCTTTCATTAATTCCTTAATTTATATTAATTAAAATCTCCATAAACCCAGCTGACTTGGGTATATTTCATATTTGGGAATTTTCCCCTGGTGACCACTTTATATTTGATTTAACTCAAGACAATGTCTTGAAATCATATTTCCACGGTCACAGTTTAAGCCAAACACTCTTTTATCTGTAACAGTTTATGGAACTCACTCGTTTAAATGCCACACCCCTTGGGTCAGCACAATAAGGGATGACCTAATGGCATCCACATCTTATCAGGAAGGCAACCTCTAAGGGACTCCATTTTCTCTGGATTCTCAGGGAGCAGGAGTTTGAGGGGGCTGGGTCACTTACTCTTTGTCAAGAGGAACTGACAGTTATTTTTTGGAGAGTTTGAACTGAGATACTGAATTGAGGAGTCTGTCAATGAGAGGTCTGTTCTTCTCAGAACTCTGAGAGAGCAGGAACACTGTCTGTATCCCTGTTACAGGCAGTTTCACCAATCCTTGAGGGAGAAGATTGACTTGTAAGGAGGTGTTGGAGATCAATGTTAATTAATTAGCATAGTTTAGTTAGATAGCAAATTTAATATTAGTAAGAGAGAGTAGGCAGTTAGACCTGCTTTGTGAGGAAAGAAGAAACTGAAAAGAAAACAGATTTAGGGTTTATTAGATACTTTAGCATAGGGTTTAGATTTATAGGCATAGGAATACTATATAAGAACTATATTCTCCTATTTCCTATCCCAACTCTTCTCCAAATAAATAGGTGTTCGTGGTATACCAAACTAATCTTCACAATTTCATCAAATTTACATGAATACCCATAACAGTGTATGTAATTGGATCCCCAACCCCCATCTCTCTCTGCTAGCTTATCGAAACTCATGATTTTTCAGGCTGTTCCTGTCTTGGGACAGTGAAGATATATTTGCAGGGAACATGGTATCTGAGGGACCTCCTATGCCTTTCTCCTGCAGCTTACCTTGGTCCCTTCCCAGAGCTGGCATCCTCCTGCATTTGTTCCCAGAGTGAAGCCTACCAGATGAGCTTTCTCAAGCTTTTGAAAATAGGTCAGACAAGCTGGAAGTTTTATAGGAAGGGGGGGAAGTTTTATTTTAAGGGGCATTAATACTAAATTTAAATGGGGGCCAGAAATTACTAGGGTACAAATCAGAGGGATAATAATAGCTTACTGAGAAAAACACACTATTATTCTATTCAAATTCCAAGTTAGAAGGGCAGAGTTTCAAAAAATAAAAAAGATTAGAAATAGAAGGAATTAGAATCCTTGAAGATAATAGAATGACATAACTCAAGAATCCTAGAAAATCAACCAAAAAAAAAAAGAAACAATTATCAACTTTAGCAAAGTTGTAGGATATAAAATAAAGTTATATAAATCATTAGCATTTCTTTATATTACCAATAAAGTCCAACAGCAAGAGAAAGAATAAGAAATTCCATTTAAAATAATTGCATTCTGAAATACCTGGGAGTTTTATGTGCTAAGATAAATCCAGAAATTATGTGAACAGAATTATTAAACATTTTTCACACAAATAAAGTGAGATCTAAACAAATGGAAAAAACATTAATTTCTCATGGATAGGCCAAACCAATATAATAAAAATAACATTTTTTTTCTAAATTAATTTTCCTATGTGTGAATTTATTTTTCATATATTACATTCATTCCTGTATATTAGGGAGAATTACTGTGTATTCGGGATCTGGGATATAGCTACTATCTAGTATGTTGCTTTTTGCATTTTCTTTGTCCTTTGGAATCCCAAGCAATTTCTTCCTCCTTTTTAAACATTTTTTAATTTAATTTAGAATATTTTTCCATGGTTACATGATTCATGTTCTTTCACTCCCCTCCTCCCTTCCCCCTCCTGTAGCCAATAAATAATTCAACTGGGTTTTACATGTATCATTGATCAAGAATGTCTTCCTCTTTCACAGAATTTGGTTAATAGATTTAAGAGAGAAATATCCTTTTTTAGCAAACATGACCTGTTCACCTGTGGGGATGGGGAAGAGTGGATACACTCCTTTTAATTAGCTATCACCGGGGAAAGATGCCTTGGGATGGTCAAGGGAGGAACTGAATAATGAGCTCCTAAAAATCTGTTTATTAAGTTCCCTGACCCAGCTCAGGTTGTCTTTGGTTTCAAGAGAGCCAGAAACCTATATGGTGCTGGCCTAGGCAATAAAACTAATATAATCAATATACTTATATTCTTTACTAAAAGTTAGTCTCTTGAAATAATTTTAATCATAACACCAATTCAATGCCATATCAAACTACCCAAAAATTATTTCATAAAACTAGAAAAACAATAATAAAATTCATCTAAAAAAAGAAAGGGCCAAGTCTCAAGGAAATGAATAAAAAAATATGAAGGAAGGTGAACTAGCTATAAACAACCTCAAACTGCATTATTGTCTAAGAAAGAATAGTATATTAAGTAAATAAATTAGGAATTCAACAAACAGTTGTCAATGGCCATAGTAATCTAGTATTCGGCAAACTTTTGGAAGAAGAACTCACTATGTTGCAAGAACTGCTAAGGAAATGGGAAAACATGGCTGAAAATAGGCATAGACCAACAGTCACACCATATGCCAAATATTAAAAATGAATAGATTATTTAGAAATAAAGGGTGCTACTATAAACAAATTAGAGGAGCATAGAATAGTTTGCCTGTCAATCCTATGGATAAGGAAAGAATTTATGACCAAACAAGACATGGAGAACACTACAAGATAATTTTAACGATATTAAAATAAAAATGTTTTGCACAAACAAAACCAATGCAACCAAGATTACAAGGGAAATAAAAAAACTGGGGGCAAATATGTATAACAAGTACCTCTGCCAAAGGACTAATTTCTATAATATATAAAAAACTGAGATGAATTTATAAGAATACAAGTCATTCCCAATTGACAATTTCTAAAAAGATAGGACAGGCAGTTCTTAAATGAAGAAATTAAAACTAGTCATATGAAAAAATGCTCTAAATCACTGATCAGAGAAATGCAAATTAAAACAACTCTGAGATATCAGATTAGCTAGTGTGACAAAAATAAATGATAAATGTTGGAGTGGGTGTGGGAAAATTGGGACACTAATAGGATGGACTCCAGTTAGATCTGGAGGCTTGTCCAAGTAAGGAAGTGTTACCAATTTTAAAAGAACTGAAAATCCAAAAAAGTCTTGATGAGATAACCTACTCTGCTGAGGTTAATGGTTGAATTAAAACTTTTTATATGTTCTTATTGATATTTTCTGTTTTTTATGTCACCATAGTTATCCCATGTTTCCCTCTCCCTGGCCTCATGACAACTAGTATGTATTTATTGACAAAGGAGAAAAAAACTAACACAACCAATTGATCCATTGTATAAGTCCCAAAATAAATGCAATTTGTAACAAATTGTAGATCTCCCACCACAAAGAAGTAAGATATCTTTTGTTTAAAAAAAAAATTGTTAATCAAATTCTGTTTATTGGTACAGTATTAAAAGTGTAAATATTTTTGTAATAATGCCATTTTATTGGATTAGCATTTACAGTTAGGATCTTGTTTTATGCAAGCAATACATTCTAAGACCCTGTGCATAAGTTGGAAATTGTGCACAACAGTGAACCCCTTTATTTAATAATTATTTCTTATACCAATGTGCCTAGGTACTTTATAACTTTTCCTAGGCTTATCTGAACTACTATTCATACTTTGGACTGTTATTAATAACTAGATAGCATTAATGAAACAAAGAAAAACACTTTTAACAGGGATACAACTTGTTTGAAGAGAGAATCCTAGATAAAGCCTGATGTGTAGCATATGTTTGGCATAAAATAAGGTAATGACTCATATTAACACTTCTCAGAGTAAGAATGAATATGACTGGGTGAATCATTGCAAGACTTTACACCACTTGGGAAAATGGCCCAGATTTAGCATATAATTAACTTTTAAAAATTTTGCATATTTTTCTGCCTTTATTTTTTCTGTTAACAATCATATCTATATTAGCATATTACATTTGCATAAAATGTAAAAACTGTACATATTACATCAGTACATATTGTGTGCTTTTGGTAAATTAATCTCCAGATAGTTCATGCATTTAGTTATTTAGAATGAGATTTTCCTATTTTTGTTTCTTGGATGTCATAATCATGTAAAAATGCTATAAATTTTCCACCACTTATTTTATAGCCTACAATTTTGTGGCAGGTGTTGCCTCAATTAGCATCTTTGCTGATTCCCTAAGATTTTGAACTTTCTGATGACTTCATATTATCAGTAAATAAGATACTTTTATTTCCTCTTTACCTATATTTATTCCTTTCTTTTTTCATCATTGTTATTGCTATCATTTCCAGAATTATATGAAATAATAGTGGAGAGAATTAGTATTCTTGATTCACTCCCATATTTATTGGAAAATGTTCTAGTGAATTTCTATTGTAATGATGCTTGCTTTTGGCTTTAGATGCCTTGACAGTTTTGGTTTTTAATGATTATGTTGATTATTTTCTGAATGTTGCCCTATTCTTGCAGGCTTGGAATAAATACCATTTGATCCCAATGAATGATTTCTTGAATAGTTATAATCTGCTAATAAGATTTTGTTTAAAATTTTGAGTCAATGTTTATTAATGATATCTGCCTATAATTTGGTGTTTCAACTTTCCCTGGTTTAGGTATTCAGACTATAGTTACCTTATAAAAGCATTTTTGGAAAGTGTTTTCTTTCTCAACTTCTAAAGTATAGCTACTAACAGTTCAAGGTTTGATGGACTTCACCCTGAATGCAAGTCTTTCATAACTGTATAACCCTTTCTATTTGTTCCCTTGCCTTTCTAAGTTTACCTTGAGTCTACAAGTTTTTACTTAGCTCTCATTGTTTCATCAAGAATACTCAAAAATCCTCCCTCTCAATTGTGATTCCTTGGTATTTGAACTCCATTTTTGACAGCTTACAGTTCATGATATTTGAATTTTCACTTTTGGATTTCTTTCAGATGATCAGTGAATTCTTTCTATTTTCCTTTTCCTTTTCAGTTGTAATAAATTCCATTTACAATTTCTTGAAATATAGTATCTGGTCACTTCAAAAAGTGACAAAAACAAACAAACAAATTTATGGTTTCAGGTTGTCTGATAACTTATAGCTTAGCTCTCCTGGCCTTGATTTCCAAAAATTATTTATGATAGTAAATACCTTACTTTTAAAAATCTTTTGTTTCATGGAGTTACACACTTTTGGTTGATCAATTCTAATTTTCAAGAAGTCCCTTTTTTTGGAAAATGTTTACCATCTGTGCTGAGCCAATAGTTTTCCTATTTTTTCCCTCAATGGCTTTCACTTCATTCAACTTAATTTCTTCCAGGCATTCTTATAATCTTTGTGGCTAAGCCATTTTCTTCACTGAGAGTTGGCTTATAATTATCTCAGGCTTATTCCTTTTAGATGATTCTTTGCCCTAATATATCTTCACAGGGTTTGGTATTTTCTATGTATAAATATCTGTAGCTTCAGTTCTTGACTTGGAATTTAGTGTGAGGGCTAGGTGTAGCCCTCCTCTGTGCTACTGAATGAAGTGTTCAGGCTTCAGTTGCTAGGGGTCCCTGATGCTGATTTCTACATCCCTTAATGTGTCTGCACTTAGATCACTGAAAGGTTGAAGCTCTTAGATTGCCTATATCTGATCAAGATAGTGGGTCATCTGTTCACCTTGAGGGGAACTTGGTCAGAGTGCCAAGTGATCTTATTTCCCTTCTGGGGCTTAATTAATCTGGATGCTGGGTGATGTCTGTCCCCTCCCTCTGTAGGACTTCAATAATTAGGCCTTTGAATGGTCTTATGACCCCTTAGGGCTTTTTTGATTAGAATCCTTAGGGGTTCTTCTCACCCTTTGTGACTCCTCTAGTTAGTGTTGTCTTTTGTCCCCATCCCCAGTCAAGGTACCAAGTGTTCCTTCTACCTTCTCTTTCTTCTATCAAAATTCTGTTGCTTCCATTGCCCTGGGATCTCCCTAGCCAGAAAATGTTCAAGGAGTCTACCTACATTTGCGCTAGGTTTTCTAGTAGGGCTCTTCTTCTAATGTCCATGGCTTCTTGTTGTTTTTGTGTAGTTCTGGGATAGATAAAGGAGTTTTACTAATGTTTATCTTTGTATTGATTATTTTGGTTCTTCATTTAAATCACTGCTTGAGTAAAAGTGGGAGAGCTAGACTCCTTTGTGATCCATCATGCCACATCTTAGTGGGTGGACAGAGAAGAATCTGTTTTTAGACAGCCTATCAGGGACTCCTTTCTTCTACAACATACTTCCTCTATTTAAAAAATACATTTAAGAAAGGAGTCAAAGCAAAAAACAAAAAATCCTTTACTATAGTTATGTCAAATATTGTAGACCAAGCTTATATTAGGCTTAATCTAACCAGCTGCTCATGTTTTAAAAAGCAATAAGCACTCATGGACCATAAAACTCAATTAAAATATGCTTTAATAAATAGGGGTCAAAAGAATACCCCTTACAGATTATATTTCAATTTTTTAATGAGTTATCCTTTTATTTATCATTTTTATATGCACCAGAATAAAACTCTGAAGAACATTGCCCTACCAGTAAGAATTCAGCAATCCTATAATAACCAAACAGTGTAGCCTTCTGAAGGCAAAAAAGCTCAATATTATGGTATCAGCCTGAGTATACTCAGCCTGGTATTATTTATATGCAGTAATGAGGTGATAGCACCCAGCCACCCCAATGAATTGATACAAGTACTATTAACAACATATGTATGGTTGGGACCTAGGGTCACAGCAAATGTCAGAGTCAATTTGTAGTTCAGGACTGTGAAGAGAAAAATGTCAAAATCTCAGTCAAGCTCTCTCAGGTGATTAAATTGGAAGGGCCTGGTATTCTAAAAGACCAGAAACAATCCTATAGAGCAGACAGAACCTGATGGATCACTCCATCTATGAGTAGGGTATAGAATCTGATCCAAACAAAGTCCCAATACAGAAACCATGGCGAATAACACAAGTAAAAAGAAAACATTGAAAAAATAAGTACCCTAAAATGAGAAGCCTCAAAAGCACATGCACAAGGGAGTTGGCACCACAACTTGAGTAGTGCCTCATAAAGAATAAAGGCTTCTGCACAAGATCATCAAAAATACCCGGAAACTAGATTTTGGGTATAATATTCCTATATATTAAAAAAATTTTTTTCTGGAGGTGACCAGTGAATTCTATTCTCATTTTGAACGGATTCAAATAGAACTAAGCCGTTTTCTCTTGTGATTTCTTAAAATATAGCATCTGGTCTCACTTCTTCCCTATCTCTAATAATTCTTAAATTACCTCTCCTCGAATTCTTTTTATAAGTCAAATGTTTTTGATGTACATACTTTATAATTTCTTCCTTCCCCGCCCCCCCCCCCCAAGGTATTTGTCGATTTTGTCCAGGTATTTGTCTCCTGGAGACATTATTCTGTATGGTTCATTCTTATTTTCTGAGAGGCTGTAATTTGGAAAAGGTTTAGTACCTTCTATAATCTATTTATTCCTTTTCTTTCTTTACTGAAAACTCTTATTTATAATTTATCTCTCACTTCATTTTAAGAAATAAGTCCTTGTGGATACATATATGTAAACTCTACTTGCGAATTATTCTATTTTCTGTGCTCTCAAAATGACCCTGGATACATAACATTTTGAACACCAATAATTAATATTTTCCTTTGTTTATGCTATTTTTAGCCCTTTCTGAAGTAGAACCTTGTGTCAGGGTCAGGCTTTTTACTCTTAGATGGTACTGCATGGCCTTCTTTGGTTCTTATATATATATTATCTTAGATTCTGGATCCTAGCTTTCACTTCTATCAGTATCTCTGCAGCTCAGATGGCAGCAAATTTTAGGCCTACTTTTCAGCTTGTGTGAAGTACTGCATTCTTCAAGGCCTTCAGAGGTAGCTGAGGTCAGTGTTCTATAAACTCTCAGAGCTCAAAGAACACTGCAGGCTGCTGTGTTTCCTGTTTGAGATTTGTTGGCTCTCATTCCCACCACAGCTGAAATCTGAGTGCTCCAACTTCCAGCTCCCTGGTAAACAATGTTATTCCAGTTGTCCTTAGAATGTTTTTGGTCCATCCATGATAGAAGAATTCTGCGTTCTGTTCTTGCCCCAATTTTTCAAAATAGATCCCTTCTTAGCATTAGTAAGATTCTGGACTGGACTGCCAAGGGTTGGATGAAAGCACTTACTGTGGTTTTTTGATGAATTTTTTTCCTAGTAAAATTCAGTCTGGTGCTTTTATCTTTGCTGGAGTTCCTCTGTGATATCTAGCCTGCTGTTTTTCTTTTTTTATATTGGGCCATCTTAACTAGAAATGTCTTCTCCTGTCTTCTTAAACCATGTTTTATGAGATCCCTAACATACTCATAGATGAGTAACATTTATCTCCAATTTCGTATTCTCATTGCTTTTTATAAGATAAAAACTTCTCTGTAGAGATTTAAAATAAATAGTATTTGGAATGTATCCCAAATATGATAAAAGAATGCTATAAAAATGGCATTCATCTATAATTCTTAGTTTTTATTTTTGAGGTACAATGTTGCAGAGATATTTATTCCCCAATTCTTAATACCTAGTTAAAAACAAATTAAAATTGTACTGCAAAAAAGAATTATATTGCAAAAATTGTGCTGGGCAAGAACTTCAAAGAGTTGGGTTAAACTGCCAGGGCTTATTTTTCTAACATCTGGAAAGAATAAGAAATATTTCATAAAAGTTTAATCAGAGCATATGAGAAATTACTTTCACAATCTTTACATGTACATACATGCATAATATACACAGTGAAATTATTTAATAAAAATTCATTTATTTAATTGCCAATGATGGCAAAATAGATTATTTGGGGAAAGGATAAATTATCACCGTGTACAAATATAATGGATGAAGAAATTGCATATAGTATAAAAAGGATCCTTTGAAAGTATCTAAAAAAGTAAAGGCAGAATGGCGTGAGCTGAAAATATGTTTTAAAGCAAACCCAAAAAGTACTGTAATTATTTTAAAAAACATAAACACCAATCCTATAAAAGTAAAATATTCCCTGACTCATCAAACACTTTATTGCAGAATGGAAAGTAGAAGGAAAGGAAGAGAGCATAAAAAACATCTGCATGGGAAGCAGTAGCATGTTCACCTATAGTGCTATGCAAGATGATTCTAGAAATGGTTCTGAATTACAGAGAAGCAAAATGTACCCATTTGCAATTGTGTTTTCAGATACTGAGAAAATAAAGACAGAAAAATAAAAAATAGCATCTTGATGTTCATGGTACAATTTATGATATACCAAGATATGATATATACTGAAATATGGCTTTGAAAAGCCATGTTACATATGGTTATGTGAATCACTATCAGCATGAAAAAGTTGAAGTTTTATAAAATGTTCATGAAAATGTCATTTTTCATGTGTCTTATGAATAAGTCCTGAGATCATACACAAATCCGATTTTTTAAAAATATGGGGGGAAAATTTCATTCTGAAATGAAATGAAAAATAAGCAACAGTATTAGATAATAGTAATTTCAGACATGAATTCAGAGCTAAGAGGAACTTTTATCACTAGTTATCAACTGGCTATATCCTCTTTTAAAAAAATACTCAATTTAAACAAGTACATTAAATGTCTCAGCAAATAAACCTTCTTTTACAAATTTAGTGCTATCAAATTGTTATAAATGTATTTGTCTAGAGATGCTCATTTTTGACAACTATGACATTTGAAGTTAGATTGCTATTTAATAAAATTACATTTGTTCTTTTTTCTATTTGGAATACCAGTTAAATTTAAAAAATCTGCAGAATTCATTGAAACTGTTCAATCAGAAGATTTCTTCTTTGATATTAAGCTAAAGAAAAAGTCTCTATATCCCAGACAATGTTCTTTCAAGTGGTCCTAGGTGGCAAGTGTTGTTTATACATGCCTGCTATAGCTTTGGCAGCACTGTAGATCATTTGTCGGCGAGACATGCCAGTGAAAGCAACATGCCAATCAGTCCGGCTGACATGTACCAAGCTCTTCTCAAGTACTTCACCCACAGTTACCAAAAGGCCTGACCACCTTAAATTATAATCCTTGGGAGTAAGACATTGAGCCTGTGGAATAAAAAGATTAGCTGTTACTGTCCATGTAATTTTAAGAGAAGTTTATAATATGCAAATAGGTGAATCTACTTCAATCTCACAGCCATAAATGATTATTAGAAATCTTCAAAAGATATTGCTACATTATCTATGAAATGAATTTGTAAGACTAAGAAACAAACAAAACAAGCAGAACCTCTTGTTTAAAATCCTTTAGTAATAAACAATTTGAATCTCAAGTTTAAGGGCTCCTATAGGAAAATACTACAATCTAACTCTAAAAAGGACACACTGAATCTGTGTGATAGTTGTTTTAAAAAACTTAACTGCACAAGGAGGTATAAGGAATTAACAAATATAAAAGGCTAAGTAGTCAAAGGATATGAACAAATGGCTCTCAAAAGAATTGTAAACTAAATAAAAAGCTGCTCCAAATTACTACTAATAAAAGAAATTCAATGAACAATCAAATCAATATCAAAGATTCATCTCACCCTGGGTAAACTGGCAAAGATGGGAGCAGTCAATATTGGAATGACTTGTGGAAACTACATATAGGAACCATAAACAGCAATTTGTAGAAAGAATTTTGGAATAAATTATGCTAAGAAAGAGACTAAAGTGTTCATCTTTGACCCAGAATTTCCACTGCTAAGCATATACCCACAAAAGGGAAAAGACAGCTTTTTAATTTTACCCTTCACCCCATTTCCTATTTTATTTTTTTAAAGTACCTGCTGTACATATTCCAAAGGCACTGGTGTAGCTTGTGTAAAAGTTTCTAGATGAATGCCATGGACAGGATCTTCAACTATCAAACAGCCAATGTCAAACCACCTGCAATGCAATGTATGTTCAGAATTATACATTTTAAAAGCAGATCAATAAGAAATTAAATCTATTGTAAGTTGTAACATAAGAAATAGATTAGATATTGATACAAGGAAGATAAAGCAAAAAGTTATTTTAAGCATTAGAAAACTAATGCGTAGTTCTGATCTAGTCTCAAGAAAATAAATAATAATACTAACTTCACTGTTTAAAATCTAATTATGTAACATTCAAAACTTAAATGGACCCGATTTCACTTTTTGGGTACCTACCAGTATGTAGGTTATAAACTATCCATGCTATCTTATTGGTCTAAGTCTTGGCTTTTAAAAATTTTCAGTACAGTGAAGATGTTGGGGTCTTCCACTAGAAAAGACTCCAACTTTGCAAGGTCCATGTGGTTGCTTATACCCCAGTAGCTCACTTTCTTTTGTGATTACATGTTTCTTCAGTGACATCTTTTATGCTTCTCCTCAGTTGTTGTCTGATAATATGCTCTATATTAACTCACAAGAGTAAAGGACAGATTAGATTCTTCAAGAACCAGTATATTCTGACACCCAGACATAAAGTCAGTGAAATTATACTGATGTTAAAAATGTAAAGTTTTTGTTTCAGAGAGAAACTTGGAATCTTTTAACATGTAATTGCTTAAAAAAAGCACAAAACCAAAGGACATTTTCTTTTGTTCTCCTGAAACAGAAAATGATTATTTTGTCTCTTTGTTAAGAAAAATATCCAGAGTGAAAATAAAAACTGTATATTAATCTATGTCAATTATCTCAAAAAGAACCTAAAGATTATTGATTGAAATCAGAAAAGGATTGGTATTTCTAAAGATTAGAGACTGCTGAATTCTAGCCTGGGAAGAAAATCCTCTAATTTATTAGAAAAAAAAAAGAGGCTTCCTCAGATAAATAGGATAATTTATGGAATCATTCTTTATTACAGACCATTAACAGAATCCAGGGTGAGACTATATTATCTTTAGATGTATATCATTATAAAATATCATACTTCCCATAAGTGGCTTGTCCAAAATCTAAAATTTACTATGACTCTACTCTTGGTTTTAAAAAAAAGATAAAATGATAATTTACTTACCTTGTAAGTAAATTGAAAAATATGAAAAAATTATTCAGAAGTACTTTCTAGAGTAATATTATACAATTATCTTTCAATGTCCACATATTTTTCTTTTCAAAGAAATCTCAATTTCGGTTCACATTTGGACCAACATCTCAGAAGCGGTAAAAACAACTGATTAATATATTGAAAAAAACCTGAAAATGTGTATTGTGTTAACATCTGTAGACTTCCTGTCTCCACAAAAGAGTGGATTGGGGATTTCTTTTCATATTTCTTTATTCAAGTTATCCCTAATCTTTATAATATTTTTATCTTCACTTGTGGTTGTTCTTTCCATTTACATTTTTATGTATACTGTTTTCTTGGATCTGCACTCTACTCTGCATCATTTCATTTAGATCTTTTTATGCTTCTCTGTTTTCATTACAAACATCATTTCTTATCACATAGGATTATTCTTTTACAGTTACTTATCACAATTAGGTTAGCCAATACCCCCAATCAATGCACCAATTCTTTGCTATTACAAGAAGTTGCTATAAATATTTTTGGTATATATGAGGGTTTTCTTCTTATTGATGGCTTCCTTGGAGTACAAGCTCAATAATGAAGTCTATGGTTCAAAAAGTATGGACATTTTAGTAACTTAATTTGCATAATTCCAAATTGATTTCCAAAATGATTGTAATATTTCATAGCTTTACCAACAATGTATTAGTGGGCCTGCCGTTCTACATCTCCTCCAAAATTAGTTATCATTTTTTTTTGCACTGATAGGACTCTATGCTCCCCCCCCCCCCCAGCATAGGGGACATAGATTGTTATGGATGTGGGCTCCCCAGTGGTGGAACTACTCTTTTTTGGCTGGGGATGAAGATCCACGGCTTTCCACTTTACTCCTTGGTGGCCATGTACATCATGAGGTCTACTATGTGGTGGCTGTAACTGTACTCATTGTCATACCAAGAAATGAGCTTGACAAAATGGTCGTTGAGCGCAATGCCAGCGCCAGCATCGAAGATAGAAGAGTGAGTGTCACTGTTAAAGTCACAGGATACAACCTGGTCCTCTGTGTAGCCCAAGATGCCCTTTAAGGATCCTTCTGATGCTTGCTTCACCACCTTCTTGATGTCATCGTATTTGGCAGCTTTCTCCAGGTGGCAAGTCAGATCTACCACAGACACATTGGGAGTAGGAACACGGAAGGCCATGCCTGTGAGCTTCCCATTCAGCTCTGGTATGACCTTGCCCACAGCCTTGGCTGCATTGGTGGAAGCAGGGATGATATTTTGGGCAGCCCCATGCCCATCACGCCACAGCTTGCCAGAGGGGCCATCTCCTGTCTTCTGGGTAGCAGTAATGGCATGGACTGTGGTCATGAGTCCTTCCACAATGCCGAAGTTGTCATGAATGACCTTGGCCAGGGGGGCCAAGCAGTTGGTAGTGAAGGAGGCATTACTGATGATCTTGAGGGAGTTATCGTATTTCTCTTTGTTCATCCCCATCACGAACATTGGGGCATCAGCAGAGAGGGCAGAGATAATGACATGCTTGGCTCCACACTTCAAGTGAGCCCTGGCCTTTTCCATGGCGGTAAAGATGCCAGTGGACTCCACGACGTACTCGAGTCCAGCATCTCCCCATTTAATGTTGGCGGGATCCCTCTCCTGGAAGATGATAATGGGTTTTCCATTGATCATCAGTTTTCCATTCTCTGCCTTTCCAGTGCCCTTGAAGTTGCCATGGGTGGAATCATACTGGAACATGTAAACCATGTAGGCGTGGTCAATGAAGGGGTCATTGATGGCCACTACTCCACTGGAGTTGAATGCTGCCCTGGTCACCAGGCGTCCAGTACAGCCAAATCCATTGACTCCGACCTTCACCATCTTGTCTAAGGGATGCAACTGCAGCAGAGGATCCTGGCAGCGAGCTTGGGAGAAGAGCTGAGCACCAGTTATTTTTTTTTTGTTAGTCACCTTCGCTAATTTGTCTTGCATTTCTTTCATTGATTTGGAGCATTTTTTTTTTCATATGGTTGTGAATACTTTGTGATTCTTCTGTTTGCTCATATCCTTTGGCCATTTATCTCCTGGGGAACTGGTGAAGAGACTATTTATTTAGGAGGAATCTATCTCTTTAATTTTTGTTTATATGCCTTAGAAATCAAGCTCTTATCAGAGAAATTTGATATAAAGATTTTTCCCACAGTCGACCACTTCTCTTTTTATCCTAGGTATATTAGTTTTGACTGAAAAAGTTTTTCAGTTTCAAAGTTATCTATTTTCTCCTCTCTAATTCCAATAGGTTTTTTTTTAAATAATGCATGTTACTGGCATTTTGTTTTTACAATGCTTATGTTTTCCCTTCTGTTCTTCCAGAAAGCCATCACTTATGACAAATTTTTTAAAGGAAGAAAAATTTAACAAGATGAAAAACACTTCATTCAAAATAAACATTAAAGGGGGCAGCTAGGTGGCTCAGTGGATTGAGAGTCAGGCCTAGCGACAGGCGGTCCTAGATTCAAATCTGACCGCAAATACATCCTAGCTGTGTGATCCTGGGCAAGATACTTAACCCCCATTGCCTAGCCCTTACCACTCTTCTGCCTTGTGTGAATCACTTGGAACTAATACATGGTATTGATTCCAAGACAGAAGGTAAGTGTTTAAAAAAATTTTTTTTTAAATACACACACACACACACTACATTTAATGTTCCATATCTATAGACACCAAAGGAGAGGAGGGGAGATCGCCTTATATGTCTTAATTGGGAGGAAGTTTGCTCTTTTTTATTACACAATGTTCAGGTTTTATGATTTTATGGTTATTCTTTCCACTTACACTCATAAAATTATTTTGTATATTATGCTCCTTACTAAACTTACTTAATTGTGAATCTGTTTGTACATTTCCATCCTTCTTCACATTCATTATGTTTGTCATTTATACTACTACATAGTAACATTTCATTATATTCTAATACCATAGGTAGTTAGCCATTCCCAACAGATGGGGATCTTCAGTGTTTCTTTGTTACTACAAAAAGTGTTGCTATAAATAAATACTTAGTGTATATAGAGCCTGCCTTTCTTTTTGTCACTGACCACTTTTGAGTATATCTAAAAGTGCAATATATGTTTAGTGTCTACTTGACTTTATACAACTCCAACATTGTTATTTTCATCTTTTGTCATATTTGTCATATGCAGGGTATGAGATGAAATCTCAAGTTTTTATTCCATTTTTCTTATTGTTAGCTTTTTGGAGCATCATTAATAAAAGTATTCGTAATTTGTAATTTCTTAAAGAACTATTTATTCATGACTATCAAGAAATGTATTTTGTTCTTATATATTTACTTTCTGTCAAGACTTTATCAGAGAAATTTGATAGAAAACATCTTCACCTTCCTAATCACTTTCCTTGTTATTCTATAAGTATTCATTTTGTTTGTGCAAAGGCTTTTCAACTTTATGTAATCAAAATTACCTATTTTATTTTTTGTAACTGCCTCTGTTCCTTGCTTGCTTGGGAATCTATTTACCCATAACTGCAAACATATATATTTATATGATGTTACTTTCCTATTTTTTTCTAGGTAGTCTTTAATATTAATGTCAACTTATTGTGGAAAATGGAATAAGTTACTGACTAGTCTAGGTCTTACTTCTGTCAGACTTTTTCTAGATGCTCTTTTCTTGAAATGCTGTTTCTTAAGTAACTTATGTTTTATGCTTTACTGAACACTAGATTATTGTGTTCAATTGCTTCTTTGTCATGTATTTTTCAAATTTTTTTCACTGTTGCTATATAACATAGCTTGAAGTATAGAAGTGTTATTTCCTCTTTATTTCTACCTTTATCATATTAACCTTGATATTTCATTCTTTCAAATAAGTTTTGTCATTTTGTCAAGTAATTTTGGATGTAATGACTAAGCCCAGACACTGAAATATGAAGAAATTCTTGGGCTTTTGTTCAGTTGTCTGGGTGGTTCAATTTAAGTTGTATTCTCAACTCTTTCTGTCCCCTCCTTCTACAATCTCTAAAATGTAGTTCACTTCATCCCTTGTAGTGATTTTGACAGGTTCCAATCTTCTGTTATCAATTCTACAGGTAGGGGGTTTCTTACAAAGACTCATGCACTTTGGTTCCCTTGCTGTTCCTCCTGCTGTGATAATGCTGGAGACTGCATGGATACTGAGAAGATAAGGCAATGAAATGGTTTCATCTATTGCTCTGTTCCAGTCAGTTTTCTTGTAATGTCCTGGCCAAGATGGAGGAACTTAAGAGTCGTTTTTCTTTGGTTTTATCATTATTCTTTTTGTTGCATTTTCATATTTAGTTGACATGATTTGAGGAAGGGAGAGTAGGAAGGAATTTCTTAGTTATAAAATCCTTAGTGTAGCCATCATATTCCTTACCTCAAAAAAACTCTACACTTAAGTATACCACTGTAACCAAATTCAATGGCCTTTTCTCAATGCTCAGGCTTCTTGAACTCTCTGTGTCCTTTAACACTGATAATCACTATTTCCTTCTGGATGTATCTCCCGAGGTTTTTGTGACAATGTTCTCTCCCAGCTCTCTTCCTACTTGTCTGACTTTACCTTCTTAGTGACCTTTGCTGGACTTTAAATTTAGATATGCCAACTAACGCCTGTTATGTCCTGAAGCCTCTTTTCTCTTAATATTATCTTATTTATTGATGTAATCAGTTCCCATGTATTTGATCACCATCTCTAAGCAGATGATCCCCAGAGTTTACTCCTAAACTCCAGGCATACATTACCAACTACATTTTGGATATTTTAAACTAAATGTTCTTTAGGTATCTCATTCTCCACAATAGAATTCATTACCTTTTTTCACTATCATCATTCTTGCCAACTTGCCTATTGCTGCCAAGGGTATTACCTAGTTACTCAGGCTGGCAACCTTAATTTCATTCTAAACTCCTCACCTTCAAACATCTCTTGTACATGTCTTCTTGTGTCCAATCACACATGCAACACAACATTAAAGACTGGCATAATCTCTTGCCAGGACTATTTCAATAATCTTCTAATTAATCTGTACCTCAAATATCTCCCCATTCCTATTAATCTTCCACTCAGCTGTCAAATTGATTTTTCTAATGCATGTTGCCTACCCATTCCAGCTGACTCAATAAATTCCAATGGCTCCCAATTACCTCCAAGAGAAAATATAAAGTCCCAATCACCTCTTGAATACTGCTCTGTTTAGCATTTAAGACAGTTTGCAAGCTAGCTGGCCCCCTCTTTTTCAGTCTACATCACTCCCCTTACAATTTAACTTCAAAATTTACTTGCTGTTCCTTGTACACAGCACTTCACTATCCAGCTCCATGTTTTTTTTCCATTGGTTGTCTCCCGTATCTGGAATTCTTTCCCTCCTCACCTGTAAATTTTACATTACTGGCTTCCTTTAAGACTCAGCTCAAGGGGGCAGTTGGGTAGCTCAGTGGATTGTGAGCCAGGCCTAGAGACAGGAGGTCCTAGGTTCAAATCTGGCCTCAGACACTTCCTAGCTGGGTGACCCTGGGCAAGTCACTTGACCCCCATTGCTTAGCCCTTACCACTCTTCTGCCTTGGAGCCAATACACAGTATTGACTCCAAGACGGAAGGTACGATTTATTATTAAAAAAAAAAAAGACTCAGCTCAAAATCTGGATCTACATCCAAAAATTACTAAATTGTGCATACTTTTTGATCCTGCAATGTCAGTAATAATAATGATGATGATGATAATTATAGCCAACATTTATTTAGTACATACCACACACTGTATTAAAGTGCTTTACAAAGTCATTTGATCACAAAAACCTTGGAATGTAGGTGCTAATATCCCCATTTTACAGATGAGGAAACTCCAGGGTACATAGCTAATAAGCCATGAGGCAAAATATGAACTTGGGTCTTTCTTCCTACAAACTTGGCACACAATTCACTAGGCAATCTGACTGCTCTTTTTCAATTCATTTTAAAACATGTAGAACTTCAAAATGACTGCAATAGTCCTAGACCACTGGTCTTTGCGGGAATTCTCAAGAGAGAAGCACACTTAGCACCATTCTCAAGAGATTTTCCCATTCAACTCAAGTATCTAGGGAAAGAAAAAGTCGCTTCTTAAAGATTAGGGGATCTCATGCTGTAGATTTTAAAAAATAGTTTAGATTAGCCTAGTAATTCAAATTTAGAGTAACAGATACAAAAACATAATGCACCACAACAATATATTTTTTCATATATCTGGGATTGCATATTTTTGGTCATCTCCCATTACTTTGAATAATTATGATTTTTTTCTAGTAGTTATTTTCAAATTAGCACATCATTTAAAAAATAAAGTTAAACTATAATTCAAATATTAACTAATGTAGTTGAAGACATAATAGACTTCTGCTTCTTATCTGATTTTGTTAAGTTACTATTATCGGGTATATATAACCATTGGAAATAGATTTACTCCAATTCCAACCACTAACTTGTCTTAAGGATAGAAAACTAATAATTTCATCAATGGAAATAATACAAAGGCAATCTTGATCACTGACCCTCACAAATATTTTCGTTTATTCTCTAAACTAGTATCCAAAATTGGATATATTTAATGCATGCCATGTAGCTCTAATACACAATCTATCAAGATATAGCACAATAAAGCCTCTTACTTGTCAGGTAGTAATTCAGCAATAAAGTTTTCTACAGACACAGCAGGTTGTTTCTCATGAATCACACCAGTTCGACGCAAGTTGTCTATCCGTTCTTGGGCCCCCTGAAAAACAACAGTGCAAGAGTTGGAGAATATCCTTTATTCCATTTAAATGGTTGCCTGAACAGAGTCAAACAACACAATTACCTCGAAAAACCTGGAAAACAACTAATGATCAAGAAATCCAACTAGAGTAACTTCTTCCCCTGCACAAAACAGCAAAGAATCCATCAATCACCTTCTAAAAGGAAGCCCAAAAGGAAAAGTCTAAGAAATGCACACACATAATCCAGAGCTCCTAAAGCAAAGAAAAATTTCTGAAAACATCAAGAAGTATCAATTCAAATTTTAAGAAGTCACCATCAAGATTGCTCAAGACTTGGCAACTTAAAAAAGCAAAAGACAAGAGCTAACAACCAAGAATAATTTAGTTATTAATATATATTCATATAAATCTTAATTCTAGATTAGCAAACATCTGAATGAGGACAGAGAATGGTATTAGTTGTACCTCTCCCTATTGAAAATCCTAGCAAACCACAATGATCTAGGGTTATTGCAATCAACCAAGAGCTACAAGATACACCTTCTAAAATATACTTACAGATCCAAACCCCTGCAAAGCTGGAAATAATCTCAGGGGAAATAATTGACCTTTAAAGGAAGAAGATGTTTGATAATTTCTGAACAAGAGGAGAGCGATAGGAGCTCTGAAATACAAAGAGAAAATCCCCGAGAAACAAGTTTTAATTGAGTAAATGGAAGAGGCTATCCATGATATAGGGGAGGAAGTAACTATCTTTTTAGACCTTTAATGTCTTCAAAAATTAACAAGGGAATTAAATAAGAAATGCAGATTTCCTAGGGCTGTATTTTGTTCAATTCTGAGTATTTAAAGAAGGGGAAAAAGTGTGGGTAAAAAGAATACATTATATAGAAAGAAGGAAAAAGAAGATGTAACTTCTATTTCTCATAACAGAGATGAGTGACAAAACCATGCAAACATGAAGGAAGGGAGAGGGGGGAAAGCTGTTGGATAAGAACTCTATTATTATCTTAAAGACAAAGGAGAGTTCAACATTTTATATTTATAAGCAGTTTAATGCAAAATATATCACTTTCTGGAGGAATTCCAGGGGAACTGGAATGAACTCCAGGAATTGATGCAGAGTGAGAGGAGCAGAACCAGGAGGACATTGTACACAGAGACCAATACACTATGGTACAATCGAAGGTAATGGACTTCTCCATTAGGGGCAATGCAGTGATCCTGAACAACTTGGAGGGATTTACAAGAACACTATCCACATTCAGAGGAAAAACTGTGGGAGTAGAAACACAGAAGAAAAACAACTGCTTGAATACATGGATCGAAGGGATATGGTTGGGGATGTAGACTCAATGAACATCCTAGTGCAAATACCAACAATATGGAAATAGGTTCTGATCAAGGACACAAGTAATACCCAATGAAACTGTGCATGGGCTGTGGGGAGGGTGGGTGGAGGGGATGGAGGGAAATAATGTATTATTGTAACCAAGGAATAATGTTCTAAATTGCCTAAATAAACTAATTCAAATGGGGAAAAAAATACATTACTTTCAAGAGGGAGGCGAGGGAGCAGCTGGGTAGCTCAGTGGATTGAGAGCCAGGTGGTCCTGGGTTCAAGTCTGACCTCAGACACTTCCTAGCTATGTGACTCTGGGCAAGTCACTTAACCCCCATTGCTTAGCCCTTACTACTCTTTTGCCTTGGAACCAATACCCAGTATTGATTCTAAAACGGTAGGTAAGGGTTTAAAAAAAAGAGGGAGGTAAGATTGAGAGGGTGGAGTTGTTAAAATGGAGAAAAAAAGAGTCAGAAGATAAACAAACTTTCAAGTCCTGAAGGATTAAAAGGAAGAAAAAGAAAATAACTAGAATCAATTGGAAAACTGAAGAACCCATGATGGTATATGAAAGTAATAAAATATTATTTTGTGGCAAGAAATGATAAGGTGATTTCTGAGAATCCTGGGTAACATGACTTGATAGAGGGAAGGGAGCACAACCAAAAGAACAACTTATAGGACAGCTTACCATTAAAAAAAAAAAACCAACTGAAAGAATTTAAAACTGACCAACCAATCATGGTCATATGTTGAAGCATGTTGACCACCTCCTCAGAGGTGATGGGTCAAGGTCCAGAAAGAAGCAATTTTAGACATGGCCAGTGTGTGGATTTCTTTAACTTGAACAATGTTACAACCCTTGCCCCTACTTCTCCAGATTTTTAATAAAAAGGACGATTAGGAAGGCGACATTAAGAAAAAAAGAGGTCCACTGAAAAAATGTTTTAATACATAGAAGAGAAAAAAAGGAAGTTTACAAGGAAGGAGAGAGAAATGGGGCAATTTTGAAACTAACATGTGGAATTACGTGAACTTTTATTTAAAAAAAAAAAGGAAGTAGTACGCAATGGAGATTTGCAGTCTTCTAAACTTTTTATGTCCTTTAATGTATATGAAAATGCTTTGTGTGGGCACATATATGTGTATTTAAGTAGAGAATTAAAAAAACAAAACAAAACATAGATTTTTCAAAAAGGACTAAAAACTTCAAATCGTACCATGATTGATTACAAAATTTTAAATTGAAATAGAAAGGTAAACAATGCTATAAAAGTTTTAGGCAAAAACCTATCATCTCTAAGGTAAAAGAAGAAAAAAGTTGTGGCTTTATTGTCTCAATAATTTTAAAAATTCTTACCCTCTGTCTTAGTGTCAATTTTAAAACAGAAGAGCAGCTAGGCAATTGGAGTTAAGTGATTTGCCCAGGTTCACAAAGCTAAAAAGTGTTCTAAGGCCAAATTTGAACCCAGGTCCTCTTGATTCTAGACCTGGTGCTCTATCCATTGTACTACCTTGCTGTCTCTGACTCAATTAAATTTGAAGGCTTAAACAAGACTTTATCTGGAATAGTTATTTATGTACAAATGAACAAAAAATAATGATCAAAATTGAAGTTTACATGGCATGTATAAGTTTGCAAAACACTTTACAAATGTATCTCATTTGATCTATAAACCATACATGAAATTATAGAATTCTTAGAGGAGAGAATAGGATGTTTGACACAGCTAACTCAAAAATTATTTAAAAAAAACCCCAATATATTATATAGCAGAATAAAAGTCTAATGCCAGCAAACTCATAAGAGATTTCTTTTACATCAGTGCTTACAGAAGCAAGATTTGAGTGATGGATAGATTATCCATCTAAAATACCTTGGATTGGGTTTTCTTTCTCAATATAACTAATATGGAAATAGTTTCCACAACCACACATGTATAACCTATATCAAATTGCTTTCCTTTTTAATGAGGGGAACAGGAAGGGAGAAAGAGAATTTGGAGCTCAAAATTTTATTTAAAATGTTAAAAACTGTCTTTACATGTTGTTTACAAGGAAAAAATAAAATATTTTTAAAAAGGAAAAATGAATTCTGTAATAATCAAGTTGACATTTTCTATTTAGATATTTAGATAGAAAAAGGAGACAGCAAAATACAAGTAAAATGATTAATGGACTGGTATAGTAGCAAAATGGACAAAAATGTTTTTTAGATTTTTTTATATATGTCCTTCTATGCTTATACTTTGTAGGATTTTTAGCACGAGTGCTATGTTAGTCAAAACCTTTATCTCCATCTATTGTGATGACATGTAGCTTTTAAATATAATTATGTTGATTGTTTCTCTAATGTTTGACCATACTTGCCTCCTTGGTATAATTTAACTTAGTCAGTCAAAATGACTGATTTCTTGGCTAAATTGCTATAGTCTATGTGGTAAGATTTTGTTTAAAAATTTCTACTCCATAATCTTTAATGTTATTAGCCATACATTTTCCATCTGTGTTTTATCTTTCCCTGGTAGAGGTATTTGGACTGTATTTGTCTCAAAAAATTATTCTGGAAGGGTGCTCTCTTTTTTCAAATTTTGAGAACACTCCCTGAAACAGATTTACAACTAATTGTCCTCAAGCAGATTCTCATTTCTTCTCTTTCCCTTCAATTAGTCATGTAGATTAGTTTTTAAAATGTTGAAGTCCAAGGTCCCCATCTCCCTTCATAGAATATCTCTCTTAAACAGAAGGCTCATTTATTGCTGTAATTCCCACCCATGGCCAAAGCAAACTTGTTTCTTCCTTTCTTCTCCATTACCTGCTATACTTCAGGCTCCAAAGAAGTGCCTCTTCGTTGTTAGGTCTTGATTTGATGTGAGCACATCATATACTGCCCCCTTTCCCCTCCAGTTCCCCTCCACCTTCTCATTCTGCAATATCTCCAAGAAATAATGATTTCTATGTAGTAAGAGTGGCATCAGCTTCTGTCTATAAAGCCCCAACACTCACCTCTCTATATGACTTCTGTCTTTACTTCTCTTTTTCTCTCACTGGTCCCTCTGCTGCCATTTTGTTGCTATTGTTTTGGTTGTCCCTGGCTATAGTATTTCTGCCATTAAGAATTAAATCACTTCTGCAGGTCTGGTTTTCTTTTTAATATTATAATTACCTTTTTTAGTATTTAATGCCCATCTTTTTTTTTCATTTATGGTTAAACTCAGATTTCTAGTAATTACCCCGGGCTTCATATTAAGTTCCTTTGTTTTTTGGAATACATTATTCCAAATCTTTCAGCTAATTCTGGTGGGTGTAGAATATGTGGTGTTATTCTATTGCTTTCAACTAATTATGGTGTGTTATTTGAAATTTCCTTTCCATTTGAATCTGAGTCGCTTTTTTTTTTTAAACCCTTACCTTCCATCTTGGAATCAATAATGTGTGTTGATTCTAAAGCAAAAGAGTGGTAAGGGCTAGGCAATGGTGGTTAAGTGATTTGCCTAAGATCAACCAGCTAGAAGTGTCTGAGGCCAGATTTGAACCTAGGACCTCCTATCTCTAGGCCTGGCTCTCAATCCACTAAGCCACCTAGGTGCCCCCCATTAGTAGTTTTTGAAAATAATTGTAAAATTTAACCACTCGGTGTCTTATAGCCCTGAGGTTTTGGTTTTTGTTTGTTTTTCTGTAGGCAATCAATGAATGGCATTACATTTTCTGAGTAGGGAAGTTCTGGGCAGTATCACAGTATTATTTTTTATTTTATGGCATTTAGGTTTTTTGCCTTATTCAATTCTGCTGAGAGACATAGGATACTTATATTGTCTCTACACATCTTGTCTTTGACATCACACAGTGAATATATTTTCTTTTACTATCGTATTTTGCATTCCCAATCTATTGTTCTCTCATTTATTTCTTTGGTGAGATTGGCTACCCTACATTCTGGTTTTTCATTCTGCCCATTGTTTTTTTGCTGGGTAGACAATAATTCTGCTCTCATAATTCTCATTTCTCTTTTAAAACATTAAAGAATAGCATGTGGTTCAATGTTCTCATATTCTACAAGCTCCTCTATCTCATCAAGTGGCAAACCATTTTCCTTTCATATTGCCCCTTTTACTCATCAATGCCTGAATCTGTTTACTTCAGACCTGGGAGACTATTTCCCTGTTATTAACATTTTCTTTGTTGATTTATAGTCAACCTTCACAGATTCAACTTTCATAACTTGAAGCATCCCTGCAATTTTATTAAAAATCCCATTTTCACTTTGGCAATAATACATTCTGGCTATACTCAGCAGAGGGGGAAAAAACGAGCTACAATGTTTTACGTTTATATCAGCAAAAAGGAAGAAAAGTATTTGTAAAAGTGTTTGTCAATTTACTCCAGAAGGTACTACAATAAACTCTTAAATGGATGATCAGAGAAATGAAAAGATGGAAAAGCAGCTAAATTTATGGGTAAATGAAAGGGCGATCAAACTCACCCTCTTGCCTTCTACTGAAGATTAGAGATAGCTATATTTCAAGAACCTTGACACCTGCTATCTCTATCACTTCCCATGCCACCTTGTGTTGCTTCTGCTCTCTACTGCTTCTTATGGACTAGGTAAAGTATATGTTATCTGAATTAATAAGTATATTTTCAGAAATCTCTAGAAAAAGATTACAGTTTTTGGTAGTTGCAAGAACCTAACCCCCTATTTCCCATAGGGTCAACATATCAACATTTTTGTTTTTGACTTTCATGACAAATGTTACCCCATGAAAGTTGAGGATTGCCTACATCTACTTATGTTCAAAGACTTTGAGATCTTTGGCAATTTCAGTATTTTTTCCCCTAGTGCTCACTTTCTGACTAACTTTATCCTTTCTGATGACAGTTTCCTTGTGGGCTATATCTCAAAGTATCTCAGCATTCATTCTTCTGAAGCTGGGCAATTCACAGCTCACCTAAGTCTCTTCCTTTTGTAATCTATTCTTTTAAAATTCAAACAACTGCTCTTCAGGCACTCCTGTGAATCCTCCAAAGATCATGAATTTGAATCAGCAACCACATCTGCCAATTCTTTCCAGTCTTGTGAGATGTTATGTAGGAACAGTGACTTGAACTCATCGAGAACATGTGGGCATTTTCTTACTATTATCCCATTTAGCTGGCCATCAATTCCCTGTTATCCATTATTACTTTTTCTTTTCTTAACAATGATTATTTTCCTGGGAAAATAAAAATTAAGAAATACAAGAATTAGATGTTTCTGCTATTGTAGCTAGGAAACCCTAACCTTTCTTTGATATTCTTACCTAAGCACAAATGGTCTCAAATGACATAACCAAGGAGTAAACAACAGGGAGCATTGGAGACTTTTTAAAGTGACAGATCAGATACATACTCTGAGGAGAGTGTTAATGTAGGGCATAAAAGGTCTGCCTAAGTGCAGTGAGAAAAGTTAAGATATAATTCTAATAACCTAGGTGAAAGATAATGTGTTGTGGCAACAAGAATGGCAAAAACTGGATGGATACCTTGATTTCTTTTCCTAAATATTTTCATTTATTCAGAGAAGAATAGCATTATTTACAATCAACTGATTCGTTATATAGGAACTATAAATTCCATTTAGAGAAAATAAGTCATGTAAAATCTGAAATATAATGTTGAAATTTTATGAATATATGTAGTTTTTATTCCGTAAATACTTCTAATTCTGAAGAAAATCATCAGCAAATGTGTTAGGCATAAAGTCAGGAAGACTCACCTTCCTGAGTTCAAATCTGGCCTTAGACACTAGCTATATAACTCTGAGCAAGTCACTTTATTCAGTTTGCCTTAGTTTCCTCATCTATAAAATAAGGTGGAGAAGGAAATGGCAAAACTACTCCAGTATCTTTACCAAGAAAACCCCAAAAAAGAGATCACAAAGAGTCAGATATGATGGAAACAAGTGAACAAATCTTTACAAATAAACTATAGTATTCAATTTAGTCATTTAAAAAAAAACATCTTTTTAATCTTTACAAATAAAGTTTATTTGTAGATTTAGTCATTAAAAAGTCTTTTTAAAGAGAAAACTCTTTTAACCATAAATTTATGAGAATTCTCTTAACCATAAAATTATAAGAATAAAGAAACTAATAGAGAAAACAAGTTTTTCATCAGGTTCTTGAGCATCTATAAGTTATGTTCATTAAGAAATTCTTAACCAGTTTAAATTTTAAATAACTTCTGACTTCAAACACCACTGTTCTATGGGGTCCTAATCCTTTTTGAATAATAAAATTTAATTTAAACATGTTTGAAAGTTGTTCCCAAGTTAAAAACAAAATTAGTATAAAGAAGTCACATTAATCATTCAAAGGATAATATCATGACTACCCAAAACATATTTTAATGCAACATTGTTAAGTACAAATTATATATTATTAATTCTTGTATTAGTTAAATTAACATCTACTTCCTATGTATCTTTCTACATTCTTGCCACAATAGCTTCTTTTTCTGTTTTTTTGGTTTATTTTTTGTAGAAAAATCAAGCTTCAGAAGATCTTTTTTTTTTTTTTAAACCCTTACTTTCTGTATTAGAATCAATGCCATATATTGGTTCTAAGGCAGAAGAGCAATAAGGGCTAGGCAATGACAGTTAAGTGACTTGCCCAGAGTCACATAGCTAGGAAGTGTCTGAGACCAGAATTGAACCTAGGACCTCCCATCCCTGGCCCTCCATCCACTGAGCCACCTAGCTGCCCCTAAGACTTTTAAAAAATGCTTTCCATGATATTTCAGAAATAAAATTGTTAATTAATTTACTTATATTTTCCAAGAAAGTGACTCACCTATTTTAGGAAACACAGAATACACTCCAAATACAATTTTGTTTAAAATAAAAAGAGGGAGTAGCTAGGTGGCTCAGTGGATTGAGAGCCAGGCCTAGAGACAGGAGGGCCTGGGTTCAAATCTGACCTCTGGTACTTCCTAGCTGTGTGACCCTGGGCAAGTCACTTGACCCCCAATTGCCTAGCCCTTACCACTCTTCTACCTTGGAATCCAATACACAGTATTGATTCCAAGATAGAAGGTAAAGGTTTTTAATAAAAAATAAAATAAAAATGAAGAAAAACATCAAATTATAATCTCAAATTACCTCCCCTTTTGGAATTTCTACTTTAGTCTCAAAGTTCCCTATATCTTCATATTGTCAACTAATATACTTTTCATTTCTTTACTTTAAATGAAAGAACGCTGCCAGTCTTCACTGAAAACTGCCTTCTTCCCACCTACAAAACTAAGAGGAAGGAGTTGACATATTCTTGGTTATTTTCTACAGGACTCAAATTACTCCTGCTCCTTAAAAGCTTTACCATTTTAAAAATCTCTGAAATCTACCAATACTAGCATAGTTTCTATTATCCCCCTCAACCTAAAAGTGGCAATGATTTAGAGTTAATATGATGAAAAATAGCCAGCCCTGTTAAGAGGGGCCTTGGAAGCATTATCATTAGGAGGGAACATGGTCTCAGTGAGTACCAGAAGACAAAAAAGAGTTGGGAAAAAAAGAATTAAGAAAGGAAGGTTGCTAATGCTGATGAAGCATTACAGAGGGCATAGTGAAAGGATGGGCCATACTAAGAAATTAGAATTGTGATGGATAGAAATAGAAGTGTAAACAGCTAGGGCAGATAAAAAGATCTGTTCTTCCACAGGCTAGTTATTTAATACTACTGGACAGAGAGAGTAAAAAGAGACTAGGTGTATGCTTAATTTAAGATTAAATCGTGATATTATTGTGAAATCATTTCTCCTTAAGCTTCCCCAAGGTCAGACTGAAAAAGCCTGCTGCTGCCAAAACTTCAGGCTATACCAAAACTATACCAAAAAGTTCTCCTCTCCTAACTATCAGATTGAATTAAATTCCCTTGTATGTTAAGATCTTAAAAGTATAAACAGTATTAAGGGCAGGGCTGATGATAGAGTTCATGTGACTCTAACCTAGTTGAAAAATTAAAAGTAATCAGCCATGTTGAACTCATTGTATTGTGGATAACTCGGTATCTTCCAAGTCCTAATAAGGACTTGTGATGAAATAATGAAGGAGGAGTTGAGGTTCCCACGTTTACCTCTCTCAAAATTACAATCAGTGGGGACTGTCAGGGGAGCTCCTTAAGTTGAACAGTCAGGCTAATCAGAAAGAGGACACAACTCCCTTTATAAGCAAGAGATAGGACTTAACTCTTTTCCAGGGAAGAAGACTGGCAAAAGGGATCCATTCTTTGTTCATGGGAATTACATGCTCCCATTAACAAGCAATAAGAAATAGACTCATATTCTTTATTGATTAAAGTCTGAATGCTACAATGCTAATCATTGAATGAATCCAGGCAAAATATGTAGACTTGAAAATGGCAGTTAAAGAAGGCAGATGAGTAAAACATGGTTCCTTGAAGCTTGACATCTAACTGTACTTGGTAAAGTCAAACTAAATAAGTTTTTTTTTCTACTCCTAGTAATAGTAATAACAGCATTTTTATAGCACTTTATATTTGCAAAGAACTTTATAAATACTGTGTCATTTTAACCTCTCAATAACAGTGGGACATTGTGATGCACATTTAGCAGCCAAGGAAACTAAAGTAGACAGGTTAATAAGCAAATTGCTATAGGGCCACCCAAATAAAAAGAATCTTGGGCTGGAACTGAACTTAGGTCTTTATGGCTCCAAGTTCAACATTCTTATTCACTGAAATACCCTGCTATTACCACTTACCTCATCTCCCACATTCAACATTTTTAAATGGCTCATTTAATAAATACTTATTGATGAATTGATGACCTCTCCCTCAGATTTCAAATTGAATTAATTATGTCTTAATTGATTTTACCTCAATAACATCTCTTGGGTCTATCTCTCTCTATTCTTGCTGCCACTATCACTAGGGCAAGTTCTCATTATCATCTGCCTATGCTATTAGTATAGCCTTCTAATTCCCTATTCTAATGCATATTTCATAATGCTGCAAAACTAATCTTTTGCAGAGATACATTTACATTTATTCCTCTTTTCAAAAATCCTCTATGGTTTCTTAATTGCCTGTGAATTAAAACTAAAATGCTTTAAACACTTTTGTATGGTATTCAAGATGATATGCAACCTAGCATATCTTACCTTTCTTGTCTGGCTTCATAGAATCCTTTTACCCTTTGTATGCTCCAGGCAAACTGAATACCTTATTTTCCACCTCAGTACCTTTGTTCACACTCTTCTCTTTACCTAGAATTAGCTCTATTTTAATTCCATTTAGCATTTAAAGCCCATTGCCTAATATTTCCCACTTCCATAGACTTTGACCTTCAAATGGACTTTGTTATTCAGTTTTCTAGCATATTTGAATTATCTTATCACCCCAGAATTCATTAGATATCCTCAACAATAATCACAGTGCTTTGTACACAAAAGATGTTTAATAAATGTTTGCAGGCCTGAATTTCCTGTCTTGTTTTATTTTTGTTGCTCTTCTGTTAAGACAATATCATATAATATTCATTCAATATTTCCAGTTCTCTTAGACCCATTATTATCAGTAACTATTGCCAACATTCCTCACTAGAGATTTATCTTTGATTTTGAACTCCACAATGTATTCTTAACATTGCCAATGTCAAAAAAGGTTAAATTATAAAATTATATCCCATATGAAGCCATATAAGTCCAATGGATTATCAAAATGAGAATATTTACCAAATAACTTAAAAGAAATTTAATCATTAACTTCAACTTAATTTCCTAAGGAAATTTACAACTTAATTTTTATCAGAGGAGTAAAAATAAACAAATTGGTATAAGGAAGAAAAAAAGCCATTAACTATGTTTTGAAATACTGGTTCTAGATTTAGAAGAAAATCATATATACAGTCACTCACTTTTAATCCAGCTGCATAACCCACAGGTTGTGGTGCAATGTTGGACTGGCCAGCTTCTCCTGTAACTACAGCTAAACCAAAGACTTCCTGGAAGGCATCTCGGACAGCAGCAATTTTTACCTCTTTATTTGAGGTTACCACAATATCTAGTTCACCTGCAGATTCTACCAGAAACCAAGGGGAAAACAAAAAGAATCCAGGTAAAACAGAAATCAAAGCCAATGTTTTGCTTTAATCATAATCATGTTTCTATACTTTAAATCATATAATCTCTAACCAAGAAATTCTTGGCTTCCATCTCTGGTATCCTTTCTCAATGAGGCAACTGAATTTTGTAAAAATAAAAATGGGTTATATGCTTGAAATGATAAATTCTCTATCCCAGTTCTCTTCTTGTCTATTATCTTCATGCTTCTTCTCAATCCCCTTTGCTGGCTCTATTTATTTCACAGTTCTTATTGTGTATGAATATTCCTCAAATTTCTGTTCCAACTCTCATTTCTTTTCCTTATTCTCTCTCATATCAGTTCCCATGGATTTAATGACCATCTCTAAACAGACAGATGACTCCCATATTTCCATATCATGACCCAATCTCTTGCTGTACTTCAGGCCTATATCAGTGGCAACCTATCGTAACACTTCAAACTGGCAGAAACATCTTGTATAAAGCATATCCAAAATGAGGAGCTCCTTAACTCTGAGTTCTCCTCCCTAATCAAATTCCCCTTCCTTTCAAATTTTGATATTTCTTCAACATTGATTCTTCAGTCATTTTCACTCATCCCACTATACAATCACTTGTCACATCTTGTATTTCTCATTCTATATCTGACATATGTTCTTTACTCACATAGCTATTACTTTAATTCAGGTCTTTAAAGTTACCTTGGTTTCCCTCCCTCAAGATTCCAGTCATACTGCTGCTAATAATTTTCCTTAAGCTAGATCTAACTATAACACTCTCATACACAACCAACTCCAGGGATTCCTTATTGACTTTGTTATTAAATATAAACCCTTGTGTCTAGCTTTTAAAACCTTCTATGAAATGGCCCAAGCTGTCTTTCCCACATCACTTAACATTATTCCCCCTCCCATTCTCTTTGATCCCAGAAAAGTGGCCTTCTTTCTGTTCCTCACATATAATACTCCATCTTCCATTTCACTGTTTTTTCATGTCTTCCCATCAAGGCTAAAATGCATTCTCTTTTACCTTTGCCCCACAGAATCCCTGCCTTCTAGATGTAGTTTAAATACTACTTTATACATGAAATGATTCCTGATCTTTCAAATATTAGTGTTCTCCCTCCCAAACTACCTGGAATTTTGCCATTTTATAATTATAAGCTGCCAAACACTTCTCTTCTGAGCTAGACCCATTACCAGTAGCTATGCAAATGACAGAAAATTTTATTCCCTTTCCCCCTCACAACCTAGCATACTCACCATCTGTCTCCCAGGTTATTTAGTAATATTAATGGGTGCCTTTTGCAGAATAGGTTCTGTACTTTAGGGCTCTAAGTAGGACACCTATCCTGCCCCACCTTGTTCTTAAAGAGTAGAAGGAAAAGTAGGTCAGATTGAATAAGAAAGAATGGATAACTAATCTGCATCTTGGATTTCATTACCTTAGCTTTAAAACCTTTCTTACTCACCCTATATATTCAATCAATTGCCAAATCTCTCCACCTTTTCTTTTATAAAACCTCTCACAGATCTTCTATCATATAACCACTACTACCACTTAGTTAATAAGCATTTATTAGGTGTCTATTACATGCCAGTTAAGATGAAAGTTCAGCTGCAAAAGTCAGAAGCATCAATGTGGCTACTCCTTTCACTGACGCAGAATGATAGTCTTGACTTGTGGCTGAAAGAAGGTATCGAGCTGTAACCAACCTGTTGATAAATTTAGTTTTTATTTTGGAGACTTTAGAGTCTGTCGACTACTACCATCAGACTCAAGAATGAACAATGAGCTAGAAACTAGTAAGTCATCAAAGGAAAATGGGATGCTAATAAAGGGAAAGCCATTCTACTTTTGCATGGTTTCTTCATTTGCATACCTCTTAACTTCAACATACATCCAGGTACCTGTTCCCATCAGCCCAACAACTCACAATTCATCAGTCCCTAAGGTCCTTCTCTCATTCACACTGGAGGCCAGAGACTTCTCCCCTGATAACCCTTCCCCTTTTGTCTTAGAATTGATAGCAAGTCGCCCATGGTCACACATATAGGTGTCTGAGGCCAGATTTGAACCCAGGTCTTCCCAACTCTAGGCTTGGTGCTCAATCCACTGTGGTATTTAGCTGCCCTGATAACTACTATTTAAGGAGAAATTAGTCATTTCTTCATTTCCTACTTTGATGCAGGCCCTTCCATTTCCCCATTATATCTATAGCCTCATACCTTCTCCTCCCCTCTTTTGCTATAGGACAGTGATGGCAAAACTTTTAGAGACCAAGTGCCCAAACTGCAATCTTCACCACGCATGTGAGTCCCCCGCCTTACCCCAGACAGGAGAAGAAGTACTCCCATTGGGCTGCTGGGCAGAGGGGCAAGTGGTGTGAGAAATGTCTTCAGGCACATATGGAGAAGAGGAGGGGAACTGTCTCCTCCAACAAACGTGCCACAGATTCACGAACACAGCTATAGGATGTCTTCTCCCATTAGATTTAAAGTCTCAAATTGGGACACTGTAATGGTGACAGGTCCCAACTGGTAGCTTTGTCAGCCACTCCCCACTCCCAGACACAGATCTAAGACAAATAAGGAAGGGGGACAATGGGCAGTAACCCAAAAAAGGAGTAAATTTCACAGACCCCAATTAAGCAGGATCTCATGTCTACCATCTAGCCAAGATTACAGAGGATTAACTAGTGCAGAAACTCCAGAATGATAGAGCTGTCCAGCCTACTCTTAAGGAGGTGAGTAGAGCAATAATTTACTCTTATTCAGACCCAAACTCACATCAGGAACTTGTAGAGCTCAGACAGGGGTGTGGTGGGAGAAGGACCAGCAGCAGTAAGACTTTTGAACAGAGATTTTAGAATAACAATACTAAATACCTCAAGAAAACTTTATTTCTAAGTAAAAGTCCAATTTGTTGACATCTCTAAGGTATATTTAGTTTTAGAATTTTTTCCACTTAACAGCCCTACAAATATGTTAGTACTATGAGTGAAATGAGAATGGCTCACTATCTCTCGCAGGAAATCATGTTGTTGGATATGCAAGGATCTGAACCTAAAAATGACTGGTGGAACACTTTTCAAAGGAAATCATCCTAAAGGTCAGACTATCAAAATCTCATTAATGTTATTTGTCAATAGCTAGTTAAATTGAACAAGAATCAATATTCAAAGGAAAATGAGTTAATATCCAATTTTAAAATCACTTGGGGTTCATCTTAATATTTACATTGTGAGTTTTAAAATTAATATTAAATAACTATTATATTTTAAAATTTTTATTAATAATAACTTGAGCAAAAGAACTGCCTGAATTCAGTCCAGTTGCAGGTCAAAAAAAGAGGAAGGGGGAGGAGTTAAAGCCACTGAAACACTATCATGCAAAATGCAAGGACATAGGAAAAGGGAATTTGGGGAAATATTAAGGGACTTCTGGGGGATGAAGTCCAAAGGCTCAAAATCTCCATTTAGACAACCTTTCCCCTCCATGATCCTATTGGGAAACCAGTTTCCCCAAAAGGATCATGGAAACACAATCAATTTTTTAAATGCAATAATTTGTGGATAAAAGGGGAATAAAAGAACAAAACCAATGATTACTAGATTGAAAAAAGCCAATTTTGGGGAAGTCCCCTTTGGCATAAGAGTATACATTCAAAACAAAGGCATTCCAATCCCCCATAATTCAATTCACATCCCAAAGGTCACTCTGGATATTCTGGTGCATCATGTGGTCTCTGCAGGCATCTACCATCATGGTGCATTCTGGAATTTAAATCAAAGTTCACAACAATAACTTGGCCCCCCTGAGGTGAATAATAATAAACACAGGGATCATTCAGGGATGCGTGGCTGAGTTATGAGGTATATGAATCAATTTGGAAAAGAAAATCAAAAATATGAAAAAATCCAAATAAAAGAGAAAAATAACTTGTGGATGAAATACAAAATGTAAGTCTTATGTCTAAAAAAATCTAAGTAAAGGAAAAACAAATCTATAACAGGTCCTTGTATCAGGGCCATTAAAATGATTTCAACAATTATGCATTTACCTAATCGATAGCGATGACTATAGAAAGTTTGCCACACCATTATAATTATCATTTCTGTAATCGTTCCTATAAGAATCTCTCTAGTTGGTATAGTTCATCACTGCCTGGGGAAAATTCCTAAAGTTCATCATTATGTGGCCCTTCTTATGACAGAAGTGGCTGGTAAAGGGGCTGACAGATTCTTGGAGAGGGGCTAGCACCATTGGTTGAGCATCATGCCCTTTGTGTATCCTCTAAAGATTTGATTTCCCCACCACCAAGGTTTCTATGATATTATTAGTCTTTTCCTGTTTTTCTTTTTGGCCTTTAAAAACATAAGCAGCAATGTTTCTCAACTCTTCAAGGTCCATCTGAAGCCACTGCGGGCAATGCGTCTTAAAATAATCTTGGACCACCCTGCAAAAGTGGTTGACAAAATGTCTCTTTATTTGCTTAATATCTTTGTCTTTAGAAATATCAAAGTCTAGATATTGACCCCCAAGCTCAATGAGCTTATCCATGAATTGTGAGGGTGTCTCATTATCTGATTATCTAAGGCTTTCAAATTTTGACTATGCTTCCGAATCCTCGGAGCATTCTCGCATAGCTGTTATAATGGCCTCCCTGTAATGATGCAATTACAGCCGATCCTTGGTACTGTTATAATCCCACACAGGATCCTGAGCTGGTCAGAGTGCTGCACCATGCCCCTGGACCTTGTTAATGAGAGATGATTTTATTTTTCTACCCATGTTGCCTCAGCATCCCCACAGTCAACTTCTAAGGAATCACAGCCATCAGATGACTACTATGAATTCCTTTTCCCCTTAAGGGAAGTGCACGAAATAGGATGCAATGGGGGATGTGGTGACCCTAAGACACCATATACCTTTCACTCCAAGAAATTAGAGAACTGAAATAAAATGTACTTTGTTTTGAATGTGAACCTCTCATGGTAACCAAGAAAATGGCTGATATTTTTTTTTTATCAATATGACCCATCCTATAAAGATGTTGAGAATTTGCTCAATGCACCTATTTTGTTTTTTTTCCCTTTTATCCTTTATTTCCCCCTTACCCCCAAATTATTGTAATTTCCCTTTAAAACTATAATATTTATATATACCTCTAGTTCAAGTTATAAATTAGTTATGTTTTCATGATCCATTGGTGAGACTGGTCTCCCAAAGGATCACAGGGGAATTGTATTGATTTACAATCTTGAACCCTAGAGACTACATTTCCCACAATCCCCTTTTCCTTATCCTGTTTGTACCTCTCCTTATGTGGATGGAGTTTTGAGTTTCTGTTTCCACCTGAACAGTTGCTCTTGGGCTGGTATCACATGAAGGAGGAAGCAACCTTTTGGCTTTTCTCTGTATTTAAAAAAAATTTTCTCTGATTGTTTTTAATTTCTCTCTTCTCTAAGTGGATTTTAATAAATAGTATTAAAATAATACTTGGAGTTTTGAATATTAATTTTAATCTTTACATTACTGAAAGGGATCTGAACTGAGAATTTTTTTTTTAAAGACTCCCCTCTGCTGGGAGTTTTCAAACTTAGGCAGCTTTTGCAGCCACCTCAGCTGAGGCTTATTCCACTATCTAAAAAACTGCTACTGGCTGACAGCCACAGCTGGTTCCAGCAGCAGCCCAATTCCTTCATGGTCTCCAAAATGTGAGTTTTAAAATTAATATTCAATAATAATTATATTTTAAAAGTTTTATTAATAATAACTTGAGCAAAAGAACTGCCTAAATTCAGCCCACTTGCAGGTCAAAAAAAAAAAGAGGAAGGAGGAGGAGTTACAGTCACATAAATACCATCACGCAAAATGCGAGGATGCAGGAAAAGGGAATTTTGGGAAATACCAAGGGACTTCTGGGGGATGAAGTCCAAAGGCTCAAAATCTCCATTTATACAACATATATATAGCATCTGTTCTTATCATAGTGTAGTAGAAAGTCAGTCTGCAAGTCAGGAAGACCTGGGTTCAAGTCTTACCTCTGACATATGTCCCAATGGGTATCCTGAGGCAAATAACAATCTCTCAGTGCTCCAAGTAACTAAGACTATATGTTTTAGAGGAGCTATCAATTTGCATTGGGAGAGTTTCCTCACAAAGTTTTCCCTATAACAATGAAATTATAGTTCTGATTCAAATGACAACTGGCAGATATATAGTGCTTTGTCTTCTCAGGAACTTTCTAGTATGCACTATTAGGATATCAGGAAAATATTTATGTTTATACATAGCATTAAAAAAAGAAAGTAAAGTGTTCTGAAACTGTGAAAAGGAGAAATGAAAAACAATTTTGAACCCCAAGATTAAAAAAAAAAAGAGGCATTTCAGAGAAATGTCCTTTAGGTTCATTGGTAGGGCTACAGTAGGGAGGAGAAAAAAGAACTGATCTGGATCTCTGGGTGATTTGAAGAAATAAACAGTCATGGGAAGCTAGGAGAGCCACCACAAATACACAAATGAGATTAAAATGCTGTCATTAGTAACTATGAATCAAGAATTTGGTTGACATTTTGTTCTGAAACTAAAATAGAAAGTGATCTCCCAGAGTTGTTAGGAAAAGCATGCAGTTATGAGGTGCATGATGCATGGCTTTTGCAAAGAATATAAGCATTTTAATGTTCAGACTTTGTAGAAATTTAATTGAACAAAATACTCTCCCACTTCAGGGTGATTTTTCAAAATTGGCAATGAACATTTACTGATATATTTTAGAAATTCAAATTGTAGTTGAAGAACCAAAAATAGACATTTTAATGTATACAGAAAACAGGTCTCTGAAATTCCTTAATCCTTAAGAAATAGGGGGAAAAAAAGAGCCTGGCATAGAGTAAGCATAATGTAAATAAACTTTCATTACTTCTTTAATTGACTTCAACAACTCCATAGTAGATAATACTACACTGGATTTTAGATGCCATTAGTATGATTAGTAAAAAAACAAAGGAGATTTTGTCTGTTAAGACATTCCATTGAATTATTGTTGGTTGACTAGTAATAAGTTTCATGCATTAACATAATACTGAGCAAGCAAAATTTTTTCTTGTATTATGAAAAGCTGAGAAAACTACTGAGACAAATTACTTTGCCCTTTTTACCTAAAAGCTGTTAGATTATAAATGTATCTGTTATAGAATGTGACAAATGTTTGAAAAAAATATTTAAGAAAGATGATAAATGACTTATTGAAAAAAATAGCAAAACCTTCTTATGAGATCTTTAGGTGAGGTTCATTAGACTTCCTACTTATACTAAGTTATGGGATTTTACCAGCCCTCCTGACAGCATGTTGTCAAACTCTGTAATGATGCAGTTTAAAGAACTAGAAACTTTCCCATAGAAAGAAGGGAAATTTAGGAGTTAGTTCTTAAATAATAAGTGAGTTTTATCTGCGATCATTTAGAAAATCATAAAATTATATCTGTTAATAATTAGTATTTTCAGAGTGTAAATTACTGTTCACTGTATTCATGTAAAACTCCAGAATGTAATATTTGTACTACTTGTCCAATTTATCCAACATTCAACCAACCTCCATTATTTCCTGTGACAGTCTGTAATATCTACACACTGACTTCACATGTATGTCCAAGACTAGTCACTATAAAGTCTCCCTTCAACTTACTTGGTAGGCTAAAGACTGTTCTAGAACTTAAAACTCCTAGTGGCAAGCTATACTCCAAAGGCTACCGAAAGTGGACTAAACTAAACCTAAAATTGTTAATAAATACTCTATGAATTTGTACCAAACATTGTTAATGAATACTGTCAACTGAACATAATTTTATCTTGGCCCAACATATAATTAATGAAGTTTTGCTATTTGAGGCAGAATCCTGTGGGGCTTTAATTTGATATATATTTCAAGTTTGTCTTTACCTCTACTTAAAGACAGTAGTGCATCTTCAAGAAAAACGTGAGCAGCTCAATTGGAATGGTACTGGTGAATGCTTACTGTGGATATCTGTCCTGGGAAAAAGTTTGGGAAAACCAACCTCAGGAAGACTAAGGTATGACCCTCTTGACTCAGTTCTCTTCCATCTGGTTAATTCTGAACTTGACGGAGACATCTTGTCATATAATTGGCTTCCTATGACTCATTCATGAAATCAAACAGAACTAATAAACCATGTTAGTATTGTAATGTCTCTGTCTCTCACATAGAAAATTCTATTGATAAGGGCAAATGTACAATGATGTCTCAATTTCCCATTTTAATAAATATAAGAGGTAATACTATGACTTTTGACTGAATAACATGATACTATACTACTACCATAATGAGGAAATTATTTTAAATTGTCTTTTGAACAAACAATAGAGACCATGAGGCCTTACAATTGATAGGTTATTTAATTTATAGGTGATCAATACTACATCTTTATCTGACAATTTTTCTAAAAGTTAGACTCATGTTCCAATTTAGGCCCTCATGGTATAATAGGTATCTTTGAATTATGTGTTCCTAATTTGATATTCTTAAGTTTGTATTAAGAAGTTGATCTTGAAGGAAGAACCACTTCAAGAGCTATCCTAAGAAAAGGACTTTGTTCTCTTATACCAAAGGGAATGGTCCCCTGAAAATTCTGTCAATGTGCCAGCCATAGGTAATAAAGTTTTTTGTTTGTTGGTTGGTTTTTTCAAACTCTTACTTTATGTCTTAGAATCAATACTATGTATTGGTTCTAAGGAAGAAGAGCAGTAAAGGCTACAAGTGACCTGTGTAGGGTCACACATTTAGGAAGTGTTGAGGCCAGATTTGAACCCAGGACCTCCCATCTCTGGGTCTGAATCTAAATCTACTGAACCATCCAGCAGCCCCTAGTAATAATGTTTTAATCTGTAGGATAATCCTACCATTATGGATCTCTTGGTTCTCTTCCTGGCTAACTGGGAATGGTATTTTTTTCCTACTAAAATGTGTTCTTGTCATTCTGATTGTCCACTATTTATTCAAAGTTGTATTAAGGCTTGCTCAAAAGCTGTTCCAGCTTTATCTATGATGCCAGTAGTTAAAAAGTCACTAAAAATGAATATGATATTGATAATCCATATAATAAGTATGACTATCCAAATGATAACCCATGTAATGAATATGATCCTAGCCATCAAAATCCTGTAATATCTTATTAGCTATGTAAAATAGACATTATAATCATTTTCCTAAGATTTAACTTAGTAAATGAACAATTGAGTAAGTCTTCTCACCCTCCCAGGCATCTAAAACTGCAATGACAATTTCAAACGCTCTGAATGTTTCACCTGATCAGGGAATTCTCCAAGACTATCTAGTGGAAGAAGCAGGACAGTCATCAAATTCACACCTTAACTTGAAATGTTTTGCTTATGGAGATATAGTTGTGGACTGTCATTATCCTCCTGTGGTTTGTTTCTCATGTCGTATGGTTTTTAAATGATCATATTAGAAAGATGGTATATGAAATGGGGAATAATGATTATGCTGTTTCACTAGAAAGATTTCCTTTTGGCAAGGGCCCATAGTTGGAATGGACATAAACAAAAGAATTAAAAGTTACAAATACTAAATATTTTTCTAAACCAAAATACAATCCTAGCAATTGCCTTACAACATTCTAAAGGGCTACTGCTAGAAATTGAACATATTTCTCTCAGATTACATTTCCAAGAAGATCTTTTTAAATAGTTTCTAAGAACATTAGATGATCTTATATCTTTAAGACTTTATGCCTTTAAGTGATTCATAAGAAAATGATGGTTTTTCTTTTAATCAAAGGGAAGAACTGAAAAGGAAAACCAAAGAAAAAGCTAAAATTGATTACTTTAATAATTTATTCCCTTTATTAGTAAAAGCTAACCCTCCCTGATAGTCATGCCTCACAGTTAAGGTAACATATATGTGTTCTTAGAAACTAAGCTACCTATAGAGCCATTAATTAATCATTATGAAAAAACCTTAGGGCAAGAAGTGTATTACAGAAAAAAAGAATAGTTATTAGGTTGCTAGAAATGACTGATTTTAATTCCCCTTTTTGATGGCTTGTTGTTTACTTGTTCAGATGCCCCTAAAAACACAAACCACAAAATCCCTTGTTAAACCAAAGGTTAACCAAAGACAATAAGTCTCTTGCTACACCAAGACTAAAACCATAAAGTTCTTCCTTTCCAGAAGACTATCAGTACCTACTCTCAAAAACATTTTACAAACTAACAACAGATATCTGAAGACACTAACTTTTTAAATTCACAAGATACCATTCTTATTATCTTAAAACAACTATAATATGAATCTTCTGAGTTGTTATAATATGAATCTTTACCTCATCCTAGAAGTCCTTGAAACTATCTACTCTCAAAAACATTTTACAAACTGATAATAACTGATAACAGATATCAGAAGATACTTTTTAAATTCATAAGATACTATTCTTATCTTAAAATAACTATAATATGAATCTTTACCTCATCCTAGAAATCTTTGAAACTATTATTCTAATTTACAATGTAACTTTGACTTGTTTTTCCTTTTTATCGGTAAGATAATCTGTTCTAAGATGTAAGTTAATGTAAAACACTATAGTATGAGGTAATTCTAACATTTTCTAAGTTTTCCTCTGAGAATTTCAACAAGACCCAGTGCCTCCTGTTAAACTTGTTTCTGGTTGACAACTCTTTTTAAAAGAGCTATGTGAATATTTTTCTAATTCTGTATTTTGTAATAGAAACATTATTTCTAATAAATTTCTAATAGATTCTAACCACTTGAAATTTGTAATCCTTTCCACAATAAATCCATATCCCACTTAGTTGACCAAGAGGTTCTTTGCCTAGGGTAAGAGAGCTAGTGAGTATCAGAGGCAGTACTTGAACACAAAATTTTCCAATTCTAAATCAAATACCCAGATAACTTTACCATGATCCCAACACAAATAAAACACACTCTATAAAACCCTTACTTCAAACATACATTTGTAGCCAAATATACTAAAAAAAATTTTTTTAAAGAAATGTCTTATAATAACCAGGTAGTTAATATTTTAACTCTTTCTCTTAAGTTTCATTTGCAGGTATATGGTAACCCAAAATTATTTGATTATAAGATAGTATATGATCTATTTGAACTTTATATGGCATCAAAGGTAATAGTTGATAATTTGATTCCATTACGTACTGATATAAGGAGCCATGCCTGGGTCCAGCGTAGTAATCATACTTTCTACTGAGTGTTTAGTTTTATCAAGCACTGATTTCACCATAGGATTCCCAGCCACACCCTGTACCGTGGAAATAAATAAATACAAGTTACATTTACCATAAAGCACATGACCTATATTTTCCTGTTATATAGGCTTTTTAGAAAAATTTCTAATTTCACCTCCTGTCTTAGAATCAATACTAAGTATTGGTTCTAAGGAAGAAGAGTTGTAAGGGCTAGGCAATGGGGGTTAAGTGACTTGGCCAAGGTCACACAGTTAGGAAGTATCTGAGGCCAGATTTGAACTCAGGATCTCCCATCTCTGTGCCTGGCTCTCAATCCACTGAGTCACCCAGTTGCCCTCTATATAGGCTCTTAACATACACTCATTACAACAATAAATCAGAACCACTCTTTCAGTCTTTTAAGGTGAGCACTATGAATACAGTTCTCTTATACTTTATTTTAACTTCAAAAACCTTCAAGACTCCATATCCATAAAAGTAAGCTAAGGCCAGACTTATCTGTACAATAATGATATCTCTGAAATTAAAGGTTCAGTATTTCATGAATACTGAAATTTGAGATATATGCTATAAGACTTTCATACATCAGATGAAGAGAATCTACTTTCATACTGGTAGCCTTTATATGAGAAAACTATGCTGTTATTATTAAATCTGTTTTATTTTCTTAATCATTTTGAGCTTATTTCCAAATATGAAAATTATAATTTAAACTAGGTTCAGAAATTGCCCCAATTTATAAGGAAGTATATTTTCCCAGAGACCCATATGTACATAAAAACTTTTTGTTATAACAAAGAACAGCCAAATAAGGTAAAACAGCTGATCAGATTATGGAATATGAAGGTATTGGAATATTACTGCACTATATGATGAAAGCAACATTTTCAGAGAAACCTGGAAAGTATTATATGAATTTATTCAGAATCAAGAGAGTAGAACCAGAAAAACATTGTATATAATAACAAAAGAAATTAAAGATTTTTGAAAGACTTCTGGAATCACCAACCATGATTCCAGATTAACAATGAAGCATGCTATCTTTTAAAAAGAGGTGATGGGATTCAAGATGCAGGATAAGACATACATTTTCAGACAGAAAGTGGTATTTTGGTTTGCCTGACTAAATATTTGCTTGAGGGTTTTGTTTTTGATTTTTCAATTTGGAGGAGAAAAAGTTCCCCTTTCCCCACTAAAAAGAAAGGAAAAAAAGGGCAACTGAAACATTTTCAATGCATAGAGGAGAAGGAAGACCAGTAAGAATCAGAAACAAGGACAGCTTTGAGAATTCCATGCTGAATTAACTTTATATGTAAAAAGAAAATAAAGCTATAGAGATTCAGTTTCGTGTATAATTGTTTTATTAACATGGAAATATTAGTTTTATCTAATTTTGCTAAATTAAAAATTTTTTAATATACCATATATTTTCTCTTAGATAATATGCTACATATTTATCAGCTGTATACATACAGATAGGCATCTAGGTGACAAAATGAACAGACTGCTATATTTGAAGTTGAGAAGACATGTGTTCAAATCCAGATTTAGACACTTACTACCTATATAACCCTAGGCAAGTCACCTAACATCCATCAGTCTTGGTTTCCTCTTCTATAACATGGGGATAATAGCACTTATCAATATTGTACAAATATCAACTGAGAATGACAGCTATTTTCAGTATACAATGATCTAAGACAGTGATGGTGAACCTTTTTAAGAGACAAAATGCTGAGCCCTGCCCCTTGACTGAGTGCCATGCCTGCCTCCCTCCTAGAGACCATGTGCCCATACCTCACCCCCACCAAGTATTCTGGGTGAACCTTGCAGCTTCCCCCTCCCCCCCCTCACACGGGGAGGAAGAAAGCACTTCCATTGGGTTGCTGGACAGAGGGGCAGGTGAAGAGAATAATGTCCTGAGCATGCAGAGAGGGGGAGGGGAATGGCTCAAGAGTTCAGCTCCCCTCCAGCTCTACCACCTGTGAGCCATCCACCTTATCCCTAGTGTGTTCTCATTGAGCTACTAGGCAGAGGGGTAGGTGATATGAAAAAACACCATCAGGCACGGTGGAGACGGGGAAAAAGAACAGCTCTGCCTAAGTCCATCTGCCTTTCTAGTAATGAATGTGGGGGAAAGGGAGGAGTGCCCACAGAAAGCACTCTGTATGCCATAGGTTTGCCATCACTGATCTAAGACAACTCCAAAGAAGTCAGGATAAAAAATGCTATCCACTTCCAGAGAAAAACATGATGAGAATCTGAATGTAGATCCAAGCATACTTTTTTATTTTATTTTTCTTGTGTTTTGTTGTTGTTTTTGATCTACATTCTTTCCCACATGACTAATATGGAAATGTTTTGCATATACACATGTATAACCTATATCAAATTACTTGCCTCCTCAAAGAAAGAAGTTGGAAGAATGGGGAGGAGAGAATCTGGAACTCAAAACTTTAAATAAATGTTAATTTTTTTTACATATAATTGGAAAGAACATGAGCATCTATCTTATCATACATTAATGTGCATGTATGTATATTTATATATCTCAGGCAATAATTGTTTGTTAACATACTATTTAACTACTGATTTGAACTACATCCATGCAAAATAGCATCCAATTTCTGGTCATGTGATGAAAGCTCAAGGCAAAGAGAATAACATTCATCTCATGAGCTGGTATTAAACACACAGGTAGAGCAATGTCATTATTCTGTGTCTGCATTTCCTTAATAACACACTGTTCAAAAAGGGTGAAGGATTAGTACACGTGGCTATATGATAATTAACTCATCTGTTAACTTACTGTTTCTAAGAATTGCCTGGGCACTTAAATATTAAATAAGCTATACATAGTTTCAAATATGAAAGAGGCAAGACAAACTCAAATTTTCCTAACTTCAGATTTCTATCTACTAACATTGCCTCTATAACATAACATTTGCTAACTCTTTTACACATATTCTTCTATATCAATTGGCTTTAAAAAGCTTTTTCCATTTGTGCTCTCTTTATGTTTACTACCAAATTGTTTTTCCCAACCCATATTTATTTTCTGACAGAATTATAGAACTTTAGAAAATCGTTTTTTCCTTTGCCTGTTATCTCACGTACAGATACATGTAATATAGACACTAACAAATTTCTATACAAACAAATTGAAGACCTGAAAAAAAATTTTTTTAACTCATAAAATCTTTTAGATTGGCTTAGCACTGATTCCAACTGGGTAGGACAATTAGTTTTAAATTTAAAAATCTATAGAAGATCCTCTGGAACCTTCGATAAATTGGAAATAAACTAATCCACAACACACTGACTCATTAATAAAACAGTGATCAAAAGATAATGCTATAATTTTTCAATAGTAAACTATTTTTTCAATTTATTTCTATAGTGACCTGTATAATTGAAAATCTGTTACCCTAAAAAACAACTACATTTCCCGGGAGCCCACTGACTTCCTGTTGTTATGTACTTCCTATAGACAGAGGATAGTAGCGAGTGGGTGGTCCTCTTGGGCCACTTTCTAGAGTAATTGTAGGATAAGAAACGTGCTACCTCTCCAAATCCAGAAAGTGAACTGTTTGGAGAAGGTACCATGAAGATGCCTCAACAGGTCACACAGTGCACCAGAAGATCCAGAGTGAACTTTGGGATGTGGTGATTTGAACTGTGTGGAGTTGAATGCATTTGTTTTGTATGTATACTCTTATGCTGAAGGGGACTGCCCCCAATTGGCTTTTTGTCAGTGTGCCTAGCAATCACTGGTTTTATTCTCTTTTCCTTTTATCCTCAAATTATTATAATTTCAAAGAATAACATTTATGAGATCCATTGGAGAAACTAGTCTTCCATGAATCTTAGGGGAGACTGTATCATTGAAAATCTGTTACCCTAAAAACAACTACATTTCCCGGGAGCCCACTGATTTCATGTCTTTATGTACTTCCTGTAGACAGAAGGCAGTAGCAAGTGGGCAGTCCTCTTGGGCTTGCAGCCAGCATGGTGGTGGTGGTAAGCTAAGCGTGGGGATTGTAAATGGGCTAATCAGCCACAGGCACATGATCTTTATTTTGTATCTTTATTCCTTGATTTATAATGATCATTAATAATAATAAAATGTAATATTTTAAGGGATTTAAGATTTAATTTTAATTTTCACAGACCTAAAATTTCTACATGTAATTTCTTAAATTTCTTAAATGTAAATGTAAAATTTCTTAAATGTAAAATGTATTCAGATTTTCAATGGCAAGCACTTTAATGACCTTTTATTCAATTTAGATTTTTTAAAGTTTGAGCTTATTTTAAAAAACTTATCTTCATCATTTACTAAGACCTTTCATCCCCCCCCTTTTTATTCAAAAGATGATGTGATGAACAGTTTCAGGCTGTATCTAAGGCTCTTCTGCAGAATACAAACAAATTAGTATAATAATTAGAATTATGATGTTACTAATGCTTGCCAAATTGATTTGGCCAAACCAATTTGTAGGGTCTAAAGAACAAGTTTCTTCCCATTAGAAGCTAGTTTCATAGCTTCCTATTCATACACAATTTGGTCTAGATTATTAATTTCTTGTTGCAAATGAATAATATCCAATGTACTGTTATGATGTCCCCATGAACCTTTGACGTGCTGTACCACAGATTGCAACTGATAAGAAATATTATCATATTTTAAATGTGTAATACAATATCCTGTTTCAAGTAACATGGATAAGTGATTCTGGTATGTAAAGTTTCAACCTCTTTGCCAAGCTAAAATACAGCATTTTTGAGGGTTTCCAATTCATCTTTGAATGCCAGGTCTAGCTTCTGTAGTGTGTGGCAAAGTTGAGATGAATTAGAAATGACCTACTATAAGAAAACCTGATTTTGTATAGAATTTGATAATGCTATAGTTAGAGAGGTTATAAGAGTAATAATTGTAGCTAATGCTCCTATCATAGCCAATACAAAATGTTTTCAGTGATATAAAATGTGATTAAACATCTCATGGATGAAATTAACGATTGGAGTGGATGCCCCTTTAATATCTTCATGAGTCATCATTTACTGAAACCACACACACAGCTAGGAAGCGTCTGCAGTAAAAATTGAACCCAGGAGCCCCTGATTCCAGGCCTGGCTTATTATATTATCTACTGTACTACCTACCTTCCTCTTAGGCTTATTTTTTTAAAGTTTACTTATTTAATTAATTTAGAATATTTTTTCATAGTTACATGAATCATGTTCTTTCTCTACCCCCTCCTCTTACCCCCCCTCCAGTAGCCAACAAGCAATTCCATTGGGTTTTACATATGTCATTGATCAAGACCTATTCCCATATTATTAATATTTTCACTAGAGTGATCATTTAGCGTCTATGTCTCCAATCATATCCCCATTGAACCATGTGATCAAGTAGTTGTTTTTCTTCTGTATTTCTACTCCCACAGTTTTCTCAGGATGTGAATATGTTCTCTCATAAGTCCCTCAGAATTGTCCTGGATCATTGCACTGCTGCTAGTAGAAAAGTCTATTATATTCGATTGTGCCACAGTGTATCAGTCTCTGTGTATAATGTTCTCCTGGTTCTGCTCCTTTCACTCTGCTTCAATTCTGGGAGGTCATTCCAGTTCACATGGAATTCCTCCAGTTCATTATTCTTTTAGCACAATAGTATTCCATCACCTACAGATACAACAATTTGTTCAGCCATTCCCCAATTGAAGGGCATCCTTAGGCTTATATTTTTTTAATTGTTTTTTATCTGCCCTAATTCTGTTTTAGTAAACCAAAAAGCTCTTCTTTCTTGTCTTATTCTTCCCTTCATTTAAGAAAAAAAAAAGACATCATATTTTACCTTAATAAATCCCCAGATACCACCAGTGGATGCTTCATTCTGAACACTAACCACCCTAGGGTCTTCATGCTCCTCTGGAAAAGTGATAGCAGAGCCACTTCCAGTTCCCTGTGGCATAGGTTGAGAACTGGCTTGTTGAGAAATAGGAGTTGCCAAAATACCTAAATAAAAATATTTTTAAAATATGCACACTTACTTTTTTCTGAGATTTGAGAATAATTCAGTTATTATCAAGTCGAACTCAACTTTAAATTCTAGGTACTAAGGCAAAAATGTCAGCAATACTCTGTAGATGATTGTTATTAATATTATTTGAACCTAGCTTCATGTGGCTAAAAACTATCTAATCCAAAAAGCTTACTATAGAGGTCAGGCTGAACTAGAGATGTTCCAGAGAATCCATAAGGTTGTAATCACATTCATGCTTATTTTGCATCCCCTTAGGTCTTGTTTTGGGTTTCCCAAATTAAGACAGACTTATTTACATTTCATATGGCTCTCTGTTGTGGACTACCTACTGCCTATGTGAGGCCAATCAGGTAAATGTCCTTAAGTCCTGATCTTAACTCTATCTATATAATGTAGCCTCACAAACATTTGGAGGGGTAGTCACCCCTTCTTTCCAGATTTGACTACCAAATTTTAGATCTAAACTTTTTTATGTCTCAGTAAATATTCTTCAAGCTTTATTGTGTCAAAGAAGGGCCTTACCCTCTGACCAATATAATAAATGAATAGAGATGGTCAATGAATTCACCTATGCTGATCATAAACAAAACAAACATAAAGTATATGATAAAGCCTATACAGAAGTGCACTCTAAATTAATTGAAACATCCAGAGCTAGAGTTCTATTAGAATTGCCTTAATGAGACATCAAAGTAGGACTCAGGCAGAGATATATCATCTAGTTCATATTTCTATGCACATGAATACAATATTTATGCCTTAGGATAAAGTACTGTGAGAAAAGTATGCCAATTAGAATCTGCTAATATGATTATAAGATACAAATCATATCAAGGTACTTAACTAGCTCTTCCCAATGTAAATGGAAAGCAGCAGAAAGTTAAAAATGCTAACTGTCCAAGAGTTGTAGAGTTGTAGTTGTCCCAAAACCATTCTCCAGGAAAGCAAGTAAATAATCAGGGACAGCAATTGTCCATCACCACTGACTACTGACATGCAAAAGTTTTCCTTTTAGAGAGCTGGTTGAACATCTACTCCCTGGAACCATAAAACTTGCTAGGCCCTATTTAAATGGAACTTTAGGAACTTCTTTGATTTACATGGATAACAGTTTTCCTATCACACCAAGAAGAGAAAATATATCATAGAATTTTGGGTCAAATTTATAAGGCTATAAGTTTGCTAGCCTTCAAAATGCAATTCAAAATTAGGTTTCATGACAAATTTTTGTTTAACTTCATCAAGTGTACATAAGGTCATATATATATATATGTGTATGTGTATGTATGTGTGTGTGTATATATATATATATATATACATATATATATGAACCAAAGTACTTAGTAACATATTTTATGAAAATTCTTGCTGAAAAGATTTACCTGTAACAGCAGGTGCAGAAAATGATGGCATTAGAGGTGTCTGGGGAGTTCTTCCTGCATGACCCCTTGTGATGTCATAGGCTGAGCCAACAGAAAATCCTGATATTGGGGGACCCATAGGAGGAGGGGAAATAACAGTACTTGGAGCAGTACTTGAAGGAAAATAAGGAATTTGGGGAGGAGTATTACTAGTGAAGGCTGTAGCAGCTGATGGGGCAATGGGTGGTGGGACTGAACAAACAGGAAGCGGGGTAGCAGAAACAGAGGGTGAGATAGGAGGAACAGGAGAAGCTGTTACAAAAGGCAAAGCTGAAGACTTCATGGGACCAAGTGAAGGCATAGGTGTAGAGAATGTTTGTGGTGGCAAGGATTGCACTAAAGGTGTACTAGGAGAAGAAAATGACCTGGAAGAAGCTGGAAAGAAAAAAAAAGAAAAAGAAAAATTACTGACAATCACTTATAAAAATTTCTGTATCATTTATAGTTCTTTTCTTTCAACAGTCAAGTTTATCAAAATACTTCAATCATTAGAGAAAAATTCCTACTATGCTTACTAAATCAAGGAAAATTTGGCTCAAATGAGTCTGAACAGTCACTTTAAATAAAATGATCAAGGAAAGGAAAGGAATTGAATCATGTTAGTTATAAAAAGGGGGTTTCATGGCAATTGTGAGTTGGAAAGATACTTGTTTTAATGGCTTTATGCTATTTTTTCATTACTTCTCCTTTTAACCTGACAATTCAAAAACTTTAATCAGAAGACTGACAGAAAATATTCAGAAGAACACTTGGGTACAAACAATTTCCATCTCTCCACTTTTCTCTTCTTCCTATGTCATCAATCCCTGCTCTAGCTACATTCTCCTTTAGACCCCATCTGGACCCCTTGTTAAACCAATTTAATTCTATTGTCATCTTTTAAGACCCATGTCACTTTGTTTCAGTCTTGGATTAATCTTACTAGACAGTCTTTTCCTATTCACCCACTGAACTGAGCTGGAAAAAATTATGATGGGAGTGCTGACTGGGTGGCTAAATTCCCTTTGAAATACATCTACATTTGATGCCTCCACTTCCTTTCCTCTCAAGCTCTTATCTTTCCACAGCCCGATTTATGTTGCCTTCAATCAACTGAAACTGCTCTTTCCAAAATTACTAACAATCTTAACTGGCAAACCTAATGACTTTTTCTCAATCCTCATTCTTTTTTTGATGTCTCTGCAGGCTTTGACAGTTGCAACCAACTTTTTCCTCCTTGATATTCTCTTCTCTAGGTTTTCATGAAATTGCTTTCTTCTGGTTCCCTACCAACTTGTTCCTTCTCAAATTTTGTCCTTTGCTGGATCGTTATTCAAATCCTACCCATCAACTATGGATTTTCCACTATGGGACACTCAGAGATTTGTCGGAGGCCCTCTTCTCTTATCCTATGTATTATTTCACTTGATGATCTCATTACCTTCCATAAACTCAATTATCATTTTATGCAGATGATTCTCAATTATTTATCCAGCCCTTAATCTCTCTTGCCTGCCAGTCACATCTTCAACAGCCTATTTGGCTTTTCAAATTGGATGCCTCATACATGTCAACAAACTTAACATGTTCCAAAATGAATACATTTTCTTTCTCCACTAATTTTCCAACTCTCTAAACTTTCCCTAGGATACCATCATCCTCCAGTTACCTAGATTTACAATCCAACTGTCATCTTCAATTCCTCATTTGCTCTTACCTTCCATATCTTATCAGGTGTCAAGTCCAAATATTTCTGCCTTTACAGCTTCTCTCTTCTGATCCTGCCAGCAGTCTTCTGTAGCCACTCCTCTCCTCACACCTTAATTGCCAAAATGGGCTTCTGGTTGGTTCCCCTACCTGTCTACCCATTCCTGTACATTCTCCACTCAGCTGTCAAATTGATGATCCTAAAATGCAGGTCTGGGCATTACCAATAAATCCCAATGTTTCCCTAATACCTAATTCCCCTAATACCTCCTCCAAATATAAAATCTTCTATTTGGGTTTTAAAGCCTTTCAAAACCAGGATACTTCCTTTATGTCCAGTTTTCTGATAACCTATGCCTTTCCACATACTCTGATCTAGTGATACCAGTCTCTGCCATTTTTCAAACAAGACATTTCATTTCCCTACTCCAAGCATTTTCACTGATCATCCCCCATGCCTAGAATGCTTTCCTTTTTCATCTTTGCCTCTTAGTTCAAGTCTTGGTTAATACCACCTTGTATAAGAAGTCTTTCCCAGTGTTCCTTAATTATAGTGCCTTCCTTATGTTTATTATTGTGAATATCTTATTTGTACAGTTTTTTTTTTTAATTATCACCACCATCAGACTTGTTCCTTGAGAACAAGGACTTTCTCTGTAACCCCCAATTTAGCATAGCGCTTGAAGTATCATAGTGCAAAGTAGATATTTAATAAATGCTAGCTGACTGACCAAAAAAGATGCTTCACATCTTGACCATACATTGTCAACCGGTTATTTCTCATGTCCAGAAATTTCTTTCTTGTCTCAGACATCTGGCTTCCTTCCTAATCCTTTTTAATGCTAGTAACTCCCCTCTGTAATTATCTCTAACTTATTCTGTATAATTTCTTTGTATGTAGCCTCTTGCATTAGACTATGAGCTCCTTGAGGGTAGAAACTATTTTTGTCTTTTTTGGTATCACTAGCACTTAGTACAGTCTTTGGTTTATAGAAGTCATTCAATAAAAATTTATTTTTTTTGTTACTGTTGCAAAAGATGAATTGCAACTACTTTGCAAATGAGTACCAAAAATTGATATACAAAAGGATATATGCGTGAATGAAATGCTTTATAATGGAATTTTAATCCTATATTTTCTATGGTTTTCATATTTAATTTTCAGTTTTAAGTATAGAGATAATGTCACTCTCATTTTAAGCAATATAAATACCCACTATTTATTGGCAATTTATTGGCGAATTATATACCCTTGATATAACCTTCTGACTAAAATTTTATTCACATTATATTTTCATTCCTTGAAATTAAATGTAAAATTAGAGTTAGTATAGTCAACTGAATAAAAGAACACTATAATTGTTTTAAATTCTTCTCTCACAAATATTAAAGTTTTAGAAAAGTAGCTTTTGAAATATGTGTTTTTACTAATTTTTGAAAAAAATGAAACACTTTTCTTTTGCAAAGATTAAAAAAAAAATCTGTAATAAATTAGTTGCTGAGCAACCACATATACCTAGAGGTACAGGTGTAGTAGATGTTGCAATTACTGTTCCTGTAGCAGCCGGTGGGGGAGTTCCAGGAGGCGTTGTCTCTACTCCACTCTCTTCCATCATTTTGCTTTGATTGTCATATACTGTAAATATAGTACATCCTGTAAGAAGCACTATTTTAAACTGGAGCCAACACAGTCAAATGAACAAAAAGAACAGAAATTCTTATAAACGGAAAAAAAAATTAAAGGTAGAAAGCCATAAGAATACTTATTATGAAAAGCATAGTCTTCATATGACATTCATATTCCTTTGTTATTAATGAATAAGAGGCAGTGTATACACAGAGAGCTTATCTGGGAGTTATGAAGACCTTAATTTAAAGTCAACTTTTGATAATGAATATCAACAAGACCAAGTCACTTAACCTCTCAATACCCCACATTACTAGGTCAGCAATTCATCTACATTATCACATTTGAACTAGGAACTCTTAACTACAGGCCTGCCATTACCCACTGAGTCACCTACTTGCCCCAATTTGCATTTTTTAAAAATACTTTTCTAAAACACTGACAGACCACAAAGAAAAACCTAGTTGTTAATTAAATCTTTTCCCAAACAAGCATTATGACAAATACAGACTTTCTAAAATATATCAACCAATGGCTTTGCATCATTATTTGCAAGAAAGGAAAGTACAGCAGTAGCAATACCATCAATTCAATTAAATTCAATAAATATTTCTGAGTACCTCTGTGCTAAGAATATAAGAGTACCAAGAAAAAAGCAAAACAGTGTCTAACTTCAAGAATTATACATTCCAGAGGCAGTTTGGGTGGCTCAGTGGATTGAGAGTCAGACCTAAAGATGGGAGGTCCTAGGTTTAAATATGGCCTCAAACACTTCTCAGCTGTGTCACCCTGGGCAAATCACACAGCCTAGCCCTTACCACTCTTCTGCCTTGGAGCCAATACACAGTATTGACTCTAAAACAGAAGAGTTTAAAAAAAAAAAAAGAATTACACATTCCATTTTGGTATACAACGTAAACACACAAATCAAGGTTGTAACGTTAACTGAGTTACAAAATCTGAACAAACTTGAAACTAGAAATTAGGACAAAATTTCAAGTCTAAGGGGGGAAAGGAATATGTAATTTCATATGTGTGTGTATATATGAAATTGGAGCAACTTGCTATAGCTATTTACAGATAATTTATTTTTGGTATACTTTGTTTTTACATCACTTTCATTTCACAATAAAATATCAATAAGAGCATTAAAAATAATTAGGCTCATGTCTCATACACATGCACACAAACATATATATATATATGTGTATATATATGTATATTTATTTTTCTCTTCTAAGTTTTGCTTTGAGTGCATTTCCACAGGCTCTATTCTTATGCTTCTCCATTATCCTTTGCCCATTCTATAATCTCCATTCTTTAAATTTACTTGTAATGTTAGCTAAGTAAATAAAAAGGATAAAATATTTATTTCTTTCCTCTTTTGCCCTTTCTATTTCTGTCTCCTTTTAAGAATAATTAAAAATACCAGGGGGCAGCTAGGTGGCTAAGTGGATTGAAAGCCAGATTCAGAGATGGGAGGTCCTGGGTTCAAGTCTGGCCTCAGACATTTCCTAGCTGTGTGTCCCTGGACAAGTCACTTAATTGCCTACCCCTTACCACTCTTTTGCCTTAGAACCAACACCCAGTATTGATTCCAAGATGGAAGGTAAGGTTTTATATTTTTTAATTAAAAAAAATCTTACCAATCTTCCACCCTCTTATTTTTACTAACTTTTCTGCCCCTTTCTAAGAATTTTTCCCTTTATTACAGTCACATCCTCATTAATTACCTTCCTATATGGGAAGAAGATATCATGTAGGACACTGAAAAGCCACAGAGAGAAACACTCTCACGTGTAAGATCAGATGAGACAAATTTCCTTTCTTCTACCGAAAGAAGTGGTAGCAAAGAGGAAAAAAAAGTTTGAAAGGCATAGCCAAAGATGAATACATAATTATCATAACTCTGAATAAGATAAACCAATCCATAATCATGTGTTAGAGCATAAAAACTAACAAAAATGTATAATCTAGCATTTACTGATGAAAATGTAATAGCTACATTTTAAAACACTTAAATTTTTTAAAATTGAATGCAAAATTACATTATTCTATAGAACTGATAGGTTAAAGAGCAAATATAAACAGAAATTTTCATTAAAGAAAATGATGAGACAAAGATGAAAATATATCTCTAAAGTGTGATAGAGTAAATCAAATAATAGGATATACAATTCAAAAGGTTTGAAAAATCAAATTAAAAAACACCAACCAAAAAAAAAATAAAAAGATCAAACTAGAAACAAAACATTTTGAATTAGTTAATAAAATCAATATGGATTAGTTCACAACTCCAACAGGGCATTAGTATCCCAATTTTCACACACCCTTCCAATAGTTATTATTTTCCTTTTCTGTCATATCAGCTAATCTGCAAGGTGTGAGAGGGTATATCAGTTGTTTTAATTTGCATTTTTCTAATCAGGAGTGATTTAGGGTATTTTACATGTGATTAGATAGATTTGATTTCTTCATCTGAAAACTGCCTATTGATATCCTTTAATCATTGATCAATAGGGGAATGATTTGTATTTCTACAAATTTGACTCAGTTCTTTATATATTTGAGAAATAAAGCTTTTATGAGAGATACTTGCTGTAAATTTCCCCCCCAGCTTTCTGTTTTCCTTCTAATTTTGGTTGCATGGGGCTTGTTTATTAAAAAAAACAACCTTTTAATTTAATGTAATCAAAATTATCCATTTTACACTGGTCATCTATGCATATCCCTTATCCATAGATTTGACAGGTAAACTATTCTGTGCTCACCTAATTTGCTTTCGATTTTAATTTTATAAAATATTAGCAAGTAGGCTATAATAACACATTGGAACGATTATAATCCTTGACCAGACTAAATTTATCAGGAATGTTGGGCTACAGACTATAAATATAATAAGCCATGTTAAAGATCACAAATATTATAAACCATGTTCAAAGTACAACAAAAACCGTATCATATATCAATGTATAAAAAGCTGATGAATATTCAGCAACTATTTCTATAAAGAACTAGAAATCATAAGAATTAAGTGGTCCTTTTCTCATTAAAGGCCAGTAACTTTTCTCCCAAATATATTGCTTTAAAGCAATATATCCATGGATCTTCTTCATCTAGATTCTGCCCTTCAAATGGCAGATGTAGCCTGTGTCTTTGTCCTGGGCCCTCTTTTCTTTCTACACACTCTTGTCTGGACACCTCATCAACTTGCAATAGTTTATTTATCATCTCTAAACAGATGACTCAAAGACCTACATAATCAGCTTTTCTGAGCTCTTCCAAGCCCCAATTCTGCATCTCTTAATTGCCATGAGGCATTGCAACCTGAATGAACCATTATTTCAAATTTGACATGACCAAAACAGAATCCATTGTTTCTACATAATCTGTTGCTAAATCTTATGTTCCTATCTCCAACCTCCTTCCTATAAATCTCCTCTATCATCTTTCAATGGACTACTGCAATAATTTATTAATTCAACTCCCTATCTCAATACCCTCCCTTTATTTTTCTAAAGTCATGCATGATCCCCCATTCAATAAATGCCAGTGGTTACTTCTGGGAGTAAATATCAATTCTTCTGGCAATTATATACTTTCTCACCCTCTATGGGGGGTGGGGGGGGGAAGAGGACAGAATTCCCATTTCTAACTCATCTCATACAATTCAGCCATTTCCCCCCATTATTTCCTCCTTCACTCCAGCTTTATGTGACAAGATGGCCCTCCACCTTGCCAAAGCCAAATTCTTTTTACCCTCTCCCTCGATCTCCTTGACTCCCATTTTCTGCAGCAGAGAAGCCCCAGACTCTCCTATTTTCAGTGTTCCTGGTTCTAGTCACTGCTTCACTGAAGTCTACAAATATACCATCTCTACCATCCTTAATAAACTGTCACTTCACCTAATTACGCCTGCTAGCTATATATCTCTTGGCCCTTTATCCACTAAACTCTAAAAATATCATCTATAAGTAGGTGCCTCAATTTCCTACCTCTTCTCACTTCCAACTAAACCTTTGACCTGTCCTCATTAAACTAAAACTGTCCTCTTCAAAAGTATCAGTGATCTCAATGGCCAAATCTAATTACCTTTTCCCAGTATTCATCCTTCACAACTTTTCTACATTTTTCACCATCTCCAGAATATTCTCTCTTCTCTCAGCTTCTATGACAGTTTTCTCTGGGCTCTTCTCCAATTTATCTGCCTGCTCACCATAAATCTCTTTTATTGATTCTTAGTAACCTCCAAACCAGGGTCCTGGGCCCTCTTTTTCCTTTATACATCTCACCTGCTAATCTTACCAGCTCCCATGAGTTCAACTTTAATCTCAATGTATATATCATTCCATATTTCTGTATCTAGCCCAGTTTCTCTCCCAAACTACAGTTCCTCAAATATTAATTGCCTTTTGGACATCTCACACTGGATTCCCCATAGCATTCTCTAACTCATCTTTCCTCCCAAACCCTCATTTCTCAACTTCCTTATTAGTCAAGAACACCATCCTCAAAAGGACTTCTTTATATAAATATATTTATAGTAGCTCTTTTTGTAGTGACAATGAAGTGAAAATTGAGGGGATGTCCATCAATTGGGAATGGCTGAATAAGTTATGGCATATGAACTAATGCTATTGTGCTATAAGAAATGACAGCAGGATGCTTTTTTAAAAAAACCTAGACTTGCATGAACAGATGCAAAGTGAAGTGAGCAGAACCAGAAGAACAATAAACACAGTAAACAGCAATACTGTGTGATGAACAATTGTGAATGATCTAGCTATTCTCAGCAATATCCAAAGATAGTTTCTAAGACTGATGATGAAAAATGCAATCTGCCTCCAAGAGAAAGAATTGATGTCAAAACATACAATATTTCACTCATTTTTTGTTGTTGGAGATCTCTTCCACAAAATGACTGCTATGAAAAATGTTTTACATTATTGCATGTGTAAAATCTATATCAGATTGTTTACCATCTCAGGGAGCAGCAAAGAAGGATAGAAGGGAAAAGAAACTCAAATTTTTTTGGAAACAAAAATGTTGGGCAACTAGGTAGCTCAGTGGATAGAGAGGCAGGTCTAAAGATAAGAGGTATTCAAGAAGGTACAAATTTGGCCTCAGATACTTCCTAGTTGTGTGATCCTAGGCAAGTTCCTGAATCCCAATTGCCTAGTCTTTACCACTCTATTGCTTTGTAACTGAAACTTAGTATCAATTCTAAGAGAGAAGGCAAAGTTTAAAAAAAAATTAATGTTAAAAATTGTACATGTAATTGGGAAAAAATAAAATATTACAAAACAAAACTGGTTCTACTTAATTTGGACTAATTTTTACTTCAATAGTTTTAACTATTCAAAGATGCAAGAAAGTAAACAAAGCATCTCTCTTGTGGTCACCTTGGTGGCATCTCCAACTCTTCACTCTTGCTCACTCCATATAGCCAATCCACTTGTATATCACTCTCTCCTCATTCACAGCATTCTAGTTTATGCCCTTCAGGCCACTGGCCTTAGCTACTAACAGTCTCTTCTAATTTCAGTTCATGTCCCTATTACCTCCAGGATCAAATATAACTGTCTTTTAAAGTTCTTCACAACATGGCTTCTTCCTACCTTTCTAGGCCACTTTCCTTCCCTCTACTCAGTCTCCATGTTTTTCTCCCATAGCTAGAAGGTACTCAATGCTAAGGCCTGTTACAACTCCCAAATATGATTCTTCTCTCTTCTTAATATTACATTTTCCCTGGTAGCCAAGCATATTCTCAAGCCTGGACAATAGTTGTTTGCCTGCCACAAGTCTCTCCCCATGGCAGCCCTCTAATTAGCTGCCAAAAAGACTTTCCTAAAGTGCTAGTCCAACCATTTCACCCCCTACTAAATAAAATTTCAGTGATTCTCTATCATGGCCAAAATCAAGTACAAAATCCTGTTTGGCATTCAAGGCTTTTCATAGGGGCAGCTGGGTAGCTCAGTGGATTGAGAGCCAGGCCTAGAGACAGGAGGTACTAGGTTCAAATATGACTTCAGACACTTCCTAGCTGTGTGACCCTGGGCAAGTCACTTAACCCCCATTGCCTATCCCTTACCACTCTTCTGCCTTAGAATTGATTCTAAAGGTGAAAGATAAGGGTTTAAAAAAAAAAAGCCTTTCATAATCTATTCTCCATTAATCTTTCTTATATGCTTATACCTTACAAGCTCTCACTTCCGCCCTTTCATTCTTCAATCCAGTGATACTGGCCTCCTGGCTTTTTTTTTTTTTTAAAACAAAACACTAATCTCGTGTATCTAAGCATTTTCCGTAGAAGTATCCCCACCAGGAATATTCTACCTCTTCATCTACCCCTCCAGGGTTCTTAGCTTTCTTCAAGTACCAACTAAAATTCTAGCTTCTGCAGGAAGCCTTTACCAATCCTATTTAATACTAAATTCCTCCTCCATATAATTTCAAGTTTATCTTGTATATAGATTTTTTTATATAGTTGTTTGCATTTTGCTCCCCCTCCCCTTAAACTGAGAGCTCCTCAAGGGCAGTGATTATTTTTTTGCCTTTCTTTTGTATTCCCAGCACTTAGCCTAGTATCTGATCATTAGAAACCCTGGTTTCCCTTAAGTCTCAGGTGGAGTTTTCTAAACGAAGCCTCTCCTTCTGCCTGCTATTAGTACCCCCTCCCCAGTCACTGGTATTTATTTTGTATGTCTCACCTATATTAGCTCCTTAGAGGGAAAGAACTGTTTCAATTTTGCATTTGCATCCTTACCTGTTTAGTGTCTTGACTCACAGTAGCCACTTAATAAAGATTATTGATTAAATGCTTCAATAAATTATAAAAGCTTATACAAAAAGGTTTTTTAAAAATCTTAATCTCATACTCCAGGAACGCTCCAGGGCCTTATCACCAATCAGACAAAAAAGGGATTGTTCTTTCAATTTCTCTAGGGTAACTGAAAAAAAAAACAATTAAAAACAACAAACGATGGGGTGTAATGGACAAAAAGCTGAACTAAAATCCAGAAAGGCCTGGGCTCCTGTTCCAACTGTCACGTAAGAATTGTGTGACCTTGGTCAAGTCACTTAATCTCTCCGTGACATAGTCTTTTCCGGAAGACAATAAACTACAGCAAAGGTGAGGAACTGCATTGGTGGAGGAAATCACAGAATTCGAGTGGAAATTCTTATGACTATTAGTACGGACTCGGTGGGCTGAAGGCTCCGATAAGACAAGGGGTCCGGTAGATGAACGAGATTTCTCCGTCTTAACTTGGAGTGCCCCACATAAGAAGCTCCGTAACTCCATTTCCCAGAAATGAAGCTGGCACAAGGGCCGTGCCATCCATCTACAAGCTGTGCCACGTCTCCTAGTGGCTGGTGTCAGATCCCTCCCCTCCTTTTCCACAACCAAACCCTCAGACTAGCAGCCTGGGCGGACCCGAGCCTCTTCCTCCCTCATTAGCTCCAGGCCCCATTGAGGCTCCATCTCCAAACGTTCCCAAGTAGGACACCCTCCCCAAAGCTCTTTTACCGAACCCTTTGCCCCGGGGCCGAGCACCCCAACCCTCCAGTGACGGCCCCTCTGCTCCCAGTGCCGCGAGCCAGCCAGCAGCACCAGAACCCGCGGAAGCCTGGAGTCTGGGACCTCCATCCCGTTGTGGGATGCTGGGAGGGAGCTGTGGCCCCGTCAGTCCCATCACTGCTCACCTGAGGTCGGGACAACGGGGTGGGGGAGGGGCACCGGGGCCGAAGCGGGAGGAAGCTCGGGCGCGTAGCGCGACGGAACCAGACGATGCCCAGGCAGCCCCCGTCCGGTGTCGGCGCCCAAAACAATCCACACCACCTCCAAAATGGCCGGCGGCAGTGACGCACTGCCTGTGCCACGTAAGCCCTCCTAGCCCTTCCTCTTCCCCGACTCTCCAATCCAGCTCGGTCCCTGATCGCTAGGGTAGATTTGAATAGGCTGCCGAACCGCTCTTTGGGCCGCGGGACGTGGCAGCAACCCGGAGTCAAGATTGCCTCTGCTCTCCCCATGTTTCCCATATCTCCTATGGAGCCAGGACTCAGGGTTCCCCACGGTGTAGCGATGTCATCCCAGAACACGCAGAACCTAAGCCTGGAGGGTGATCTGAGAGGTCCGCGAGACTCATTTAATTAGATAATTTGTGAATTCCGACTTAAATGTTTTTCTGTCCTTCATCCAACAAGATCACATTTAAACCTTCGAATGCACCGTAGAGCTTGTCCAGAGATTCCCAGAAAAGGTACCTTCTTCCCAAATCTCCTTCTGTAGCCACGTGAATTTGCATCACAAATAAGAAAAACAAAGAATATCCTCTTGAGGCTCCGGGCATTAGAGTTCCTTTGACTCCAGTGCCAGTACTCATTTCCCTCTATAAAACTGTCAGTCAACTAGCATTTAAGCCTAGTGTATCATGATACATTCAATAGAGATCAGCTGGTGATCTTGTAACTTACACTGGGGCAAGGACACTTCCTTCGATGTGGTTGAGTCATATTGAAGAGAAATGATAAAGATCAATTGAAATCAGCTGATGAGCTTGTTACTCCTAAAGGTGCAGGGATTTTGTCTTTTGCTTTGGTTAAGTAAAATACATGTGAAATGCTTAATTAAGGTAAAAAAAATTGGGGAGTCTCCTCAGAAAGTTTAGGACTGGGATGAAATGGAGCGTGAAGAAATCTTAAGTCCGAGATGAGGTGAAGTGTTTCAGGCATAGAGGAAAGCCAGTGAAAATGCCTGGAGTGAGGAGATGAAGTGTCCTATGGGATGCGTTCTCCATTCCAATGTTAACATTACCCACTAACTCTGGGATATCCCTCTATCAGTTCAGATTTCAATTAAAAATTTTTGTTCTTCTGAATTTGACAAATATCAACAAATATAAATATTAACAGACACAAATTTCTCACCCCAGATCCCCCATCCTTTTCTTTCAACTCCCACTCACTTGGATAGACTCAGAAGTCAATTAACTATTTTACTCCAGAATCTTTTATCAGTTGATATCAATTTTCCAGTTAAGAGTCAATTAACTTTTCAAAAGGAGTATTTACTAATATGGTATGTTAAAATTAAAGTCTGGGATACACCACCACAAGTTCATACAGAAAGTAAGAGTTTAAAAAAATGCCATAGTGCCATAGCACTAAGTAGTTCTGTTTATACTTTTCCACTGTTTTATGTCTCATATTCTGAAACTGATTGGTATAATGAATTAGTTCATAACCTTGTGAGAACTATGAACAGGAAGGGGAAAATAGGAACTGATAATGAATAGCAAAGAGTTTAGAAGACAGATAACCACCAGAGTATAGCACTTTAGGTGCCTCTCAGACCCAGCAGCATAAAGATAGCTAAATAGTAATTTGTTGGTAAATGAAAATTTATTTTCTTCATTAATATAGGACTTTCCACTGCATAAAAGATTATATTTTAAAAATTACAAGTTAATAATAGCATATAAAAATCCTATTCCTATGCCTTATGCTATAAATACTGAGGTGGTACCAAGTCACTGCATTGGATTGGTTGGCCATAGGGTGATAATTTTTTAGTCATACCATTTTTCAAAATGCTGTTGTGTGGTGCTTCTACGTAATTCCTGCTCCTGCAGGGAATCAAAGTTGGTTGATCTCTTTTGTTTGAGGATCTTGAGCTATAGAAAAACTAAAATTGATGAGGTGTCTGTATTGTTTAGAGCAGAGGGGCCACCAGGCTGCCTAAGAAGAGTTGAACTAGCCAAGGTCAGGAAGGTGAAATTCATGTTAAGGGCAACCCTTGAGTGCCTTCTACATTTCTAGTCTAGGCAACTGGGGTTAAATTTGCCCAACATCATACAGCTAGAAGTGTCAGGGTCAAATTTGAACCCAGATCCTCCCAATTCCAGTCCTGGCTCTCTATCCCCTGAGCCATTCCTAGGAGGGATCATACTTTGGGAGCCATCCAGCAGTCTCCCTGAGGTTCCTGGTTTGCTCAGTTTAGATGTGAATTATGAGATGAGAGGCACTGTGTGCTTAAGCCCACGTGCATAGGAATCACACAGTGTTCTGCCATAGCATGGAGGTTTGATTATTATATAGGCTTTCAAGTATATGCTTCTTTGGCACACAATCAATTTTCTACATATATATATATATATATATATATATATATGTTTCCATGGAACTTAATAAGATGCATAGCCTAAGGAGATAGTCAACAAAACATTGTTGCTATAGATGAATGACATAAACAGGGTGATCTAGAGGTTAGTTCTCCCTAACCTGGGAGAATCATTGTTACTTTTGGTCAGCTTTCACAATCAATCACAATTACTTAGATGGGTGATAAAACATTTTGTAGCTAGGTAACAAGATTAGAGGGCAATTTAATTACAGACCAGATTTGGAGTTTTCCTCAATTTTCAAGTTCTATTTTTCTTGTGCTTCACTCAAGTTCTTGGAGATGTTGCTCTGGCTATTGTAACATAACAAACCAGCGAAGTGTGTCCTGTCAACCTGGGCTTGAAGGTGATTGATGCTCTTGGCTTGTAAAGAGGAAAAGGAGGGGGGTAATGATCTTTAGGCTTTAATTCTGTGAATGTAATCTTTTGGGGGTAATAACCTAGGGGGATTAAAGTGGAATATATATGTATTGATCATATAAGTATTTGCTCTCATATTATTTCTCCTGTATTGGGGAGGGAATAATAATAAGTCCATTAGTAGGGATAGTTGGAGAGAAGTCACAGAAGGGGGTTATCAGGGGGCTTTTAGTTCTTGAGGTGCTGCTTTGCAGTTCCCCAGCTTCCCACTGTGACCATGTCAACCAGTGGGGGTCTGTTGGCTCCCCGCAATCATATCTTAACACTTCTTTTGATTGCCACTGTACTTAGCAGAATCTTTTTCACATGGTAGGTTCCCCAAAAGTTAACATTTGGGAATCTTGTTTTTAAATTCTAGATAAATAATATTGCATATTATTAGTAATATTAATAAATAATTAATTGTGTACAATTTATATCTCCCAGTTAATTCGCAACAGAAACATAAATCAAGAATAATTTGAGTCAATAAAGTTTATTACATTACTCTATAAGCATATTTGGTGATATAAATTGTAGTACTAGATAATACTAATGAACATTCTTCATTTTTGGAGGACAGAAAGATTTAAAAAATGAAATAAAAAAAAGAAATTATTTTCTTTGCCTCAACTGAGAATGGCCTGACCGAATAATAATTTGTAAATTTTACTTAAAAAAATATATTATAATTTGAAAATATCAAAATGAAAACTGGTCTAAAACACTAAAATAATTAGACCCAGTGTTAAGACAACAATATTAATTGCTTCCCCAAAGGGCAAAAGTCACTGTACAATAGTAAGCATTAAAATTATTTACAATGTATAATTATTATATGTACATTTCTAAAACATAAAACATTCTGGATCAAATTATTTCTTAATCTTTTATTCAGGGTATCACTTGAGAAAGCAATTTCTAATGACATCAGACTTTAAATTCAGTTATTTCTTTATGACCACAATTTAAAAGACATTTATTACTACAGTTTTGCTATTTGATCTGTTTTTACATATCTATCATTTTCAATGCCCTAGGTAAAGTCTACATTGCTATATTCTTGTTATTCTTTCATTACATAGCTCCTACTATTTGTAGAAACCAAGAAAACAAGATTTCCAGCCATTTCTATACCATGCTTCCTGTACTCCAGTCATCATTCCCATCCTTTTCCCCACCAAAATCTTAGAATCTGCCCCTGGGGTGCCAGGCTCTCAAATTATTGCCTCACCTTTCTTGGAACCAGGCTTGCATCTCATTTTTGGAACATCTTCACATCAACCTGCCTCCACTCTCCTTTAGCAACCCTTTTTGTATGTTGTTTTTCCTCTTTAGAATATAAATCCTTTGAATTAAAACGTAACAGTTTGTATCTCCAGCTCTTAGAACAGTGCCTGGCACTGAAATTATCTGTCTACCTACCTATCAAGCAATCATCTATCTTTTTATCTAGACTTTTCAATTTTCTACTCCCCTAATGGATTTGGTTAGTGTCAGTTAGAAGTGAGTCTTATGATAAAATTAAGATGTTGAAATAAGGTTATGTTTTATTTAAATTATGGTGAGGAAAATTGATTTGAAAGTTTGTTTCTCAAAATGATGATGCTAAAGAGTGGTACATAATCTCTTAACTTATGAGTATGAGTAAACTTAGGATAGTTATTTTTATCAAATCTAGTGAATGATTATACCAAGTTGATTTTTCTCATAAAATTTGTCTCATCGAAATAATGTGAGCATTTTATTTCTTATTTTGGTCCATTTTAATATATAGGAATAATATGTTTTTGTTTATGTGACAATTCATCTATGAGTAGGCAAGGATTTATAGTTTAGTTGACATTAATGATTGATGAGTTAATGTCTTATTGATTTGTCTCATCAAGTATTTTTAATAGCTTTAGTCTAATGTCAAATTGAAATAGAACTGGATCCTCCATAGGCTATATATTGACTTAGAAAACCACAAATAAACATTATACATACTTAAAATTTTTTTTATTTTGTTAAACATTTCCCAATTATATTTTAATCTGGTTCTGGATCTACCTGGGAGATTTGTCAGGTTACTCAGACCAACTTTGACACTTGGCTTAAGTTACCATAAAATGGGAAGATTTTTTAAATGTCAGAAATAAACAGGGATTGAAAAACATTTAGATTATATAAGATTTTTTGGTGACATTAAATTCTAAATTAAATTCAATGTGACTAAAGAAAAATATCAGATTTATATTTTTAGATCTGAAACTTGTTATAGTTCGATTTTCATTCAAACGAGACATTCTCTATCTTAACACGTATGAATTAAGTGTATGTAAAAGTGACTAGAACAGAAGACAGAATGGCTCTTAAACATCTGTGCAATGGTTTGATTTACTCTGTTATCTATAATGTATTGAAAGTATTATATTTTTTGAAGTATATGAATAATTATGTAGCAAAACAGTCATCCTAAGCAGTATATTCATTACAAAACTTTATAGGAGAGCAGTAGCCTTTATATCCACATCTATTTTCCAATCATAGCATATACTTTTAATTTCCAACTGAATGATGAAAAAAGAAACATTTTCCCAACCTATTTCCAGAGAATAAGAGACAATCATTTTGCATTTCTAATGAAATTTTTAAGAATTTATTTTTTAACAAAATCAATCTAGAAGCCTCTATGTACAACTCCTGACATATTTCACACAAATAGACTTGATTGCCCTTTTGGGACTATTGGTTAGCCACTATGGAAATAAATCACTGGTGACCAAATTGTATGATAGTCCAAGAAATGTTAGAGTTCTATAAGAAATTCACAGATGTCTTGGACAGGGTGCAAGTAATGGGGGAAGGTACTATGCAATTTATCCTAATTTTTCAAAATTAAATGTTTGTACTTCTATAACCCAGAGTCCCAATTTTCCCTAGGGTTTTGGGATACGACTTTTAAGCAACAGAAAGGAATATTTTCTTATATCCTTACAATGTCAACACAATGATCATCCCTAGTGGTCACTCAAGAAATGTGGTGGTGGGGGGGTTGGCAAGAATGGCATTTATTTATTTTTCCATATTTCTATCTTTTATAAAATTCAAAGCTATTTTATCTTCCTAGTTATACATAATAAATATTTTTGACATACATTGTCTGAAATTGTAAGATCCAAATTGTCTCCCTCCCTCCTCCTCTTCTCCTTCTCAGAGATGGTAAGCAATTTGATCTGGGTTATACATGTATATAACATGGATTATCATGCAAAACATACTTCCATATTGATCATTGTTGCAAGAGAACATTCATATAAAACCAAAACCCCAAAATAAAACTATAAATAAACAAATGTGGAAAATAGTGTGCTTTGATTTGCATCCAACTTCAACAGTTTCCTCTGATGGTGGATTTCAGTCTTTGTCATAAGTCTTTCAGAATTGTCCTGGCATGGTATTGTTGGAAGTAGCTAAGTCTTTCACAGTGGATCATTATACAATTGTTACTATGTACAGTGTTCTCCTGGTTCTACTTATTTCAGTGCATCAATTCACATAGATCTTTCCAACAATCCCTTAATTTCCAACTCTTTGCCACCACAAAAAGAGTTTCTATAAAAATTTTTGTACAAGTAGGTCCTTTCTCCTTTTTTATGATCTCTTTTGGAATAAGACCTAGTAGTTTTATAAGCCCTTTGGGCATAGTTCCAAATTGCCCTCCAAAATGGTTAGTTCAGCATACAATTCTACCAACAATAGTAGTGTCTTAATTTTGACACATTCCCTCCAACATTTATCACTTTCCTTTACAGTTATATTGGTCAATCTGACAGGTGTGAGGTTATACCTCAGAGTTGTTTTAATTTGCCTTTCTCTAATAAAGAATGATTTAGAATATTTTTATATGATTATTAATTGCTTTGATTTCTTCATCTGAAAATTGCTTGTTCATATCCTTTGACCATTTGTCACGTGAGGAATGACTTGTATTCTTAGAAATACTCAAGTTATATGTGAATGATTAATATTTGAACCATTATATAAATCACATCTTATGAACTTTGGAAATCCATAAATCATAGTATATTGTCTTATATCAGGGAGTTACTTCCACATTAACACACCCTTGATGGATAAGAAAATTAAAAGATTTTATCTAGAAAGGGAGCCTAGTTTTCTTGTATAATATTCTATAGCCTAAAAAGGATCATCAAGGAGAGTTGGAAAAAGCTGTCATGAGTAAGTAGAACCAATCTCATCATTAATACAACAGCATATTTCTCTGATATAAGTAAAATCTTTTCATATTAGTTGTAGCATTCTTCCAGGGGACCCTATAAATAGGAAGAGAATTGACAGCTATAGGGTCTTTCTAGACTGCCTCTGTTATGGCCAACATAAAGAAACTAGAGCAATTGACATCCCTCCCCTCTGATAGAAGGACTAAACAAAAGATAAATATCAAAAACACAAGAAAAATTAACATTTGATATATTTTCAGTAATGATTCAGTCACAATAAAACAGTTTAAAATACACAACTTAAAATATTTTTCATAAAAAAATGGTTATGTATCAAGTTATTAGCAATGCAAAAGACCAGCTTAAGCATAGTTATCCTATATCAACTACCAAAAAAATTTTTTTTTGACAAATATGAATAGAGACCTTGTAGTCATTTGTAAGGAAAAGAATCATCAAAACTCTTTATAATTATTCTATATCGCTAATATTACAAAACTGAAACTTTTTCTTATATTTTAAGTTTATAGCATTCATCATATCCTGCTTCGTTTAATGCACACATTCAATCCATTTTTTCAAAAATAAAATGATTCATTTACATATTTATGAAATAATTGTTCTATGTTAATGGGTTTCTATTATTGGAGATGTGCACAGGACTTGTGACTAGAAGAGAATATCATGGTACACTTTAGTGTCCTTAGATTCAAACATCCGAATATGAAACACCACTTCCTGGTTCATCTGTGATGCTGTTCTTTGTAATTTTTGCTATTAAAAACCATTCTAGGTTGTATATTTCTGCAGCTTAGTTTAGAATTGAAGTTTTCATAGTTTTTGAATGAAATATTTCATATTTTGTTCACTCTTTATTTGCATCTTGTCATTGTTTGCAGACTGTCAGGCTCAGGTTATCATGTCCTTTTCCTGGAATAATAATATCTTTCAATATGTGAGGCCATGGTAGCATGGCTAGATTCAGGAGGTCTGTTTTTTCTCTGAGTAGTTAGTGATTAAAATTATCTTTTGGAACTAAGTTATTTGAAAGATTGCATAATCCTGTATATAGCTCTCCAATAGGAAGCAGGAAGCTGAAGTCAAAGTTTGTTCTCTGTGTTCATTGGCACTCCTATGTAAAGTTCTTCTGCAAATAAGTGCTTTTAGATTGTGCTATGTCAACGTGTTTCTTTTGTTGCTATAGATTGATAGTCATGAAAAAAGAACATCTCTTTAAACTGTCCCTTACTAAACACCTTCAACAATTATAAAACTGAGATCCTTGGTTAACATTTAGCATTTATCTATCACATTGATTAGCATCCAAATAAGGTGGCAAATTACTAGGAGAACTAGAGTTTTAAAAAATGTTCTACCATATCCATTAAAGTATGATCATTCACTGCTGCTGCTAGTGACCTCTTTCTTAGGGGACGATGAAGTGTCTCGAACTGGTAATAAATCATAATGACATGGAATGTGACTGTTCTTTGGAAGGTCATATGGATCTTGGCTGAGAGGTCCATTATTGCTGAATACTTCTTGTATGGTAATCATTGTAGGTTCTGTGATAATCAAGAACATTTACAAATTTACAAGAAATGCATAAAAAATGACAAATGAATAGCAAAGAATAAAACATTTCTAGCAAATATGAAACATCAAGGAGAGTTATTAAATAAAAATACAGAAATATATAATTTTGAATTACAAGTAATTGATTTAATCAAACTATTTTGCTGTTGTTGAGATGAAGTTACAGTATTCATTTATTATCATAATTAACACTGGAGTGCAAAAGGATGACAATATTGTTGGATTAGAGTTGTCAAGTGACTCACAACAAACTTAATGGTACATTAAACTACTATTTAAATTATAGATTTAAAGATGGTAGGGAGTGTAGAGATCACCTAAGTCTACCCTTTCCAAGAAGGAAATTTTCAAGCTGAGAAAAGTGAAATTGACCTAAAGTGACAGAAATATAATTTAAATTCAGAGCTTTCAACTAACTCTACACTGCATTGGGCTGTGCACCTCACCTTCTAAGACCCCTCTTCTAGTATACAGATATTCCAAAAATGAATCTTTGGGGAACAAAATTCTTTTGTTAAAAAGTCAAGCCATGATTTTTAAAAACCTAGCTCTCTAGTATCATGTTGTTTCAATGATGATGTTCCAAATAATTTCATAGATAAAACTACAAATACAAAAGCATAAGCTATAGAAATCAGAAAATGTATACAAAACAATTGACACGTATTCTGTATAGCTGAATACACTGACAGAACTGCAATTTTAGTGGAATGTATCCCTGATAATTTTTTTCTCAGACCTAATACTTTCTTCTTCTCCTAATCTTAAGAAATCAGTGCTCTTTGTTTTCTTTTTCAACCTATTAAAACTAGAGATATTATTAGTTCTTTATGTTCTATTAATCCAACATTATAAAAATGACAGTACCTCCTTAAATTAATTGCTTCATCAGTTCTGTATCAAATTCCCCAAAGAATATTTTATAGAGCTAGAAAAAATAATAATGCTTATATGGAGGAACAAAAGGTCAAGAATCCCAAGGGCAATATTGAAAAAAGTGAGAAGGAAGGGGAGTCTATCAGTAAGAGATCTAAAAATTATATAACAAAGCAATAATTATTAAAATAATAGGAATGGTTAAAAAAGTTTATTAGTGAGACAGAATGGGATGATTATAAATGATTTGGGAATTAAGGTAATATATGTTTCTTTAAAAGGTATTATATACCAATTGACTTTAACTACTGCATGTGGATTAAGGAAATGAAATAATATTCTTAGTAATTATTCATTAACTGCTCTAGTTTACTTCCAAAATAACATGAAATAATTTAATATTCATTAGGTTCTCTTACCAACTTCATAGACATTCTTATTAGTAGAAGCTGAGCTACTGATCTCAGCATATGGAGAGTCTCTGTGTACTGGTGACTTCATTTCCACATAGCCACTCTCTGAGGTTTGAGGTATGAGTACTGGTGGATCTTTGATAGTAGCATATGGATTTTCAGAACTGTTTAGTGAACAGTTACTTGAATTATAGTCAGAATTCTTTACTAAATCTGTGAATGATAAAAAAGAACAACCCTTCAGGAGTATGTATATTTGATACAAGATTAATGAACTCTCTCTAAGCAAGAAAGCTTTCAAGTAAAATATTAACTATTGTGATTCATGAATATTTATTTCATCTTGTAATGACAAACTACACCACAAACTTCAAAAAAGAATGAAAATCAACAAGTCAGATGACCAAAAGTTTGTGCATCACATCATCACAAGGATATAGCTCAAGTTTCTCAAGATAATCCTAGATAAATCAGAGGCATTAGAAACAGAAAAGGTAAAAGAGTCTGTAATTAAAAACATAAGAATTTTATCTTTCAGTATGAACAACTATAAATTCCTTGTGTTTTTTAATGCTAGTCTATATCACTACTATATTGACTCTAAAGGCTACTGTAAAAATCACTTCTGCCTTTTAAAATAAAATGTGTAAATTTAACAACCAAACATTTTAAAGTTGTGCCGTACCAACATTGATGCCTCCCCACTCAATCCCCCAACCATTTTATGGTCATTATTTTTGTCTTTTTATCTTTAGGGTATGAATTTTAGATTTTCTCCATTTTGCTTAGTCTAGTACCCAGGAATGCATACACCCACACTTAAGGATTAAGTGTCATGGAGGAAGGCCTATGATCAGCATGTGTTAGCAAGTGACAAATCAGAAACAACCGACTGACCCCTGGGCTCTCCTAAGCCAAGCTTAAGCCACCATTGGCACATGTGAGACACAGGATGTGAAGTAAAGAACTGCCTTTATATTTCACATCACTTCCTATGGGAAGGGAGCTTTGGTAGAGTTGACCCTGGAACTAGAGCCTGGAGGAGTCCCTCAGATGGCTTCCTTGAGACAGTCATATGGTGAGTGATAAGACTGACTCCCCTTTCCCTTGGCTTTCTAGGGAGGTCCCCTTGGCCAAGACCTCTGAACTTCCTGCCTGGCTCAGCCCAGGCTGGGCAGTTAGATTCTTTTCCTTTCTCTCTCTCTCTCTCTCTCTCTCTCTCTCTCTCTCTCTCTCTCTCTCTCTCTCTCTCTCTCTCTCTCTCTCTCTCTCTCTCTCTCTCTCATTCTTAAATTCCTTCTTCTATTGTAAATAAACCACCATAAAATTCCATTCTGACTTGAGTGTTTCATTGGGATTTAAAAATTAAATTCCTGGCGACCTACTAAATTTATATTCAGTCTCAACCCTAAATTTACCCTTAACAAGGGTTTAGCACAAATACGTACTTATTAAATATTTGTTGAATTATTTTCATCTACCTCCAGTTCACTATTATCTTTATAATAAGAATGTCTATTTAGTATTTAAGCCCTTTATAATCTGATTCCAAATTATCTTTCCAGATTTATTTTTCATTATCCCTCCTCACAAACTATACTCCACTCAAATTGGTTGACTTGAAGTTCCTCAATACATCACATTCCATCTCCCACCTCCGTGACTTTTCATAGGCTGTTTTCAGTCAGTCAGTCAACAAGCACTTATTGAAAACTTACTACATGCCAAAGCACTAGGGGATACAAAGAAAGTGCTCTCATTGAGGGGGACAACATGCAAACAACTATGTGTAAATGATATATATTGGATAAATTGGATAAATTCTCTCTCTACTGGTAGGCTTTTTTCACTTTCCCAAGCTAGTGTACATTTATTGTATATATTCAAGACATATAATATAAAGACCCATGTATAATATCTATATGAATAAGGAATAAAGTATTTTTATGGTATACATACATCTATACTCTTATAACCCATTTACTACCTTCAGATAGGAAGTGAGAGAGGTCTAATCCCTCCTTGTCCAACAATCCTTTCATGCTCAAAAAAAAGCCCCTTTCCCTGTGTCAACGTGGAATCTAGAAACCCCAAACTTGTAGCCTAGTAAGATTTGATGAACTCCAAATTTTAGGATTAGCTTGTAAATTGGAGACAAGCTTGTACTTGTTCCCTGTTCCTGTGAGAATCTACCCCAAAGGGAATCTCAGGCTAGAAGTTTCAGACTGAATAATGGACCCTAAAGTAAAAGACAATCCCTGTCAAGTGGGGCCAAGCCCAAGCCAAAGGACTGTTCTCGTCTCCAGAAGCCTCTCCCACTGTATCACACCCTCCTTTGGAGGCTCAAACTCAGGATCTTCAGCTTATGAGACTGACACACTACCTACTGTGATAAAGAGTCACTTGACTTGTCACTCAAATCCCATTACCAAATCTCATTACTGGGAACTTGAACTCTTTGTCCTTTCTTCCCTACTTACCTTTTCCTCAGATAGAGTACAAGTCTCAATCTGGGCAGCTAGCTGAGGAAGCAAAAAGTATCCTGGGCCTGGAGTCAGAATCAAGTTTAAATCTGGGCTCAGATACTTACTAGCTATGTGACCTGGGCAAGTCATTTAATCCATATTTACCTCAATTTCATCATCTGTAAAATGGGGGGTAATAATGCTCCAGGTTTATTGTTAGGATCAAATGAGATCATACTTGTAAAGTGCTAAGTACTGCCTAACATATAAGTGCTAAATAACTGTTAGCTATTATATGACCATATTGATTATTAATATTTGCTTTCCCCCACTAATTCTTTGCTGTATTATTTTTCCTCACCATGCTATATTTTTTTGCTTAGAAATTTATGATTGATAAGGCTACTCTAAACTACCATATTTTAGGGTTTTCCAAAGTAACTATAATGTACAGTTACCTAATGTCCAGCCCTCCAAATAATATGTTTACTTGAATTCATTCCCTTTATGTTGGTTAATATTACTTTTCTTCTGCTCTTTAATATTTCCTTTACTCCTACTTTCCCAAATAACCTCTTAGCATATTAATTTTCTCATTTGTAAAACAAAAGGGAAGACTATAACATTTAACAATTCTTTCTAATGCTAATATTCTAAGGTTTTATATGATACTACATTATCAACCTAGAGCAAATTTCCCTTGGCTATTCAAGTTAACTCAACCTATAAATAAAATGCCCAGACTACTGTCATTAAACACATGAAAAATTATTCCTTCAAATTTACACTCACCTTTTAAGGATTTCCTCATGTATTCTCTGTCAAGCCCAAAGGCACCTGTAATGCAGGAGGGAAAAAACCAGTGAGAATATACAAAATGAATGCCAGGTTTGGTGTACTGAATTTGGAGTTCATGAGAAGGATGACAACTCTGAGATATATACAAGGAATTTAATGGATGTTGTAGAAGTTTCTCAGTTTCAGTTCCATGAAAGCCCAGAGAAAAAGCCCTGAATATAAGGTTTGCAAGTGTATAATTGAAAATCTGTTACCCTAAAAACTACATTTCCCAAGAGCCCACTGACTTCCTGTCATTATGTACTTCCTGTAGACAGGAGATATTAGGCAGTGGGGTGGAGGGTCCCGGGCTCTTTACTTCCTGTCAATGACTGTGGTGATAAGTGGGGATTTTGAACAGGCTGATTAGCCATGGGCACATGGGTTTTTATTTTGTTACCTTTTATTCCTTTACTTCTAATGATCATTAATAGATCTCTTAAAATATAATATTTTTATTATCGCACATTAATTTTAATTTTTATACAAGATTGGGGGTTAAAAATAAGTAGACAATAGAAATTAATTTATTACTGTACTAAGGAATTTATTACTGTAGCTGGTAGCAATCTCAGTGTTTTAGGATATAGATGTGATTTGTTTTAGCTTTATTAATTGATTTACAGGCACAATAGAGTAGAAGTTCTAACATTCCTAATGCAGTTGTAGTCATAAAGAGAACTTTTAGTATATTCTTTACCCAATGAGAAATATTTGAATACCAATCCTGGATGTCTCAGATTCAAGATAAATACCTTGAAAGTATTGACTTTTTCAAAATGCAGTTTAATATGCCATTAAAGACTAAAACTCTTTTAGCTACCTATCTACATTTTAAAAAATACTTACTTTCCATCTTGGAATCAGTATTGTGTGTTGGTTCCAAGGCAGAAGAGTGATAATGGCGAGGCAGCGGTAGCTGAGTGACTTGCCCAAGGTCACACATCTAAGAAGTGTCTGAGGCTATATTTGAACTTAGGACCTCCCATTTTTAGGCCTGGCTTTCAATCCAACGAGCCACCTAGCCTCCCCCTTCATATATTTTTAACATTATTATTTCAAAGTTATATTTTAACCTCATATTTTAGATTAGGTCATGGGAAGAAGAAGGGTCACTTGGGCACATTCCTGTTGCTTTTTTTTTTTTAACTCTTACCTTCTGTCTTACTACCAATTCTAAGACAGAAAAGTGGCAAGGGCTAGGCAATTAGTAATTTGTCCAGGATCACACAGCTGGGAAGTATAAGGTCAGGTTTAAAACCAGGTCCTCTCAACTCTAGATTTGGCACTCTATCCACTGTGCTACTTAGCTGTGTTCCCCTTGGCTCCAGCCACAAGGTTGGGAACTACAGCTGAGGAAGCATGGCTTGACTTGGAAGCTTTCTAGTTAGAGTGATCTGCTTTCTCTTTCTCTCTCCTTCCCTCTCTAATTTTTACTAATAAATGATTATAAATTAATATACAGTCTCCAAAGAATTTTAATTATTATAACTGTACCCCTGTAGCTTATTTTTTCACAGAGCTGATGTTTTAGAACCTTATTAAGACAGAAAATCAGAGGGGCTGGCAATTTATCACAAATCTTATAGAAAAATATAAAATTAACATCGGCAAATCAGAGTATAACCATTTGGATATTTGTGACAATACTCAATCAGAAGAGCATTTGGCCTTCCAGACAAGTTTCTAAGAAGTAATAGCTGAAAATTATAAAATCTGAGATATCAGCTTCAAAAAAGCTAACTTTCCAATAACACAAAAGAAATCATCCCATAAATCAATATCATTTCTATTCAATAATTTCCCAAAATAATATTACAAGAAACTCATGAATATAATTCCAATATAAAACATAGGTTGAAAACATGAACCACAAAATAAAATGTATAGCCAGTCAAATGATATTACTACATCTTCAAATAAGCTACATGGAAAAACCATTTCATTCATCTCCCGATTTTGGCATTCTTTACTACTTTCATTCAGAAACCTGAATAGAGTAATCATCAATTTAATTCTTATAGCTACAAAGGTATGTATGATAACAGCAACTACTAGACCATCTATTGTTGGTTGCAAGAATGAGCCCTAAAATCTGAAATAATTTTATAAAGAAATGTATTTAGTCATTTGGTAAAGGAGAGAGGTAGTAGAAGGTATGGTTCCCTTTCTACAATACCAAATAACATAGCAGTACAGCAGTATTATAGAGAGGACAGTTCCCAGGAAAAGTCCATTGAGATACATATATTGATAAGTACAAAAATTCAAATTTGGGGAATCCAAAACACAATGTATGTATTCAAGACCTAGGTGGAAATCTAAGCATTCCTTGCAGTTATCTAGTTTTCCTGGGAATACTTCTGAGGAAAGCCCGACCTCTACAGTTAAGTTTCTGTACAGGACAATTTCTAGCCACATAAAGCTTGTTTCAAACAATATTAGTAGATAATAAATAACAAACATTTTTCCCATATTATCTTATAAACAATAATTTTCCTCAATCAAAGCTAATACAAATCTCAATTTTCAAACTGCTCAATTCTAAAGGCTGTTATGTCATTCCATTTACTTTCTCGCATGCATAAGAATAGCAGAATCTTTGAAATCAAGCTTGAAAATTATTTTTAAAATCTCAAAATTAACTTTAACTTCCTCAGGGAAAAATAAGCAATTTTCTAAGTAGAATCATAGATTTATAGGTCCAGCAAACCTTCTCTTCTCTTTGCTCAGTGTGATCTAAAACTTCCTTTAATTTCATGTAGTACTAAGTTAGGTTTTGGGCTTTTCTTGTGGATCATGCTGGAAATTTTGATAGCTGGCAAAGATGAGAACCTTGAATTGTTCCTTTTCAGATGAAAAGTTACCAGTTTTATATTCTTGCTGTTTGGAAATAAAAATCTGAGATGAGTTTTTAAATGTTTCTATTTTTAGGAATATCCTTATATATTGTACTTTTAATTTAAAACAAAACAAAAGAAAAATCTTTACCTTCCATCTTAGAATAAGTACTGAGTATTGGTTCCAAAGCAGAAGAGCAGTAAAGGCTAGGCAATTAGAGGTAAGTGATTTAACCTGGCTCACACAGCTAGAAAGTGACTGCAGCCACATCTGAAATCAGGACTTCCTATCTCAGACCTGGCTCTCTATCCACTGAGCTTTCTAGTGACCCCTCCTTAGTTTTTAATTGAGCATCAGGTCTATATTATGTCATTGTAAATTGTTATCTCTCATCCACTTTTGATTCTCTCTTCTTTTGCTGCATCTGATTAATTCAGATTGCCTTGAAAATCATAGAATTGCATTTCCCTTTAGAATATTTTTTAGTATTTCACTTAACCTGGTTAAGCCTTACCTGGCACTTCCAAGTGAGACCTATCCTACTTCCCCACTCTTGGCTCTTCTAAAGCAAATGATACACCAGAAAACTAACAGAGTCTAGCCAAGTTTCCTTGTCTTCATTTCAGGGATCTATTTTTCCCAATTCAAGGACATATATTACTTGTTCATCTTGAATCAAACTTATCTAGGAATTAATCCTCCCAATTATCATTATTTACTAGTTTAAAAAGGGAATTTCATTTCCCTATGCACAATTAATATAAGTAACAAGATACTTTATCCACTGGCCCTTTTATTAAGTGAATAGCCACTTTGACTATTCTATAGAATCATCCAAGCAATCAAACATGTAAAATAGGTATGAAAATGCCAAGATATCACTTCTATTGAATCAAACAATCAATTGATCAAAAGTATAAATTGAGTTTGAGCAAGCTCCTTGATCAGAATTGAAAGGAGAAACGTGTTTTGTACCATGGGATGAAATCAGACAGCAAAATATATTGTTACTTGAAAGAATTCAAAATTTCTCTAGGTCTATGGATTTCACATGGGAAAATGTGTTAGTTATGGTTTGAGAATACTTTAAGGAAACAAACTCTTCTATCTGCAAACAAAAAGCAAAAGGGATGGGAAGAGTGAATCCAGAAGAAAGGTCATACTCCCCCTACCTTCTCCATCAACCATATTATCTCACCAGATAGTGGGCAGTAACAAATAATGCATCCAGCTGGTTGATGAGAGAGAACAAATAAGATAGCTGAAGAAAAGATAGGCAGAAAAAAGTGCAAGTTCAGACCCTATAAGATCCTCAGCTCTAAGGACTCAGCAGGGAAGCTGACACATTCTTGAGGGGAACTTCACAAGAATTATTCTAGGAAGGAAGAAAATTAATTTCATCCAACCAGGAGATATGAGTTACTCCTTTGCCACATGTACTATCTAAGCCTTAGTCCATTTTCTCTTGGAATCCATATATACCAGTGGTAGAGTATGTCCCAAAGTTTTATACCAACTGTTCATAGTATACCCGATTAGTAAATATCTTTAACTGAAAGCCCATGAAGTCTCACTCCCTGTCTTGCTAACTATGGACTCTTGTGAGTGAGAGAAGTAGAAATCCTTGGTTTATGTCTAGAACTCTCAGGGGAGAAACTATTAGCCACCTTCTGGTGCAATTAGGAATTGGGAAATAGGTCAGTAGGGGGTGCTATACTATCTAACAAACAAGAATAGATAGGAGTATTAAAATATCAATATATTCTTATTCTTACCTTTCCTGTAACCCAATAAGCATTCTGGGCCATTTCACTATAAGACTGATAAGGATTCATAAAAATGGGGAAGAACATATAGAAATAGGATATTTAATTTCCAGCAAAATGGGAATACTTCTAATTGAGGAATCAATTACATTCAATTCATGATCTCCTAGGATAGTAGGGGACCTAAAGGCATTCAAGAAGCTAAATTTTTTTATTATAGCAATATGCTGGCACTTTAATGAAAGGATGTTGTTATCCAATAGTCTGAGTAAGTCTCTCTCCCATGTTTACTTTGTTTCTGTGGATATGTCAGAGCACAGAGGAAATAACAATTATTATCTAATCTTGAAATAAAATCATTTTCCACAGACCAATCCAAAACAATAGGATATAATTGTTGGTGAGGAGGGAGTTTCAGCTAAAAGGGAAAAAAATTCTATCAATTCCTACTCATGTTTCATTTACATTTGAGAGGAAGCTATATACTACAGTGCTAGGCCTAGAGTCAGGCAGAAAACTTGAGTTCAAATGCAGCTACAGACACTTGCTAGTTGTGGTGACCCTGGACAAGTCACTTCACTCCTATCTCAGATTCCACAACTGTAAAATAGGTATTATAATAACTTACTTCCCAGGGTTGTTATGAGGATCAAATGAAATGGTACACATTGCAAACTTAATAAATGCTTGTTATCTTCCCTAAAACATGTTTATATGGTTGCTTAAAATGATGAATAGGACTGCTAAGAAGTACAACCTCTTTGACTTACCAAGTTCATTATGGAAGTTGCCATGTTTCCAGTTTACTGGGAGTGTTCCCGTGAAATCCAAAATTGGTCCTTCCTTTCCAGGATCCACATTTTTTATATTCACAAATATTTGGTTGACTTTTGACTATTAAAAATTAAAAGAATTTTGGATGAAAGCACATAACTTAGTCTTGTATTGAAATTTTGGGGAGGTGTTTGAGCAGAAGTTAAAGGAATGTTTATCAGGGATATTGTAGAAGGAATTCAATAAGTAAAAAGTTGAACTAGATTGTCTCTTGTTATTCAGTTCTTCCAAATCTATGATTCAATGATTCTATGAATTATGAGGAAAGACAAAGTCTTAAAGAAGGCAGACTCAGCCTTTAGTTATGTTGTGGTGGTCCCAACACAAACTCTCATCCCTATAATAGACGAGATTCTCTGCTTTATTCCATAGTGCCTGATATTATAGTAATTCACTTGGACCAGCTGGTTTGTAGTGAAAAGAGGTCTGACCAAAGCCAGAAAATCAGATTCTAGCTCTAGGTCTGTCACTTCTTGTCTGTGGGACTTTGAGAAAATCATCAAGCTCCTCTGATCAAGTAATCTCCCCAACTGTGAAATGAGGACAATGATATCTGTCATACTTACTTTATAGGGCTGTAGTAAGGTTTAGCTGAGATAATTTACATAAGAAGGGCCTTGTAAAACTGTAAAATGTTATAGAAATGTAAGGAATGATTACTGTCATCATCATCATCATTATAGTAAAACCAAAATATTCTTGGTAAGGTTAAGGACCATTTAGGTTAAGTTGACCGGTAGTATATAATCTCCTTGAAGGAAGAGATTAATTTTTTGTCTTGTATACTGCTTTGTTCATTTAATTTTAAACTGGATGATTTCATCCATGAGCTGGTAATGAGGTACTTCTGAAACCTCTTATGAAGAGGTAAATCTAGAGTAATGGACAGTGTGAGGAAGGGTATGCCTGCATAGGCACTGAAGAATAGAATTTTGACTGTAAGAGCATAGTGTGAAGACAACGAGTGCCTGGGAATAGGGGAGAGAAGAAAGGTGCATCCAGAAGACTGGAACTGGGAGTAAAAAAAGAAGTGAGAGTAATTTTACAGTTATGCTTAGAACTGGTCAGGTTAAAGAATTTCAGGTTTCCACTAAAATTACTACAGAAAGTGATTTTTAAAAAATTCTCAAGATGCTAAGGATCACATCTCCTATTTTTATGTGTATTTAACTAGATATGAATCTATTAGTTTACCTTTCCAACCGCCATCCTATTTTGGTTGTTGACATGAGGTGATGTGGAACACTGAGTGAGTGTATGGTAACTGGGGTTGGTAAAATAATGATTATTAGTGTTTCCACCATTACTCTGTGGAAGGGTATCTAGAAAGAAAAAGAGAAGAAAATGATTAAAACTGTTACTTTTAAGAAATAAAATAAGCACAGCGAAATGAACAAATAATTGTACTAATTCTAAGATGGATAAAATTTCTATAAAAGCAGATCACTGGGAAAACAGGTTACTTTCTTCTCCTCATTCCTTAGAAAAGTGGGAGAACAGTCTACTCCATAGGCATGTGCCTAATGATCTTCTGAGATATTATAATTCTAGGAGGCACCATTTGGAAATGATGCATTTCTTTTTCTTTTGAGACCATTTGGTTCCATAAATACTAACTTATAATCTATCTTTTACTCTCTAAGCTAGTTTATTATCCAGTAAGTGGGATATTTTATATATGTTCCCCAGGATACCAGAAGCTGTCGTTGAGTCAATAAAGTTTCATTAAGATAAGATTATGTCTTAGAAATATGTTTTGTGTAATTGGTATCATATTCCGTGCCTTCTCAATGAGTGGGAGAGGGAGGGAATTTGGAACTGAAAAGAATTTTTTTTTTAAAGGCCATGTCTGATTAACTCAATCTCCTTTTATTTAGCAGTTACTAAATGGATTGATATGGAGAATGCTATAGTTAGATGTGAGCAAAGCAATTGGCAAAACATTTCATATTTTCCCTGTGGACAGGATGGAAAGATGTGAGCTAGACATTATTTAGGTTGTTTGAAGGATTGTTCTTACAGAGTAGTATATAATGGTTAAATTTCCAGTTACAAAGAAGACTATTGTAATAACCCAGGAATCTGGGCTGCCTTCGTACTGTTTAATTAATGTCTTAGACAGACATAGTTAGCATACTTAAATATTTACAGATGACACAATGCTAAAGGAATTTTTAATGTTTAGGATGATTGATTCATAATGTTCAAGTCTAATACAATGACATTTAATAAGCAGTAGATACTTAGTTTCAAAAACAACTTCAGAAGTTTAGGAAGGAGGGCAGTTAAGTGGCTCAGTAAAATGAGAGCCAGGCCTAGGGATAGGAGGTCCTAGGTTCAAATCTGGCCTCAGACATTTCCTAGCTGTGACCCTGGCCAAGTCAATTCACCCCCATTGCCTAACCCTTATAAATCTTCTGTCTTGGAACCAATAAAATGTATTGATTCTAAGATGGAAGGTAAGAGTTTAAATTTTTTAAAAAGCAGAAGTATAAAAAGGGGCTTGTGTAAAAGTAGTGGTTTTAGCTGAAAAAAGAAGTCAGCAATGTGATATGGTAGCCAAAAGGACTGACACCTGGTCAGTTACATTATGAGAAGCATAATGTCCGAGGCTAGGCAAGTAGCTCAGTGTATGGACTCCACACTAATCAGCCAGACTTCATCCAGAATGTTGTGTTCAAGCTACAGTACCACATTATGGAAGGGCCATTGATAAGTTGGGAGGTAGGAAGCATAACCAAGACTGTGAGGGTTCTGGAGATAATTCCATGTACAGATTAATAAAAGGAACTAGGCATATTTAGCCCAAAAAGAAAAAGATAAAGCAAAAAACACGATTTTGAAGGACTGTCAAATAGAAAAGGAATTAGCTTTGTTCTAATTGTCAGGGGAAGGCAGACCAATGAGAGGACATTGTAAAAAGCTTAATGAAAAGGAAAAATTTACCAAGCCTTTTAAAAACTTTTTTTTTCCTTCTGTTCCAAACTCTCTCCTTCCCAATGCATTGAGGAGGCAAGAAAGCTATCCAAGAGTGGAACGGGTTGCCTTAGGATATTGTCAGGAGGTGCTTCAAGGAAAGGCAGGATCAACTATTTGTTGGGCATGTTATAGAGGGGATCATTCAAGTACAGGCTGGAAAATGGGGCCTTATATCTTAGAAATTTTGAGTAGTTATATTAAAAAAAAAACTGAAGAGAGTATAACCTTGCTTTAATGATCTAGGATGGGACTTGCAGCACTTTATAATAGAGTAAAATTCCTCAAAGACAATTAGTCTTACCTGAAATAGTATAATCTGCAGTGATGACCCTCATGGCAGGGGTGTAGGTAACTGCAGGCATATTTGATTCTTTTTCCTTTTGTTTGTGTCTATAAATAATGAAAAGTGCCAGCAGGAAGAGCACAACCAGGACAAGAATAATGATGCCTGCAATAGCCCCAATCTGATAAGAATTTGCAGGGTTAGCAGTACTTGTTTGGCTTAAACTGTTCAAGTTCCCAACTATTAAAATGCCAGCTAGAGAAAGAAGAAAGAGGGACACAATTGATAATGATGTTGTAAAGATATGAAAGGTATCTGGAGGATTTCAATTCATAAAATGTTTGAAGTTCTTAAAAACAAATGAGCAAAAAATAACAAATATGCATCCCCAGGATTATAGCTATGTCCAGAGCAAAGGGATAGAGGACCTGCCCCTTCCCCTAGAGGGTGTTACCCTGAGATTAAAACCCATCATTATAATTGCAATGCTATTATATTATAATTCGGAAGAGCTTGATTTGATGTAGATATTATTTTATTTATTCTACATATGTGATGGTATCATCAAATTCTTAGAATTCACAAGATCCTTAGAATGACTACAACTTGATCTATGTCTATCTTAAACATTTCTGGAAACACAGCAGTTATTTTCCCTCTCTGGCCAAAAATAATATTTAAAATTTGATCTGAAAAATGATCTACCATATCCCACCTTCACATGGAGGGAAAGGAAGGGGAAAGAGAATGTAACACCCATTATGTGTCAAGAACTATTAAATGCTTTCCAAATATTTGATCTTTACAGTCCCGTGAGGGAAGTGCTATTATATTCCCATTTACAGTTGAGGAAAGTGAAGCAAACAGACGTAAAGTGGCACTTGTGATCACAAAGCTATTAAGTGTGAGGCTGGATTTGAACACAGGTATTCCTGACTCAAGACCAAACTATGTTCACTGTTCACTCAGTGAATACATATGTTTATCCTTTCTTTTGAAAAATAATGTTCCCAGTTATATTATTTTCCATGTCAGATTCCTGCCCAAGAACGGGTCTTTGATGAAGCAAAAATAATTTATTATAGCAAGCCAAGATAGTAGGAGGACAGTATCCTTCCTTAGTTCCCAAATTACTTTTGTATGGTAACTCATTGGGAGAATGTAACCTAATAAAATTCACAGGAATGCTAATTGCTAGGAGTTAAAATTCAGAATAAAATTAGGTTCATCTATGGAAGAACCTTAAGGTTTGGATTAAAAAGTCAAGATCTTAGGCCTTCTTTGTCATTTACTAACCTTATGACCTTGAGTAAGACCTTTCTGGGCCCAAGTTTCCTCATCTGTAAAATGATTGGTTAGATCAGATTTGATTTAAGGTCCTTTTACCTTTAACACTTTTTTTGTTTCTATGAAATTGTTCCAGAATAAAAAGGATCTTTTTATACATTTCACAGGCTAGGTTCTCTCCCCCTTCTATACTCCCCTCCCCAAAATATGTTAGAATAAATAATAATAGTGATTGTAGTGAATAATAGTGAATAGTGTTATATTGAATAATGATATGATCAAAGAACATCTTATGCTAAATATTACATTAAACTATATAAGCAAAGCAAAAGAGAATAAAACCATGTTATATTAAGAAAATAAAATTGATTTATATAAACACTGTGCAATATCACAAAATTTTCTAAATTCTTTTATTGTCCATCAATATTATTTACCTTGTTTTAAAAGATTATTACAAAAATGAACAATATGGAAATAGGTTTTGAATGATAAAACATGTAAAATTCAGTGGAATTGCTTGTCAATTTTGGGAGAGGGGAGAAAAGAGAGGAGGCAGACAACATGAATCATGTAACCTTGGAAAGCTTATGTGTAGATTTGTTACTGGAATAAAATAAAGAAAAAATTTAAAAATTAAAAATATATTATTTACCTTGATCACATCTTGTTCCTTTCCAGCCCGGGCTGCAGTAACAAGTTCCTGTGATGTGGTCACAAGTAGAATTGTTTAGACAGTCACATATCTGCCGACAGCCATAACCATATGTTCCTGGGGGACACTCTGAAGAAGATAATGAATCAAATATAAAGTCAAATGAATGGAAGCTTGATTAGATATGAAAATGGAGATTTAATGCTCTGTTTAGAAAAACAAAACTTATTACATGAATTGGGACTCTACAAAAGGGGAATTTTTTTCATTTGCCAGATCTGAGGTGATGGTTATAAACCCTAAAAAGTGTGAAGAATAGATATTTTCTAAGCGGAGTCTTTAATTTCACAGATAATGGTTTAAGTATGATATTTTTTTACTTAGAAATCTGTAACCTGAAAACTAGACTTTTAAGAATAGGTTTGAATGTGGAATTATTTTGATTGTGGCTTAGCTGGGATCCACTACACTGGCATGTTTAATCAAAACATCCATTAAAAAAAAAAATCAATTTTTATAACTGAGCAGCAGGGGGCAGTGTAATATTGTTGCCAGGATTTTCACTCCAAGTTTAGGTCTCTGCAAACTGGGAGATTTTAAAATAAAGTAACACATCAAGTGACTTTTTTTTTTTTTAATAAACCCTTACTTTCCATCTTGGAGTCAATACTGTGTATTGGTTCCAAGGAAGAAGAGTGGTAAGGGCTAGGCAATGGGGGTCAAGTGACTTACCCAGGGTCACACAGCTGGGAAGTGTCTGAGGTCAAATTTGAACCTAGGACCTCCTATCACTAGGCCTAGCTCTCAATCCACTGAGTCACCTAGCTGCCCCCTCAAGTGACTATTTTTAAAAGTAAATGCATATATATAGGTATAATGTAAACATCCAGAGACTGTGCTTGCAATCATGCATGTAATTTAGCAGCGGAACCAACAGAGTACAAGAAAGCCAAAATAATCTCTTTGTTCTGAGACAATTAATTAATTTGTGTTGTTGTCCTGTGTATTAAAAGTCTCTCAGACTTTTATTTTCTCAGTACCCCTTTCTCCTGATATCAGCCTTAGTGCTGGGGACTGAAAAGACACATCCTAGAGCTAAGATTAAGACTTGGGATACTGACAGTCCACCAAGGCAGGAGAATGTTTTCTCTGATATCGGGAGAGAAGAAGAAAAGTCATGTGAAGAAAAATCACACACCTAGGGGTACATCATTTATTCTAAGACAATGATGAAGGTTTTTTTTTTAATTTCTCAGCACTCTGTACTAACTTACCCTAATCAAGCAATTAAAAGCCACCAAAGAAGTAAGTAAAAAACTAAGCTAAATAACACAGTTACTATAATCCCAAGTTTTAATGTTACCTGGTCCTTGTCTTCTCTGCATGGGTTTTAATGATGCCCAGTACATAAAATGTATGAGAAACCAATGTTTTAAGAACAGAATGGAAAATTTGATTTCACTTTTGTTCATTATTTCTTCTAGCCACAGAAAGATAGGGAGTGACAAGGAATGAATCATGACTAATTTAAACCAGCAAGAATCTGAGGGGTACTTGAGGAAGGGAAGTGATAAAAAAAATGCCAGAAAAAATGATGCCAATTGAGTTATCTTTAAAACATATCTTTTTTTTTAAAGATAAGTTTTTAAATTTCTCAGGTAAAAATAAGTAGTTAAATAAGTCTCATTAAAATTATAATCTAACAGTGTTACATATTTTTATACTCACTCTGTTCACAGTGTTTCCCCATGAATCCAGTGCGACAAGTACATTGACCTGAGATGTGGTCACAATCAGCTCCATTTTGACATTGGCATATTAATGCACAATCTTTCCCATAAAACCCCAGAGGACATCCTTTGAGAAAATAAGGATGATGAGGTTAAAAGAAGAAATAGGAGCTAAACAGAAATATGGCCTAGAATAAGTTATTCTAACTCAGTGGATACAGAATCATGAAAGGATAAGAAAAGAGCAATGACATACATAACTTTTCATTGATGTTACCTGAGTATGAAGACAGTTATTACAAGTAAAATATTATTGACTAGCAAGAAACATCATCATTGTTATAACAGATTATTAATAATGTTCCTAAAATTTTCTAAAGCAGTACCAAATCAAACCTATTGAAGTACGTGTTTTTTTGCCACTTAATCACATTGCCATTAAAATCCTCCAAAGCACTTTGTTTTAAGCAATGACTACTGTCCAACTCCTCTTCTCCAATATTGAAATTATAAAATATTATCTGTTGTAATAAAAGAATATCAATATTAAAAGGTATTTTGTAAGAAAGGAAAGATGTGGTCAATTCAACAGGGGCTTGTCAATAATATTCTATGAGAGAAAACTTGTTCAAGTCACATAGAAGCCCCTTTGGCTTATATAGGATAGTAAGCCAAGTTTCAAAGGTCAAATTTAAGGTTTTAGAGATCTCTTCTATAAATAAAGTTTAATTCCATCCTGTGTGATGGTGGTTTCCCAAAACCAAATTTATTTTCATATTTAAAGTTTTATCTGGAGTGAGACTTGTAAAGAACCTGAAGCACCCAAAGTCATCGCAACTCATTTATATAAGGCTTTAAAATTTGAATTAAATAGGGGTTATTTAGGAATCCTAGACATAATATAATATTGTTCCTTTGGGAAAATTAATTTTGATTTCCAAATAATCAACTTACAAATAAATTCATGGAACATGACTTATTTATAACTTGGGAAATTTCTATATTGTAGAGTTAGTCACCATACAGTTAGGTCACACAAAGAATGAACATTCTGTTTTAGTACCATGACCAGCAAAAACACAAAAACAAAAAAAAAAACCCTGCTTACTTTGGGTGCAGTAGAGACCTGTCCAGCCTGGTGTACATTTGCATTCTCCATCATAGGCACTGCAATAGGCCCCATTATGGCAGTTGCATGTATGGATGCAGTTTGGACCCCAGTGGGCAGGTGGGCAGGCTGAAACCAGGAGAAATAGGTTAGTTTCGTAAAACATTCCCAAAGTAGGAAGAATCATACCTTAAAATAAATAAAACATTAAAATATTCTACTTTCCCCTAAATTACACACACACACACACACACACACACACACACACACACACACAAAACTTGTTTTACTAGTGAAAAGACAGTTAGACTTAGAAGCAACAGATGTGTTTGAATCTCATCTCAGATACTTCCAATTAGTCACTTTAAGCAATAATACAGAGCTTTAGTTTCTTCATCTGTAAAAGAGACAATACTTTTCCTCCTATCTCATAGAGATGTTTTGGGAAAATGCTTGCAAACTTTAAAGCATTACAGAAAAGTGAGTTGCTATTCTTACATGAAAATCTAAACTTAGAACCCATATTTAAAAGAGGTGATATGCCTCAGAGTTTCTTTAAATATAAAAATATTTGTGCTATACTTAAGTGCTTGTTTATAGAAAATTAACTTGGTTTGGGAGAGACACAGCAAAAGGCAGAAATAGTGCTGAAACAAAAGATGAATTAAACTACCTATAAAATGATGAGTTCAGGGAAACGATTAAATTTACAAAATTTTTTCTATATGTAATTAACTTTTCAGGTACATATCTATTATAAAGAGAGGCACAGCTATAATTTTATATGGAATAAAGGAATTAATCTAAAATTTTAGGATTAACTTGGTGAAAAAAATTAATTTCCCATACTATTTCTTATAACATTTAGTCTGCAGCACTGGCAAGAATATAAAATTTTAGTGATCATCTAACTCAATCTTTATTATACATATATAATTTTTAAAATTGAATCATATATGAAGTGATGCAAAATAAAGTGAGCAGAACCAGAAGAACATTTTACACACTAACAACAATAGTGTATGATGATCAACTATGCACAATGAAAATTTCTATAAACAATGCAAGAATCTGGGACAACTTCAAGGGACACATGATAGAAAAGACCAACACACAAAAAATTGACAGAATTTGAATGCATGAATTTTTCCCTACTGTAAGCGATATGTCTTCTTTCACAATATGATGAATATAGAAATATGTGTGTATGACATGTACAACCTATATCACATTAACTGCTATCTTGGGAAGTGGTGGGGAGTAGGGAGAGAACAGGGATCATAAAATGTAAGAAAATGATTATTAAAAATTCTATCAACATGTAATCTGGAAAAAACAAAAAAATTATAAAGAATGAAAGAGAAACTGAAGTCCACTAACAGTATGGTGGTAGACATGAGGCCTAGGTTTAAGAATTCTATTCAGGGGGTTAAAACATCCTATTTATCCACATATACATTATTAGTACAGTACAATGAAGAAATAGCCTACTAAGTAACAATAAGGAGAATTGATGTAGTGCTTTAAGGTTTGCAAAAGACTTTTACAAATATTATGTCACTTTATCCTCACAACACCTGGGAGATAAGTGCTATTTGACAGCCTGAAAGATCCCAGGGTAATTTCTGCCTTGAGAAAATATGCCTCATAATTAACTCTACTATTTTTCAATAGTCCTGAAAAAATTATTAAAAATAAGTGCTAATAAATTGATCTGAGAAAATATTGCCTCCTTATCAGAAAACACATAAAACTTACGCTGAGAGCAGTCACTACCAATCCAACCAGGGTAGCATTGGCAAGATCTGTCAATGGGATTACAGGTTCCATTGTTGGTACATGTGCAAATTCCCCCACAGTTTTTTCCAAATCTACCACTGGGACAAACTGCAGAAAAGTTAAAAGTCATTATTAAGTAGTTGAATCATATGTTACATCTTAGGGACTCAATAATAAATAAAAGAGAGACCATCAACAGAGAAAATTTGCTTTAAAAAAATTGTTCTTTTATTTGAGATTATTACTCAAATGCAAATGATACAGTTCAAAGAATAAATACATATATACATATATTTAAAATCTAATCAGTGAGCCAGGTTTTCCTAAACTAGAAAAAGTATTTTTTTTTAAACTGTAGTTATAAAGTTGTCAAAAGTAATGGTTAGTATAAGTATTACTTTTTGAAAGGGTTTGAATAATCTATGTAGGTATAAAATATTGGTCACTGTTTTTGCCTCTGGTAAATTGCCTTTACCTTCATTACAGAGAGCTCCTGTGAAGCCAGGTAAGCAATCACACAGTCCAGTGATATGATGGCATGGTCCACTGCTGTGAACACACTGAGGACATTTCTGACTGCAACGATGTCCATAAAATCCAGGTGAGCAAACTGAAACCAGAGAGAAAAATCACGACATGTTTCCATTTTACCTTTTTCTTCGCATTTCTTATATCAAACTTTAGGTTAAAAGCAAAGAAGCTCGAAATGACTGTGTTGCCAGAAATGGCTCATGAAATTTTCCAAAGAGAACAGAACAAAGAATTTGCAATGACCTTTAATAATGAAAAAAAAAAGCAATTACCAATAATAATGTCATTTCAAATACAATTGAATCACCTCGTAATTTATTTATTCTTCAACAACCATAATAGCAGAAAATTTAATTTGAGATTATTCTTGCTCAAAAGTTTTCAGGTTAATAGAGTGATGGTTTTAGTGGTTTGGTTTGCATTTAGCTAAAGTTTACCTTAACTCTGCAAATTATTTTCAACAACACGAAACTTTTCAGTAGAAAAACATTTTTCTACTTTCGTTTATCAATACCAATATGACCCCAAGCTATTGCTGCTTTTAACATTAAATGACTGAGGAGTGGCAATAAGAGGTAAGATTGATTGCCAAGGCAATAAGGTATTGGCTTCTAGTTAAACACCAAAGTAAATTCAAATTTTGTGAATTGAACATAATGTTTGCAGTTCAAATAATTTTTGATCACTTTTGATAAGACTGATCAAATAAAATATCCTAATGGTATTGCCAATTATGTTATGTAAATTTCTTGAAATCTGATCACTTAAATAGGCAATTAAGGATAAAATGAAAAAAAGTATTGTAGGGAAACTGCTATTTGAAGTCAATTCAGCAAGGTCTACAGAGACCAACTACATTGTTTAATCTAATCTCTAATGTCAAATAATATGTCATTCTCATCTTTTATGCAAAAAGTTTAATAGACAGAATTATTCTCTATACAGACACAAGAGAAAAGGAGGAAATAAAATCACCATGAGTTACTTACTTCTTTGACAAGTGGTACCTCTGAAACCTGGTGCACACTCACAGATCCCATCATCAGGTGAGCATGATGCCCCATTTTTGCAGTAACAGGGTAGTGAGCAATTTGGGCCCCAGTGCCCCTCAACACACACACTGTCACAATGGATACCTTCAAGTAATTAAAACATCAGGTTATCTTACCAGTGGGAGTTATTTCACAGGCAGTTAAATAGGAAGTAAAGCACTGATAGAGTCTTTAGATGACACAATGAATAGAGGTTGGGCCTGGAATCAGAAAGATTCATCTTCCTATGTTCAAATCTGGCCTCAAAGTACTTAAAATACTAGCTAATATTATTATATATCAATTTAACTCTGCTTGTTTCAGTTTCCTAATCTGTAAAATGAATTGGAGAAGGAAATGACAAACCACTCCAGTATCTTTGCCAAGAAAATCACGAATGGGGTTACAAAGGGTTGGATAACTGAAAAATGACCAAATAACAAAGCATTGAGACAGACCTGTCAGTTTCTATATTAGAGATGTTTGGTCCCTAGTCCATACCAGTTCTCTCCTATTTTCATTATGAAGAAAGTAAACTAAAGATACTTTCCCCCACATAAAGAAATCTGATTGACCATGGACAAATCCTTCCTGAGTTTCAATTCCCCATCAGTAAAAGGAGAGAGTTGGATTAGATAGACTTTACAGTTTCTTTAAGTTTTAAATCTACAATTTTATGCAAAGAAGGAATGGAACATCTTTGATATAAACTGAATTTATTATATTTTCCCTAATCCAACCCCTCTTCCAAATTTCCTTATTTCTGTCAAAGCCACTAATGGCCTTCTAATGTCTTGGGTTCCAGATCTTGCCCTTATGCTAGATCCCTCACTCTCCCCCACCCTACAGATCCAATTTATTCCCAAATTTCACCACTTCTTCCTTTATACTCTTGCATATTTCTACTCAAATAGCTACCATGTTAGTTCAGGCCCTCTCAACTAAATTATTATAATAGCCTTCTAAATTGGTTTCCAAGGCTCCCCACTGCACAGTGATGTCAAAGTAATTTTCCTTAAATGCAGATCTGATCATATGACTTCCTTACTCAACCAACTCTAGTGATTTCTCAATTCCTTTAGGATTAAATATAAACTCCTGTTTGACTTTTAATGCCCTATGCAACCTACTCCCAAATTATCTTTCAGTGGACATCACTCCTTTTCTTGCCCTCTATGCGTTTACATTGACAATTCCCATGTCCTGAATGTGCTTCCTATATATATGTATCTAGCTTATTAAATTCATATGTAACTTTCTATTCATACTATATGTATTTTATATATAATTGTTATTTCCTTCCATAAAGAGGGGCAATAATGTAGAAGAGATTACTGCGTCAGAAAGGAAGATGCAAGATAACTTTTAAGTTCCTTTCTAATGACATGATTTTTTGAGAGGAACAAAAGTCCTCTTTACAGAATAAAAATACTTATTGACATTGCTTTGTTCATTTATTATTGCATTATTTAGTTCTAAAAGACTCCTCACTTTCTAGGTTAAAATGTAAAAAAGAAAGTGTGACTGAGAACCATGAAGTTTTTACACAAGAACTCTCCTTTGTAGAATAAATAAACATTTTGCAAAAGATTAAATAATTAACAATTATATCAGTATATACCAGGTAATTTCCCCAAAAAACTTTTTTGTTGCTGTGGTGTTATTACAATTGGGGCTAATTTTTCTAACAAGTTTATTGTTAAAAATCTACTGAGAACTGAGAAAAATTTGAATGACTCTAAAAGCTATTTAGGCAATGAATAAATGGGCAAATATATATCAATTAGATAGTTAACAAGCATTTATCAAGTGTTTCCTATGAATCAGATATTCTGCTAAGTACTGCCATACTTATAGAGAAAAGCAAAAAACATGAATTCTGCCCTCAAAGGACTCATTCTAAGGGGAACAATGACATGCAAACAGGGTAGATGAAAGGCAATCTCAGACAGAAGGCAGTAGTTGAACTGGGCTAGTGGTAGTAAGGAAGGTAGGAATTGAGCTGAGTCTTGAAGGGAACCAGGAAAGCCAGTAGGTTTTAGGTGGGGAGACAGGGAATTGCACTTATGGGGGACAACCACTAAAAAGGCACAAAGTCAGAAAATATGCAAGAGATAGCAAGAAGGCAGGTACTACTGGATTGTAATGTGTCTGTGTGGAGGGGAGTAAAATATAAGAAGCCTAGAAATGTAGGATATGGCCAGGTTGTGAAGGGGTTTATATACAACAAAGCATTTTACATTTGATCCTGGAGGTAATAGGGAATGAATGAGTTTATTTAGTAGGGAGTTAACCTGGTCACCTGTACATTAGGAAAATAACTTTGGCAATGGAATGTAAAATGGATTAAAGCCAAGACTGGATGACCACTCAGAAGGATAATGTAATAATCTAGACATGAGATGATAAAAGCCTGCACCTGGAAGGTGGCTGTGTGAGCAAAGAGAATAGGATATATGAGAGATTGTGAAGGTAGAAAAGACAAAACTTGGCAACGGACTGGATACGTGGAGTCAAGGATGACACTGAGATTGCAAGCATGAGTAGCTGGGAAGATGGCTATGTCCTTGAAAAAATAGGAAAGTTTGGAGCAAGGGAAGTTTTGGGAGAAAAGAGAATAAATTCTGTTTTGGAAAGGGTGAGTATGAGATGCCTGTGGAATAGTCAGGTAGAGACGTTGGTGAGGCAAAAAAGAAGCTTGAGAGAAATTAAAGTTGGATATGCCACTCTTTGCTGATAAGATCACCAAGAAATCTAGTGTAGAGGGAGAAGACAGCCCAGGACACTTAGAAGGACACTTTGGTTAGTGGGCATGACCTGAATGAAGAACCAGCAAAAGACAGTGAGAAACAGTAATCAGACAGGTAGGAAAATAAGAGAATAATGCCATAGAAACCCAGAGTAGAGAGATAGGAGCAGAGAATGATCAAATTATCAAAGGCTCCAGAAAGGTTGATTAAAAAAATGAGAAAAGGTCATTAAAGGATGATTAGTGATTGGAGAAAACTATTTAAGATGACTGATGAAATCGAAGGCCAGATTGCAGAAGAAGCCAGTGTGACAACCCTCAGAAGAGCCAATATGAGGCTATTCCTATTTTATAGTTAAAGAAACTAGGCTGAGAATTTTCATAACTTACCCACCAACAAAGCTAATAAATTCTGAAGCACAATTCAGATATAACTAGGTAGTATTCAAGAAAAAGTGATTAAATATGTTGAGCTTCATCACTTGAAAATTGTTGATATTCTGAAGAAAACACAAAAGGACCTGTTTTGCCTCAGTAAGAAATTCACTATCTATTTAACTCTAGCCTTGAGGCTTTATGAGACTGCTGTTCAAGACTCCAGCTATTGGTAGTTTGATCTGTTTAAAAGAAGCTCAATTCATACTTTTGGCCTGCTTTTGTCTGTGTTTGTTTAGGCAAATTCTGGACTTGTAAGCTACACCTATATAGCAATCTGCCTAAGGTCACACAAAATGTGGCATAATTGGAATATGAGCTGAGGTCTACTATTTCTTGCCCTTTCCATGGCAAATCTCCATTTGATTTTTGTATTGCATAGATCGTTATTGTGTTTTTTTCCTGGATAGAGGATTCTAATTTTACTGTATTTATTAATTAACATCAATTTCTATCCAAGAGAACATAAAGAAGACATATCATTACCTAAATCTGAGTGAAGTAATCCACCTTAGCCTCTCCAGTCCACTTAACTATAATAAAAAAAAAGCACTGGTTCTGGAATCAGAGGACCTGAATTCAAATTCTTTTGATGTGACATAATCTTTGAGGGGAGAGCACTCAAGATCCCTGGGGCTCGGTTTCCTTATATGTAAAAGGAAGAAATTGTACTTCTCAAAAAATACATTGTTGCTATGAATACTTCTTTGCCAAATGACACTTAATGTGTCATATAACATTCTCAGTTGTTACTCACTTGGCTCAAAAGTTGATGTTCAAATAAAAAATGATGACAGATTTGTAGATGGTTAAAGATCCAGGTAAAGGGCTAAAAAATATTATAGTATTTACCAGCAGTGCTTACCCCTATCCTTAGTGAAAGTTTTGAACCTAAGTATTCTTTTTTAAATCTTGGTAGTTTTCTTCTCCCATCTCTATCTGAGCTCACAGCAGGTACTCTGTGAATTTTGTAGAGGGTACATTTTAGAAAAAAATACATTAGTAAAGAAACATCAGGCAATGGATTAAAATAACTATTGATTAATATCCCAGCTCAGAAGACTTAGAAAACTGCCAAGATGAGTTAGGCTAGGCTGTCTATAAACAACAATTACTTGCAATCTAATGAAACAATAAATTTAGATGTAGCAAACTGATTCAATCACTATATGATGTCCTTTAATAAATATAGGCACAGTTGTGTAATAATGAAAAGCCTAATTACATTATTATGTTGTATGGAAGTATCACTGTTATTTCCTATGGAGTCCTTACAAGGCTAAAACTAGAAAAGATGATTTATATTGCCAATTCTTGTCTGGAATGCAGTATTTTCTTTCAGGCTACAGACCAACATTTGAATCCTTTCATGTGGACTTGGGATGTGGTTTCTATAGTCTGGTTCTCAACCAAAGTGGAAAACCACATAACTACCAGTGAATACAAGAACATCCTGATGTACTAAGTACATCAACAGACCAAAGGCAGATTGGGTGTGTCCATGCTCAAAAAAAATTAACTAACCTGCTTTTTAGAAAGATCTTTACTTCACAAGAAAACAAAAAGCATTGGGCTTTTGAAGATGGTAGTTAACTGAATTTTCTTTTGGGGAAAACATTTTCTTCCAGGTAAAGTAACCTCTGAGATCAAAGAAACGGAACTATGGAGTTTGTATATTACTTCCTTCCCCATTGACTACAACAGGATGAACAAGAATTATTCTATTTTAAAAGAGGCCTCCACCATCTTAGAGATTTACTGCCTATCTAGAGAATTCTGATGAGACAAATCTCAGAGAAATGCATTTCCTACAGGAACAAATCTAACTTTTAACAATTCTTGTAACCGTAGAGCTTGCACACTCCTCCATTTCTTTTTTCTGCCATGGAATGCTACCAATGGCTATGTACTCTAAAAGAGACTAGAAAGCTATAAAAACCCAGTCTGTACCCTAAGAAGATGAAGATGAAACTAGCCTGAGCAGTCTTCCTTAGTGCAATTTTCAGTCTGGTGATGATTTCTTGTGATGATGGATAGGAATTATTTTGTTTGTTTGTATTTGTATTTCTGGCATACTTAGCATAGTGCCTGGCACATGTGTATGTTGACATAGCCTATCTAAATTAAAATTCCATTTTCTACAGAAAGACTTTCCCAACCTCTCTTAATTCTAGTATCTTCCCTCCTTAAGTTATTTCATTTTCTCTGTATATAGCTTATTTGTATATATTTGTTTGTTATCTCAACCATTAGATTGCCAGCTCCTTAAATGGTAGAATTTTCTGGGGTCTCTTTTTGGTATCCTCAGTGCTTAGCACAGTGACTGGCACAGAGTAGGTGTTTAATAAATGTTTACTGACTAGCTTAATACATGCTTTTTCATTCATTCATTAACTCATTTAAACTAAGTTCTCTTCTAAAAATGACTAACAAAACTCACTGCTTGTCACTATCAATCTCAGTTCCAAGATATGATGAAATAATACTTTTTTCAAGTCCCAAATAAGAATTCTCGTTTATGTATTAGAGGACATGTAGGCAGCAGCAAATTAAAGAGCCCCTTCTAGGTTTTCTAAATATAAAATTAATTGAATTTAATGTTGAAAAATGCTGAGGAGCACTGGTTTCCCTATATTGAGGACACAATTTTTAAAAAAAGGTTTCAGAATATTTAACCTACCTTTCATCCAATCCTTAGTTTAGCAACATTTTCATGAAGATTAGGAGATCAGCAGTGTTTTTATTTTATTTTTGGAATCATGGGTGAAAAAAAACATTTAATGATTTTATTTTAGTCAATAAAAGCTACTCTTCTATGGCATTCTTATATTTTTATGAATAATTTAAAATTACTTAAGAACATTTTATTTAGCTTGGATTTAGCATCAAATAAATACAAAATGGGAATACTACAGCATACTTGAGACTCTCAGATGTAATGTTAAATACCTACATTTTATCAACAAATAACACTGTTCCCATAGATAAAAAGTATTATTTTGACGGACTTTGTAATTAAAATATCCAACCATGAGGCAACCTAATAAAAAAAGAATTTTTTTCTTAATATATTTAACTAATTAGGTCAAAAGAGAAATCATGGTTTTAGATATATTTTTAAAAATAATTTTTTTTTCACATTCAGGAATGAATATTCAAACCCTTGGGGATCCTTCAGCTTTATAGCTTCAAAAGATCTTCGTGGCTCCATTCCATACTCTTCTTCAAGCTTCTGATAGCATTTTTTTCTGGAACTCTCCTTTGAATTTATCACAATCTCACTGAAATAATGATTTTTTATATGTTTTCCTTTCTATTAATGTAAGCAGTTCCTGTGTATCTGTCTTTGTTTCCAATACCTACTCTAGTACTTTTCACATTATAGTCGGGTAAATAAGTGGTTTCAAATTGAATAGAAATCACTCAATCATAGAGGCTTTGTTCTTATTCTTTATAGTTGCATTAACTTCTGAGTTTCCCAATGAAAATCATAAGATCACATCTGGGAAGGACCCCAAAAGTAATTTAATTTGATATCTTTACAGATAAGAAAAATGAAGCCCAGAGAAGTGAAATGATTTGTTTCAGGTGTCAATCAGACATAGGATCCTAAAGATTTTACTAGAATTCTGCCAGTACTAAGGGTCCTACTTTTCCTCTTTTATTGAAAGATTGGTTCATGTCATTTTGTTGAAGGAAAGAAAGAAGTCTGCAAAGGACAGTACACGTTTTGTTTTGTTTTGTTTTTTAATTAGTTTTTTCTCTCTGAGATCTCTGATTCTTACCTGACCATCCTGGGAGACAGCGGCAATAGCCAGTGGTGGGATGGCAGCCATCAGCATGACTGCAGTCACAGCGCTCCATGCAGTTCAGCCCATATGTTCCATCCTGTCAATATAGCAATTCAAACAGAGCAATGAAAGATATGGAATCTTATAGAACAAAGAATTCAGAGAAGAAGGGAAGTAACAATAAGTCATATGTCATTTTAGATATTATGGAAATGATCTGTCCTCCTCTGCTTTTCTTATGTCTTCATCCACTAAATTGAAAGTTTCCTACTTTAGTATAAATAATATCCCCACAAGGATTTTATAGTATAATTTATTATCGATTAAATTAAAAGGTTAAAATGATGGTCTTTAAATAAGACTTTACAAATAATTTAAAAAATTATTGTGAAAAGTTTATAGCTTCAATTCAATGACTATCTCAGTATATCTATCAATTATACAAAACAATAAAAGAAAAACCACATTTTTTCTTCTCCTTAATATATTCATGTTGCTGAGAATCTAAGCAATATGAAATTTTCTGATTTAAGAATGAGACAGATAAAAATGGAGAAAAAGCTTGAATCAGAAAATCCCATATTATTTAATCTTTCCCACAGAAGGTAAAATCATAGATTTAGAACTAGAAGGGCCAAGCATGGTGGTGCCTGCTGTAATCTTTGCTGCTGGGAGCCTGGTGAATTGCTTGAGTTCAAGTGTTCTCAGCTGCAGGAGGGTTAAAGGTATCCACACTAAGTCTGGCAACATAGTGAGCTCCTCGGAGTGGAGAGTCATCAGGCTGCCAAAGGTGTGACAAACCAGTTCAGCTTGGAAAAATGGCACTAAGAAAGGAAAAATGAACTGCAGGAATTCCATGGAAACTGGAAAGACCTCCAGAAGTTTATGCAGAGAAAAGGAGCAGAACCAGGAGTACACAAAGACTGATACACTGTGGTACAATGGAATGTAATAGACTTCTCTACTAGTAGCAATGCAACAATCCATAACAAACCAGAAGAATTTTTGAGAAAGAATGCTAGCCACATCCAGAGAAAGAACTGTGGGAACAGAAATGCAGAAGAAAAACATATGATCGATCACGTAGTTTGAGAGGGATATATATTATTGGGGTTTTGATTTTAAAAGATATGAAAAGATACTACAAATATGAATAACATGGAAATAGGCTTTGAACAATGATACATATATAACCCAGTGGATTTGCTTGTGAGCTTCAGAAGGGAGGAGGAAAGAGTGGGGGAGAAGAGCGGGGGGAGAGGAATCATGAATCATATAACCATGGAAAAATATTCTAAATTTAAAAAATTTAAAAATAAAATAAAAAAATGTTAAATGGCACAAGTTGAAGCTATCATTTCATTCAGCAGTAGATTCAGGGGCTCTGTAAATGGTTGCTGCACTTCTAGACTGAGTAAGATAGGAAGCCCAAATCTTAAAAAAAAAATCTAGAAGGGACCTTAAAGATCATCAGATTTAACTCCCACTTTTATAGATGAGGAAAATGAGGTTCAGGGAGATTAGATCACTTGCTCAGGGTTACATAGCTAATAAATATCTAAGGTAAAATTTAAACTGATGCTTTCCAGATTCTAGATCCTGGCTACTACTACTACTACTACTACTATGCTGCCTCTTTATGTATTAATAAGAGAAAAACGAAAGTTTTTTTACCTTTCTTTATAGTTCTATGAACATCATGGGTTGAAAAGACTAGAGAAGATTAGATTCTATAGACTTTCACTTATACATTTAAATAATTTCTCTAATGGTCATATTTTTTCTTTCTTTTAGAAAATAACAGGATGACTTTTAGCATATTCTAAATTATACTGTGAAACCTCACTAGGGTACCCTGACATTTTATTTTTATAAACAAATCTTTTTTTAATAAGACAATGGAAATCAAATATTTCATGAGCATGGCATTTAAATTTGTATGAGAAGGATATTACATCTTTTCCCTCTCATGTTAGTGTATAAAGTACTATCAAATGATCAAGGAATATGAACAGGCAGTTTTCACATGAAGAAATCAAAATTATCAATAATCGCATGAAAAAGTGTTCTAAATCCCTCTTGATTAGAGAAATGCAAATAAAAAGAACTCTGAGGTACCACCTCACACCTAGCAAATTAGCCAATATGTCAGCAAAGGAAAGTGATAAATGTTGGAAGGGATGTGGCAAAATTGAGACAAGAATGCATTAATCCAACCGTTCTGGAGGGCAATTTGGAATTATACCCAAAGGGCTTTAAAAGAATGTCTGCCCTTTGATCTAGTCATACCACTGCTGGGTTTGTATCCCAAAGAGATAATAAAGAAAAAGAGTTATACAAAAATATTTATAGCCATGCTCTTTGGGGTGGCAAAAAAATTGGAAAATGAGGATGTGTCCATCAAATGGCTGAACAAATTGTGGTATCTGATGGTGATGGAATATTATTGTGCTGAAAGGAATAATGAACTGGAGGATTTCTACGCAAATGGAACGACCTCCAGGAATGGTTGCAGAGTGAAATGAACAGAACTCAGACAATACTATACACAGAGACTGATACACTGTGGCACAATCAAATGTAACAGACTTTTCTACTAGCAGCAATGCAGTGATCTGAGACAACACTAAGGAACTTATGAGAAAGAACACTATCCACACTCAAGAGAAATAACTGTGGGAGTAGAAACACAAAAGGATAACATGATCAATCATGTGTTTCAATGGGAATATGAATGGGGATATATATGGCTTTAAAAGATCACTTTATTACAAATAAGAATAAAATAGAAATGGGTTTTGAACAATGATACAGGTATAACCCAGGGGAACTGCTTGCCAGGTCTGGGAGTGGTGAGGGAAGAGAGGTGGGAAAAATCATGACATGTAACCATGGGAAAACATTCTAAATTAATTAATTAAAAAAAAACATGAAAAAACAGCAGAAAATTCTCATACAGAAAGAAATGCTTTGGAAAAGAAAACTTCATACTTTGCACAGTTAGCTATCTTGAGTTTTTACCTGGCAAGCAAATTCACATTTCTCTCCTCTCCATCCAGGAGCGCAGGTGCATGTTCCATCTAGAGCACTGCAAGCTCCTCCATTTCGGCATTCACAGGTCAAGTTGCAGCCAAAGCCCCATTTGCCACTGGGACAGTTGATGGAGCAATCCACACCATGCCAACCTACCACAGAGGGTCCGGATTATATTAAGGAAAAAAAGGTACTATTCATATAATTGACAGATAATGAAATTGGCAGTCCTCCACAAAGTAACAAAAATAAAAGGGGTGCTATATTATTAGAGAATGCATGTACCCTTCTTAGCTAGTTTTCAAATTTATAAAATGCTGGGGTTGAACTAGTTCATAAGAACAAATATTCAGAGCTGGAAAGGATTTCAGAGGTCTATTTATCTATCTATACATGCCTTTTAGAGATCTCAAAATGGATGTCTATAGACATCTCAAACACAGCTTTCTCCAAACAGAACACCCTACCTTTATCCCTGAACCTTCCCATTTCCAGATTCCCTGATTACTGTTGAGGGCATCACTATCATTCCAAGTCATCCACGCTTGTAACCTCAGTGTTATTCTTGCCTCCTCTCACATTCATCCCACATGTTGAATTCCTTGTTAAATACTGTCATGTCTATCTTTACAATATTTCTTGTATACATCTCTTTCTTTCCACTTACACAATCGCCACTTTAATACAAGGTCTAATCACCTCACACCTAGATTTTTGGTGTAATAACTTTCTAGTTGGTCTTCCTGCTTCTAGTTTCTCCTCACTCTAGAGATCATCTTTCACATAAATGCTAAAGTAAATTTTCCTTAAGTGAAGATCTAACTATTTCATCCCTTCCCCTCCCTAGTAAACTCCACTTGTTTCCTATTGCCCCTATGATCAAATATAAAAATATAAAGACTTCTGTCATTTAAAGTCTTTCACAACTTGGCCTCTTCTTACCATTTTAGTTTCTTTTCTACTTTAGTCACTCCATGCACTCTAAAATCCAGCTACACTGGACTCTTATATAGCTCCTTCCCACTTTTCCCCTACCTCATACCACATCCTAACTCCTGACTCAAAGCCTTTGCTGTGGATGACCCTCATGCTTAGAAATGTTCTGATTGGGGGCAGCTGGGTGGCTCAGTGGATTGAGAGTCAGGCCTAGAGATGGGAGGTCCTAGGTTCAAATCTGGCCTCAGACACTTCTCAGCTGTGTGACTCTGGGTAAGTCACTTGACCCCCATTGCCTAGCCCTTACCATTCTTCTGCCTTGGAGCCAATACACAGTATTGACTCCAAGATGGAAGGTAAGGGATAAAAAAAAAAAAGAAATGTTCTGATCTTCACTTCTACCTCTTTGCTTCCCTTATTTCCTTCAAGACTCAGCTCAAATCCAAAACTCTGTAGTATGTCTTTCTGGATCACTTCCCCAATACCTTCCTTTTTTGCCATTACCTTCCATCTATTCTGAAAGCTCAGATTTTTCTTATTGTATCAAGGAAGTTAATTCCCTCCCCCTCCTGAGTAGCTTGACCTGCCCAACAAACATTCCTGACATAACACAGTTCGCCAGGTTTGCATCACTCTACAGGCTGTACTCGATAAAAGTCAAGGCTTTGGGTTGAGAGAATGAAGAAGCAAGAAGGGGACAGAGAAGAGATGCGGGAACGGGGCAGGAGGATAAGGGGGAAGGAGGAAAAGACTTGCAGGCTAGGGATCACGTGGTCAGGTTACTTTTAGGAATGATGAGATTTAAACTGATTGTCTACCCTTTCTAATAACTTTATAAAATACATATCTGGGTAGAAATATTATTTCAATTCTTACATTATATAGATGTAGTCAAATCTAAAAGCATTTAATAAGCACATATTAAATAATAACAGTTGTTTAGGATTATATAATGCTCTAAGGTATGCAAAGTGCTTTATAAACTTTTCATTTTATGCTTATAACAATCCTGGGAAGTAGGTGCTATTATTATTATTCCCATTTTATACATGAGAAACCCAAGGCAGGTAGAGATTAACATTTGCCTATGGTCATATAGTTAGTAATTTTAAAGACTGCATTTGAATTCAGGTCTTTCTGACTCCAAATCCAGTGCTCCATCCATTATACCATCTAGCTATCCTATTACCAGGCATTATGCTAAGTACTGAAGGTACAAAGAAAGGCAAAAGACACTATCATCTCTTTCATTACAAATGTAAGCACCTTGAAATCAGGGATAGTAATCTTGTCTTTCTTTGCATCTCAGTGCTAGCATATAGCAGTTATTTAATACATGCTTGCTGACTGACTCAAGAAGTCCAGCAGCAGAGCACTATTAGGTAGGCAGTGTGGCTGGCAAAACCAGCTCTTCTAAGTAAAAGAGCAAAGCAACAACTTGGCCCCGCTCTTCTTGCTGCATTTGCTAGCATCAAGCAAACACAAATAGACTACTTGAGTGAAAGGGTTAGTATAACAATTGTTTTAGCATTGTTCAGCATTGTTTCAGTGAGACCCACTGTGCTACACTGAGTATTGCAAGGAATTATATATCAGAAAAAGCAAAATTCACTAAACAAAAAAATGAAAGTGTATTTAAAAGAGGAAGAATGTCGATTCTAAAAGAACCATTAATCATAGAGAGTATCTTGTGCTTCCTGGATGCTGTCACACCTATGGATAAGTGAGTATTTTTTGACTTTCACAAAATGGGCTTATGCAAGCTTTTTTTTTATGGTGATTCTCCCATAAATTGCAGCCTAAGTTTTTTCCAAACTGTATTGGAGATCCCAAGATTTTGAAATTGGAGGAGACTACTGAGCTCACCTACTAAATGCCATTATTTTACAAAAGAGAAAATATGATCTAGAGAATTAAAGATTGGGCACAGATTATTAGTGGCAGATTTAGAACTAACTCCTCAGTGCTGTTCTTCTTCCAGTATACATTGTTGCTCATAACTTTATACTATGTCATCTTCATCACAGGCTCATCTGTGAAGTCATTCAGATATTCCTACCTGCTTTGCAGGTACAAGAACCATCTACTGGAGAACAGGTAGCACCATTTTTACAGTTGCACTGAGAAGAACAGTTTATCCCATAGGTCCCTAGAGGACAAGGAGTAGAACAAGTAGAATCCTAGAAAGACACAAATAAGAAAATATGAATTGCAAAATGAAAAAGAAAATATGTCTTAAGTCATGTTAATTATGAGTCCTTGAATCCAGATAGAATTCTAAAATCCCTACCTTTAACTTTTTTAATGCCCCTGGTTAATAAATTTCTTCAGAAGTGTTGTTATACTCTGACTATTATGTGGTCTGTTAAATACAAATTTAAAGATGATTTTAAGTAGGCATTGACTCTACCCCAGATAAATATAAAGATTAATTTCATGACATTTGAATGTTGTTAAACACAAGAATAAATTTAAAATGAAGCTGTGAAGCTAGTGTTCTATAAACCCAAAGACCCCAGCTTTTGGGACAAGAACTCACTATTTGACAAAAAGTGCTAGGAAAATTGGAAAACAGTAGGGGGGAAATGAGGTTTAGATTAATATCTTATACCCTGCCTTTAAATTGTGAAATGGGCGACATAAAGCAGTACTGGGCTGTCCAGACTCTTTGTCCAGACTTATATGTCCAGACATAAGTTTACTTGAAAAATAAAAGCTCTTCATGTCATAGTCTACTTATCTTTAAAATTATGAATTTAACACTGAAATATCTCAGATTCTCCTAAAATATACTTTAACTATTTAAATTAAAATAGGAAGAAAATAATGTCTTTGGGTATATTTTAGTATATTTTGCTTTAGTAAGTTTTAGTTTATTTTCTTTTTATAAATCAGACTTTTTTTCTATTTAATAGTAAATACTTATAATTATATTGGTGCTTTACCCTTCCAATTTCTCTCTTTCATAGAATTAGCTACTGGATCCTGATATGAAGAATTCTAAGGTGAGAAAAAAAACCCTTCCATCAATTTTCAGGTCAGAAACATTTCTGCAACTTATAGTACTGCAGAGTTGCCTAGAATACTGATAATTTAAGTGATTTGCCTAGGGTCACCCTGCCAGTATTTGTTGGGGACAGGCCTTGAGTCCAGGACGTCTTCACCAGTTCTCTATTTACTATGCCAGGTTGCCTCTTTTATAAGATCATTAATTTCTGGAATATTGGTTTATTGTAGCAGTTTTCATGAACATATTGCTTTCTTTATTCTCCAGATTTCAAACCAAATCTTCCTCAAAACTTGATCTTGATAGAACTCTCTGATTCAAGCCAAAGTCAAAATAATTCACCTTAAATCCAGGTGCACAGAAGCATTTCCCCGTCACACTGTCACAGTCAGCACCATTCTGGCAGCTGCATAGCTGTTGACAAGATTCCCCAAAAAATCCAAGTGTGCAGGTCTCATTGCAATAGAGTCCAGACCATCCTGGTTTGCAAGAACATTCTCCAGAAACAGGATGACAGCTGAGAGAAAGGAGTAAAAAGAAAAAGTAATTTTGAAGTAAATATGCTATCAGTCAATAAATATTTATCAAGTGCCTACTATGCATCAGACACTGCGCTAAGCATTGGGAACACAAAGAAGGGCAATGGACAATCATACCTTCAAAGAAATAACAATCTAATGGGGAGACAACAAGCAACCAAACATGTATAAACAAGCTCTGTGCAAGTTAATTGGAAATAATTAATAAAAGGCAACAGAATTAAGAGATATTGAGAAAGGCTTCCTGTAGAAGGTGGGATTATTTTATTACTCATCAGGGAACCCCTTAACAACTTTAGACATTACATTGCTTTTGATTTATTAGACTTATTGATAATGAATTAAAGTAGAAAATTCATGTGGTGGTTACTACTTATGATCCATCTTCCATAGTCTACTATGAGAAATCTCTGGTAAGAGGGGGAATCCCTAAGACTCTCTTATAGAATAACGAACATCACAGACCAAAACTTTCTAACAGAAGAATGGTGCCAAAGTTAGACAACTTACCTTTGGGTAGTTTTCAAATGACAGGGACATTTTCTATCACATTTTATGCCATAGACTCCTTCCTTACATAGCCTTGCCTCACAGTGCTCTCCAGTGTAGCCGGGTTCACAGAGGCAGGCTCCACTGATGTGGTAACATTTTCCACCATTTATGCACTGACAAATCTCAGCACACTGCATTCCATATGTTCCAACAGGGCACTCATCCTGGCACCTATTGGACAAAAGAGAGTGATGGGATTGAGGGAACTGTATGTAATATTGCTATAAAAGTGAATTATTATTATTATTATTATTAAATTTGTATTTGAAGTACCACTGATAGGGAAATTATATGTGAATTATAACAGACTATTTGTATTTTGCATACATTTTACAATTGCCTAATAAATTTTTAAACATTTTTATTTTTTATGGTTATCTATGTAAAAAGTATCATTTATCTTGCTTTAAATTTTTATTATAATCGAAGTACCAAGTTGTCAAGAGAGAAAAATGGGAATCAAAAAGATAATATAAGATAAATCATTTTTGTAGCTCATAGAGAATAATGAAGTACTCATATAGGCATCAGGAGCCACACAGTCATTGTATCCTCCAGGTCCTCAGAGAAGAGCAAAGAAAACTGAATAGGAGTTAGCCCTACTTGCCCAATAAGGAAACTAAAACACTGAAAACATTCTGTAATTTCCCATACCCAACAGAAGCATTTCTGTTGACTGAGAAACTCATTCTTGACACTCCTGGATCCCATTCCTATGTTTGATCTTCAAATTAGGCCATAATTAGTTATTTTCCTTTCTTGGAACTGAAATGTAACCCTGTTTCTTTTTCTTTAGAAAGTTCTGATTTTTAATTCTGAATAATAAGCTTAAAAAACAACTAGTTCCCTTAAGAAATGTAGGTTCTCTTCTGAGACTCTTCATTGTCACTTTAGGGTCAGTTTTGCCAGTGCATAAAGGTTTGGAACTTTCAAAAATATAACATTTGGCAAATGGAATATTGCTTGTCTATGAGAAAAGGTCAGTCAAGTAGCACAAGAAAAACAACAAGAAAATTTAATGTTTAATCTCCTTTATGACCAAAATTGTTTATAATTTTTAAAAATAGTGTCACAGATCTTCCACAACAGAAGGAAATGCTGTGGTGAAGGGGAATGAGGTACAAACTCATGTTGTTGGGGGTTATGGGAGGGGAGAGTCAAGGATGGCAGTGGCAGCATGGATCATTCTAGAGGTGAAGTTATAATCATCCCTCCATGTAAAGCACAGGTTTGGGGTGACATATGCTAGTGGAAAGGACACTAGACTAGAAGTCAGATAACTCTGGTTCTATTCTTAGCTTTGCTGCCTAACAGCTGTGTAACGTTGGGCAAATTATAAGCTCTCCAAAGCTTTCCTCATTTGCAAAATGTAGGTAATATTGGTAGTACATACTTGATATTGTTGTTTATAAGGATCAAAAGAGATAATGTATGTAAAGGACTTTCTAAGTAGTAAAGTTAAAAGTAAATATTACTATCAAGACACTATGCTAATCAATGAATGCTTGCCATGACATTCCAGATTTATATTAATGTTAATGGTGTTAGGAGATTCCCCTAGTACCTTCTCAGAAAAATTCTATGGAAAACTAAAAAAACATTCTCTGTTTTTATTCTGATTCATCTGGATCTCATTAAATGCCTTCTACACCATTTCCTTCCAACTTTTTCTCAATAAGGAAAGCATTTCATTTTGGTATTTTTTATGCCATCCTGTTCTGATTTTTCTTCTCCATTTCCTTTGGCTGGAAGAGTTTCTCTCATATCCTGGAAATGCATGGTTGGAAAATGCATGTGGTGAAGGGATACCTACTCCCTAGAATACAGCGGTTTAACCACAATGATTAAGTTCCTGCTGACATCTCATAACAGGTTAAATGGGATGAAAAAACCCATAAGAATATATCTTCCCACTCCCAGTTCCTTCACTTCATATGAGGGTTTTATGAACCCTCCACTTTCTTCTCTTTTTTTAAGTGGTGAATTTAAAAAGCCTTAGACTGCTTTTATTTTGGAATACGATTGATAATAGTAAAGCCTACAATGAAAGTATTATTGGTTCACTGAAAAGCAACCACTACCACTCCAGCAATGACTGAGGAAGCATCTTCTAATTCTCCTTCTGGTTCACTTCACATGAAAATTAATTTAATCTAACATGCATTAATTAAGCACCCCATTATGTGTAGAATACTATATTAGGAACTTAAAATATGATGGTTAAAAAAGAGGCAGAATTACAGAATGTCAAAAGCAGAAGTGACCTCAAAGGTCAACTAATCCTTGCTCTCAAAGAGTTTACATATTACAGAGGTGGAATAGCAGAAATATGGTCATATAAAAGAATGTGGTTAGAGAATGAACAGTACAAAAGAAAAAGCAAAGTGCTCTCAGGTTATTTAAGCAGGAGACAAGCACTAACTATTCCCTTCAAACAGTGGCAGTCTCTTCCCTTTTATATTCAACATCTCAGTAAGAAATGAAATTAATTATTTCCCAAAAATTTCAAATAAAAAGGCACATAAAATTATTTTCCCATTTGCTTATAATGTTTGACTTTATGTAACTAATATGTCCATGTTATCTGTAATGTGAGATTACAGACTTCTAGAAGGATGGAGTAAGGCCCTGTTTAGCTTAAATGATGAAACCTTACACAGTAGATATAGTAATGAATTTATATAACACTTTAAAGTTTAGAAAGTTGATTCTTAGATCACCTTTCTGAGGCAAACACTGTAAGTATTCTTCCCCTTATCTCTCCCTTATAGATGAGGAAACCGAGAAGTCTTCAAGAGATCAAATTACCTCTTCATAGTCCCACAGATAGTAGGATTTACACTTAGGTCTCCTGACATTAAGTCCATTAACTCTACTCTTTGAGTCTCCTTTTAAGCAAATGTCTTCCTTTTAGATTCATTTTTATAACTTTATATTATGTAAATAAAGTAAAATCTCATCCATCCCAAACAATTACTCAGCAACTTCATTTATATAGTGTACCTTGATACATTATTTCAAGATGAAGAGGCTGAAACTAAGATAAGAAAAAGTCACCAAGAGACACGTCACACAGTCAATGTAATAAGGCTTCAGCATTTTGCTCAGAAAAGAACTCCAGGAACCTTCTTTCAGACCCTGTCCACTTTTATTTGATTATATGATTGTATGATTCTAAGAATTTGGGGAATTTGACTTCCAAATCTATACCTGAATAAAGGAAATGAATTTCATGAGGGTAGAAGCTAGAGGTAAGAGAAGCATACTAACAGCACAAGTCAGCAACAGATCAGGGGTAGAAAACCTTTAAGAATTAAACACAACTCCAAAGGTCTATTTAGAATAGAGGCAAATGGTAAAATTATCTCCCAGCAAACAATAGGGCATTAATGTATTATAAATCAGCATTCTGCTGCTTTTAATTACAGTGACCTTGAGTTATTAAGATAAAGGATGTTTGAGGAGGCAGTTGGGTGGTTCAGTGGATTGAGAGCCAGGTCAAGAGATGGGAGGCCCTAGGTTCAAATCTGGCCTCAGCCACTTCCCAGCTGTGTGACCCTGGGCAAGTCACTTAACCCCCATTGCCTAGCCTAGCCGGTACCACTCTTCTGCCATGGAACCAATTCACAGTATTGATTTTAAGATGGAAGATAAAGAAATTAAAAAAAAATTTTTTAAGATAAAGGATGTTTGGTATAATTTCATAAAGCAGAGAAGCACATAATATAGTTTGAAAAGGTTTCTTCTCTTAATTGTTTTTGAAACCCTATATGAATATACCTAAAATACTCAGTTACTCAGAAAATTTGTGCAGGGATAGCTAGGTGGCTCAATGCATTGAGAATCAGGCCTAGAGATAGGAGGCCCCAAGCTCAAGTCTGCCTTCTGATACATCCTTAGTTGTGTGAGCCTGCTCAAGTCACTCAACCCCCATTATCTAGCCTTTACAATATACACAGTATTGATTCTAAGATGGTATGGTAAGGGTTTAAAAAAAAAGAAAACGATACTGTAGAATTACTTATTGCTCTACAGTTGCAAGTAGGAAGATTTTATGGTACTGAAAAAGTATTGAAAAAAATAGGACCAGGTCCATTTTGAAGCAACCTCGATAATTATAATATATATGACAAACATATTCTTATGAAATCATGAGAAAGTTTATGAAGCAAATTATTTCAAAATACAAAACCTGGGTAATGCAGAATATTATAACCCCCTTGCTATTGCTTAATCAGTTTTCCTTTTAAATTTATAAAAATATAAAGCTGTGCCATACTGAATTGGAACAGTGCTCAAAGATATCTGACTGTTTCCTTATTTCTAGCAAGGAAAAACTCTTTTGGTTCCTCCATGGTTACTCATAGTAACTGATTTTTAATACTTAATATTTTCTGTGTTTAAATATTTTAACATACCTCAAATCAGTATTATTTTTCATTTTAAATGATAAACTCCTGAATAGTAAGGAGGTACCATACTTGTTAGACCTACTTTAAAGATCACTCAGCACAAAGTTATAAGTAGGAGGATATTTTATTAAATCCTTCTGGAAGATGAGCAAAGATCATAAAAAGTGCAATGGATGTTTAATAAATACAATTGAAAATCAAGATGATTGTCAGGTAGTGTTACTTGAACCACTAAAACCTCCCTTTTAACTCTATTGTCAAATGCAAAGTAGATAAAAATGCCTTTCTCTTACCGTTCTCCAGTATAGCCTGGACTGCAGTGACATTGACCTATGGCTGAGTCACAGGTCCCTCCATTATGGCATTGGCACTCCTGGGAACAATTCTTTCCAAAGCGACCCTCAGGGCAAGGCTGACCACACACTGTGCCCTGCATTGAAACAGAATCTGAAAATAAGATGGACTTGTAGCTAGAGAAGAAGATGAAAAGGGAGATATGAATGAAGTGACGGGAGGCAGGTAAAAGTATTTCAAGGAAATTATATTAATGCACTGAATTCGATTATTCCTCTTAAAGTGAGATTAATCTTTCTTTTCTATGAAAAGCTTGAAACTCAGAATGCTTTAAAGATGAAAAATTTAGAGAAATACTGAAAACTAAAACTAATCAAAACAGTTCACAGTTAATTTTATAATATAAGATGATTAATCAAGCCTCCTTTTTCTATATTATCTATATGTAGTAAGTCATCATTATTTCCTGCAGTCAGAAAAGTAACTGAATGTCCAAATATCAGGTTTTCAAGAAAGCACATTCCAATGTTTCTGATTCCAGTCAATCAGCAGAATGATTTTAAACGTCTAAGCAAATGTATGTAATTATGTAATTCTCTTTCAAACAGTCAATAAGGAAATCAAAGAATTGGTTGAGCAGATGGCATGTCCATTGATCCTGTACAGAAAATAGCAGTCAGTCCATTGATAGAGATTTTCCTAGTTCAGTTTTTAATTTTAAAATTCCAGTTTGAGTCAAGAACCTGAGAGAAAACTGTTCTTGGCAGGAGAGGAGGAAAAAGAGTTTCACCTTCTTCTCTTCTTCTCAATGACAAAAGAGAAGAGTAAAAGACAAGCATTCCAGAATGAGGCAGAAAGAGATACACTAAGCACAAACATAGACAGGTACACCTTCAAATAAAGGAGGAAAGAGCATCAAGAGCCCTCAAACCAGAGAAAAATGAGGGATATAAACTCAAGAAAGGACTTATAGTAACCAGTATTTGTCAGATAATCCTCTGGACCTACATTCCCTAGATGTGCATCTCACTAAAATAGTACTCTCAATTTGGGCACACTCTTCCTCTGGACTCTGAATATTTGTGGGAAAGTATGCCTCAGGAATAAATAGGAGAAGTGTTTTGTACTCTATCAACATATTTCTTATAATATTTTAGTAAATATGCTTTTCCTGAAAGCTGATTTAGGTTACTTGCTGATAACCAATGGGAAATATAAAAGCCAGTACTAGAATATCCTCATCCTCCTCAAGACTACTCTTGGACTTCTAGAGAAGAAATCAATTACCTTCTGAAAATACAACCTGACACAGAATGGGAGCTGGGAGAACAGCCAAAGGACTGAGTGGATATGCTATATTAGTATTATCAAATTTCTATTAATGAGTTAAAATTTAAGATTAAGAATTCTTAAGACAATTTTTACAATAACATAGCAGAAGGAAAAGAATCAGAAAAGCATTTAAGTACTTTATGATTTAAAAAGAAAACTATTTTTTGTATATTATATCATATAATGTAGCTGAAAAAAGTCTTGTAGATCAAGTTCAATCCTGTCATTGTACAGAAGATGAAACAGAGACCAATAGAAGTGAAGAGATACACAGTTGATGTGTCTGAAGGAATACTGAAATCAAGGCCTTTCAGTCTTTAAGTTGAACATCAGACTGTCTTTCTCTGGATGGATTTTTTTAATTGCACACTTATAGTTCACACTTAAATATTTGTTGTAGTTAACAGAACAAAAGGATCTAACGAGTAAGCTTAACTAGTCTATGGGGAGACCTTGCACATAGATGGCATTGAATTCAACAAAAGTTAAGTGCTTATAGGGTACAAAATATATGTTAGGAACTGGTGAAACAAAGACAAAAACCAAAGTAGTCTCTACCTTCAAGGAACTGACATTCTATTTGGCAGTGGCAGGTAGAAATAGGGTAGAGAATACAGAATATAATAAACAGGGTATTCTCTCTGGCTGTCTCCTATGCCTGGAATGCTCTCCCTCTTCTGCTACTCCAACTATTGACCTCACTATCTTCCTTTAAGTTTCAACTAAAATCCTACAGGATACTAAAATTCTACAAGAAGCTTTTCTCAAACCCTCTTAATTCTAATGCTTCCCCTCAATTAATTTTTTCCTACTTATCCTGTATGGATTTGTATGCATTTTCTCTCCCTTATTACACACACACACACACACACACACACACACAAAACACCACAAATTCCTTGATGGCAATGATTGTCTTTTGCTAGTGCTTAGCAAAGTGCCTGGCACATAATAGGTGCTAAATAAATGTTGATTTGAGGAGGAAGAAAGCACTAACAACTGGGAAAAGGTAGAAATCAAAGAAAGGACTAAAGTAGGAGGTCATATCAACAGACATATTAAAAGACAAATGGTATTCCAAATAGCACAGTTTCTAGTTAAATTTTTGACTACTAAATACTTTCTTTTCCTCCTCTCTCTAAAAAGGCAGACTGTGGGCAGTTTGGAATTGAAGGTTACTGAATACCAGATGGTTTTGAAGACATTTATAAATGTTTGCTTTATAATCCTCATAATGGTATAGGGAAATACAACTCCTTTGACTCCTGACTACTGGCAAAGGGTAGCTGGCATGCTAATTAGATCTTTCTAAAAAAATTTTTTTTTTGCTATTTAAAAACAAGAGGAGATATATCACAAAATCTTGAGCTCATGTGGTCTTTATAGTTTAGAGATCTTTCGGTTTATCCTCTTTCCTTCAACCAGGACCATACATTAAGCATCTCAGAAATATAAGAATCTTAATTGTTTTCAAGAACCTTTAGGTGAGAAGATTTGGGAAATTATTTGAATAGTTTATGACCTTTGTGTTCTTGTTCTATGTGTAAAATAACATTCACATATATGAAAAGCAGTGAGAATACTTAATACATGTGTAAGCCCAACCTTTGTAGGCACTATATACTGTTTTATTCAAAGCAACACCTTTTATAAGAGTGCTCTGTGATAACTGGGGTATAAGCTAGGCTTTGACATTTTTAAACTGCTGTTTCAATGAAGCAATTTACTTTAAAGCACATTTTAACAATTCTTTCATATCAGCATGATGGGTTGGTTCAATCTTAATTATAGCTGTTCATATGAACATCTTGATTTCTTATAAACTTGTACATCACTTTATTTTTTTAAAACTTCCTTGCTGCCTACTCCAATTCTTTTGATTTCTTTTTCTTCTCTTATTTCTATAATTAGCATTTCTAGTACAATACTGAATAATAGCAGTAATAATGAACATCCTTGCTTCACCTCTGATCAGTAAAACTATGTCTTTTTTCTTCAATTCCTGCTAAAATATGCTGGCTTTATAACATCATTTGTTTTTTCAATATTGGTTCTATGTGCATCTTCTGAATTAGGCTGATATTTCTCTGCCCCTATGAGTAGTCACTCATTCTCATATTAAGTAACACTAGCTATCATTCTACTCTCTGTTTTACTTATTAATGGCTCATTCATCCTAAAAAAATCTAAAAACCTAACAATCACCTATAATAGTTAAAGGGATTGTAGAGGATACAGGGGATAAGGAACGTTTTGGAACAGGGAATGGAGGAGTTGAAGGGATAGAGGGAATATGACTGCTGGTGAGGTAAAAGGAAAGAGATGCCCCCTGCTGAGAGGCTATCTTTGAAAAAATGGGGTTCCCAGAAATGGGTCAACTATGATAGCCTGAGGAGACGTCTTCTCTATTGATTGATGTTGAAGATACCCCAGAGCAGGTAAGCACAGACCCTCCTAAGGGACAAGCCTCCCCCCAGACCAAGGTTGCCCAGCAGGGGTCCGATAAGGACTATTTATGGTTGAATGGCTGTCCTTAGGTTCAGCACCCTCTACGTCCCCCTGAAATGAAAGCCCTCTTATCTGACTGTGGTTATTTAAATAAAGATGTATTTAATAACAAGTTTGGATGAGAAGATGTCAGGGAAGAGGGAATTGGGATTTCCCTAGATTGGGTTTGAGTCTCTCTCAGTTTTTGAGCTGAGGCCAGGCCTCACAGGCTGGTGGAGGGTTTCCGTTATTCCTGTCTATGCTAACCTATGCTAGTTTTCTCAAGTTCAAAGTCTTTAGCAGTAGACAGCAAGAAGAAGAAAAGGTTTTGACCTTCTGAGCTGGTTGGGCCTGACTCTTCAGGCTGATGCCCCTAAAAACCGGCCTTACAGTTCAAACCACTCCCCTTAAATCCTTTTGTTTGATGACACGATCACAGGAATCCAGGTAGAGCACACAGTTAGGAAAGTTCCAGAGGTACTTCTATCCCAAGACAGGGAGAAAGCACTCCTTCCAGTACGAGGACCAGGAAAGAATCCCTCATGAGACCAACTGTCACTCTCCAAGTTCTCCTCCCCCCCCCAATTGTCATTCTTGTCAATATCTTCTCTCTAACATTCCAACTGCTGTTTGTTCCACCTGAGTAGCAGAAAGTCCAAAACTTGCTTCACTTTTCCTTTCCACAATTGCCCCTTTTTTGTTTTGACCTTCCCAAGGTCACTTATTTTTATTATACTTACCAATCTACTAAATCTAATTTCTAACTACTACCCCCAAAATAATAAAGTTCCCTCAATTACTCTATCACTATTCTATGCTAATTTTATCTACTCTAAGGAATTCTATGCAGGAAAGTTTGGGTAAGGGTAGTTTTAGGGTTTTACAATAAATTCAGTACATAAATGTTTGAACAAAACCATTACAAAGAAATTTGAATCTTAGTGCTAACACTACTTACTTTTGCTAAGTTAAACTAATGCAAACATTTTTACTATTTTATGTAACTATAATTATTTGTAAACTATTGTATCTATATATATTTTCATTAAACACAATTTTAGCATCAGCTTTACAACAAACAATTAAAAGTTTACTATCTGCAAATGCAGCTTAAGTCTATTCCTAAGTATAACTAACTGTCTACGCTATACTTAACTTGCTCCTAATCTATTCCCTACTTATTATAACTATTCTCTAAATTCCTAGTCTAATCTATAACCTAATCTTATGTACAACATATATACAAGTTATTTTACGTATTTACAGACTCTATCACTATGTGACTAATTATACTATATATATTATTTAGAGAGACTATTTACATATACTAAATAATATGAGATTGTTACTCTCTGTCTTTGAATTTACAGTTCAATGTGTACCTCAGCCATTTTCAACCAACCATAAAGATATTGGCACATTATATCTTCTTTTCTGTGCTTGAGCAGCCTTAGTAGGGACAGGCCTAAGCCTATTTATTCAAGCAGAACTTGCCCAACCAGGTACTCTTATTGGTGACAATCAAATTTATAATGTAATCATCACTACTCATGCCTTTGTTATAATTTTCTTTATAATAAAAGATGAAAAGGGAGACCACCTCTAATGAAGAGGAAATTAAGGCATTCATTAAAAACGATTATGCCCAATTATATGGCAATAAATACAGCAATCTAGGTGACATGGATAAATATTTACAAAAATATAAATTGCCTAGATTAACAAAGAAACAGAATACTTAAATAATCCCATGTCAGAAAAAGAAATTGAACAAGCCATCAAAGAACTCCCTAAGAAAAAATCCCCAGGTCCAGATGGATTCACAAATGAATTCTATCAAACATTCAAAGAACAACTAATCCCAATATGATACAAACTCTTTGACAGAATAAGCAAGGAAGGAGTTCTACCAAATTAATTTTACAACACAAATATGGTGTGATTCTAAAGCCAGGCAGATCAAAAATAGAGAAAGAAAACTATAGACCAATCTCCTTAATGAATATAGATGCAAAAATCTTAAATAGGATACTAGCAAAAAGACTCCAGCAAGTCATCACAAGGGTTTTTTCACTATGACCAGGTAGGATTCATACCAGGAATGCAAGGATAATTCAATATTAGGAAAACCATCCACAGAATTGACCTTATTAACAAGCAAACCAACAAAAATCACATGATTATCTCAATAAATGCAGAAAAAGCCTTTGACAAAATATAACACCCATTCCTATCGAAAACACAAGAAAGCATTGGAATATAAGGGCCTTTCCTAAAAATAATAAACAGTATATATCTAAAACCATCAGCAAACATCATCTGCAATGGGGATAAACTAGAAGCCTTCCCAATAAGATCAGTAGTGAAACAAGGATGCCCATTATCATCTCTATTATAACATTGTACTAGAAGCACTAGCTGTAGCAATTAGATAAGAAAAAGAAATTGAAGGTATTAAAATTGGCAATGAGGAGACCAAGCTATCACTGTTTGCGGATGATATAATGATCTACGTAAAAAGTTCGAGAGAATCAACCAAAAAGCTAGTTGAAACAATCAACAAGTTTAGCAAAGTTGCAGGGTACAAAATAAACCCACAAAAATCATCAGCATTTCTATATATTTCCAAAACATCTCAGCAGCAAGAATTAGAAAGAGGAATTCCATTTAAAATCACCCTAGATGATATAAAATACTTAGGAATCTATCTGCTGAGACAAACACAGGAACTATATGAACACAATTACAAAACACTTTCCACACAATTAAAACTAGATCTAAACAACTGGAAAAATATTGATTGCTCATGGGTAGGAAGAGCTAACATAATAAAAATGACAATCCTACCCAAATTAATTTACTTATTCAGTGCCATACCCATTGAACCACCAAAAAACTTTTTTACTGAATTAGAAAAAAAACATAACAAAGTTCATTTGGAAGAACAAAAGATCAAGGATATCCAGGGAAATCATGAAAAAAAAATGCAAAGGAAGGAAGACTTGCAGTCCCAGATCTCAAACTATACTATAAAGCAGTGGTCATCAAAACAATTTAGTTCTGGCTAAGAGGCAGAAAGGAGGATCAGTGGAATAGACTTGGGGTAAGTGATCTCAGCAAGACAGTCTATGATAAGCCCAAAGATCCCAGCTTTTGGGACCAAAATCCACTATTTGATAAAAACTGCTGGGAAAATTGGAAAACAGAATGGGAGAGATTAGGTTTGGATCAACATCTCACACCCTACACCAAGATAAACTCAGAAGGGGTGAATGACCTGAATATAAAGAAGGAAACTATAATTAGGTGAACACAGAATAGTATACATGTCAGGTCTTTGGGAAAGGAAAGACTTTAAAATCAAGCAAGAGTTAGAAAAAAATCACAAAATATAAAATTAATAATTTTGATTACATCCAATTAAAAAGTTTTTGTACAAACAAAACCAATGCAAGCAAAATTAGAAGGGAAGCAACAAATGGGAAAACAATCTTCATAACAAAAACCTCTGACAAAAGTCTAATTACTCACATTTATAAAGAGCTAAATCAATTGTACCAAAAATCAAACCATTCACCAATTAACAAATGGGCAAGGGACATGAATAGGCAGTTTTCAGTTAAATAATTCAAAACTATTAATAAGCACATGAAAAAGTGCTCTAAATCTCTAATAATCAGAGAAATGCAAATCAGAATAACTCTGAGGTATCACCTCATACCTATCAGATTGGCTAACAGGACAGCAAAGGAAAGTCATGAATGCTGGAGGGCATGTGTCAAAGTCGGGACATTAATGCATTGCTGGTAGAGTTGTGAATTAATCCAACCATTCTGGAGGGCAATTTGGAACTATGTCCAAAGGGAGATAAAGGACTACCTGCTCTTTGATCCAGCCATAGCACTGCTGGGTTTGTACCCCAAAGAGATAATAAGGAAAAACACTTGTACAATAATATTCATAGCTGCTCTCTTTGTGGTGGCCAAAAATTGGAAAATGAGGGGATGCCCTTCAATTGGAGAATGGTTGAACAAATTGTGGTATATGTTGGTGATAGAATACTATTGTGCTCAAAGGAACAATAAAGTGGAGGAATTCCATGGGAACTAGAACAACCTCCAAGAAGTGATACAGAGCGAAAGGAGCAGAACCAGGAGAACATTGTATACAGAAACTGATACACTGTGGTACAATCAAATGGAATGGACTTCTCCATTAGTGGCAATGCAGTGATCCGAACAACTTGGAGCGATCTATGAGAAAAACCACTACCCACATTCAGAGGGAAAACTGTGGGAGTAGAAACAGAAGAAAAAACAACTGCTTCAATCCATGGGTCAAGGGGATATGGTTGGGGATGTAGACTCTAAATGAACATCCTAATGCAAACACCAATAACATGGAAATAGGTTTTGGTCAAGGACACATGTAAGATCCAATGAAACTGCACATCACCTGAGAGAAGGGTGGGGGTAGAGGAGGGAGGGAAATAATGTAACTCTTGTAACCAAGGAATAATGTTCTAAATTAACTAAATAAATTAAACTAAATTAAAAAATAAAAGGACAAAAATAAAAAATAAAAGGCTTGTGGAAATAATCAACAACTTCAGCAAAGTTGCAGGATACAAAATAAATCCATATAAATCATCAGCATTTTTATGTATTTCCAACATATTCCAGCAGCAAGAGTTAGAAAGAGAAATCGCATTTAAAACCACCCTAGACAATACAAAATACTTAGGAATCTATCTGCCAAGACAAACACAGGAATTATATGAACACAACTACAAAATCTTTCCACACAATTAAAACTAGATCTAAACAATTGGAAAAACATTAATTGCTCATGGGTAGGATGAGCTAACATAATAAAAATGACAATCTGTAAACCTCAAATTTCCTTAGACTTATAAATGTTGGAAATTTCACCATTGGGATATTTCATACTTGGAAAATTTCTTACTGATAGTCTATTGGAATGGGAACTCCATTGGCATGGGAGGTTCCTTCTCTTCCCTTCTTAAGATTACTTTAGGACAGAAACCCTTTGCTGAACAATGGAAAGGACTTTGACCTATGCTTAAGCATAGAACAGGAATTTCTTTGAGTCTTGATTGATTTAGAATTGATACAATGGAGATACTTGGAATAAATCTCCACCCTATTCAGTCCTAATAGGATTGAGTAAGGGCTGCAGCCTAGATCAAAATTTAATTATTCCAATCTCTACCATACTCAAGTTAACAGGATTTAGAAAGGGCTGTAGCAAAGGAGTATAGATTTAATCATTTGAAAATATGACCTTCAACAGACATGTGCAAAAGCCAGAAACCTCTGGGCGGTCCTGGGTTAAGCGAGAGCCTCCATTGACAGGGAAATTGATGAAGAGTGATTGGTAGATGTGAGGACTGAGGGGAGGCAACTTGGATGGTGTCCTTAAAGATAGGAGGGTCTGGAGACTCGGGAGGGAGAGTGGAGTTTTGGTCAGGGTGGTTCCTGGGCTCTGAGGAAGCTTGCTCTGAAGGAAGCTGAAGGTGGGGGCCTCTGAGACTGTTTCTCCATTTTGGACACGTGAGTGAAAGGGACTGATCTCTTTTCTTTGCCCCAGCTATCTAAGGGCTTGGGCCTTTTGGCCCAGCCTAAACAGAAGGGGTATTTAAGCCCTATTCCCTTCTCTCCCCTTTCTCTCTCTATATATATCTCTAATTCCTTTCTTGCTCCTATTGTAATTAAGCTCCAAAAAAGGCTGACGGCTGACTTGAGTTTTTCATTTAGGAATTACATAGCTGATTCCTTGGCGACCTTAAATTAATATATATCAGTCTTTTAAAGTGATTCCCTTGTAACAAATCCCACCCAAATTAATTTACTTATTCAGTGCCATACTTATCAAAACACCAAGAAACTTTTTTACTGAATTAGAAAAAACTATAACAAAGTTCTTTTGGAAGAACGAAAGATCAAGAATATCAATGGAAAAAAAACTGTGAAAGAGGGGAGCCTAGCAGTACCAAATCTTAAACTGTACTATAAAGCAGTGGTCATCAAAACAATATGGTACTCGTTAAGAACCAAAGGGAGGATCAGTGGAATAGGCTTAAGGTAAATGACTTTTTTTTTTTTTGAAGGTTTTACTTCTTTATTGAGAAACACTTTTCCAGACTCTGTAAATTGGATATTTCAAATAAAACCAATTCCTGATAAAACCAAAACAAAACAGTCAGAAAAGCTTTTTTAGAAGAGAAAAATTAAATTAAATTAAAGGTTAACAGGATCCAGGCTACACACAAGAAACCTGTGAAATTTGACCACTGAAAAGCTTTAGGCTTTTGAAGAATTGACCTTTCAAATTGATTTTTCCCAAAGAAAAAACATACAGAATGGCAGCAGCTTCTTCTGCCATCTATTGTCCAGTCTGTAGTACAGTGAAGAAGTCTCCACATGCTCAGTGAACATCTATGAAGGGGCTGTGAAGCTTCAGAGTATCCAGTTTTTCTGGTCTAAGAGGTAGCAGCAACCACAGCCACCTTCTGAGCAGCTTCCTTCTTGGCGTGATGAGCTTGTAATACTGCTACGGCTTCCTCCACCTTTGAACGGAGGGATTCTGGAGACTCCAGCATGTGCAGCAGTTCTGAATTATCTATCTCTAGCAGCATACCTGTGATCTTCCCCGCTAAATTATTGTGCATGGTTTGAATCAATGGGAACAAGCGCTCTCCTAGCATCTGTTTCTGTTCCTGGGGAGGAGCAGCAGCCAGCATGGAAGCTGTCAAGGGCTCCTGGCCTTGCACATGGACTGCTGGTTGAGGTGTCTGCAAAGGCTGGATGGCTGGATGGGGGCTTCGGACATTTGCAGCATATTTGTAAGGAGGGACGGCTCGAGGTGCAGGGGTAGCTACAGAGGGTCTAGGAGATAAATTTTGCACAGCAGTGGGCACCCCCACTCTCTGAGGAGTAGTAGGGAGCCCTCGAGAAGCCTGGGTATTACTGGCTGGAGTCAGGTGTCGAAGAGCAGGGCATGGCCCAGACTGACGAATGGTGTTTGGTACTCCTTGAAAGCCTTGAGGTCTTCCACCTTGTTGCCATCGGGGATTGGGTCTCATCTGGGCTATCTGATTGGGAGCATAATAAGGAGGTCTATTCTGAGCCTGGGGCACTGCTGGCATGAAGTAGCCCCCAGGAGTTGGCTGAAACTGATTGATGATAGTGTTGGCAGGTAGGGCTCTCATTCCTGCAATACGCTGCATATACTGATTGGTTAGGTGAGCTTTCCTTTCTTCTTTCCTCTGTGCAAGTGCAACATACAAGGGCTTTGAGCCCACAATGCGCCCATTCATTTCTGTTACTGCTTTGGTTGCCTCATCAGGCGAAGAGAAGCAGACAAAGCCAAAGCCTTTACTTCTCCCATCCTCGAGCATCACCTTGGCACTGGTAATTGATCCAAAAGGAGAAAATTCCTTCCTTAATTTTTCATCATCAATGGTGTCATCCAAGTTCTTAATATAGAGATTCACCCCCTGGTAGCGGCTGATTCTCTCTTGTTTTAGCTGCTCAAATTTCCGTTTTAATTCAGCCTGGCGTTCAACTTTTTTCTGTGCCCGGCCTACAAATACCATCTTTCCATTGATGTCTTTTCCATTCATTTCTTCAACTGCCTTATTGGCATCTTCATGCTTCTCAAAACTCACAAAGCCAAAGCCTTTGGATTTTCCACTAGGATCAGTCATCACTTTGACACTAAGAGTTTTACCATATTTGCTGAAAAGCTCCTTCAGTCTTCCATCATCCATATCATCACCAAAGTTTTTGATGTACACATTGGTGAATTCCTTAGCTTTGGCTCCCAGCTCTGCTTCCCGTTCTTTCCTTGACTTGAATCTACCAACAAACACTTTTCGGTCGTTGAGAAGCATGCCGTTCATCTTCTCGATGGCCCTATCTGCAGCATCCTGGGTCTCAAAGTGCACAAATGCGTAGCCTTTAGAACCATTTTCATCACACACCACCTTGCAGGACAAGATGTTCCCAAATGCTGAAAAGGTGTCATAAAGTGCCTTGTTGTCTATGGACTTATCCAGGTTTTTAATGAAAACATTCCCAACTCCTGATTTCCTCAAGGAGGGATCCCGTTGAGACCACATGATACGGATTGGTTTGCCTTTAATGACATCAAAGTTCATGGTATCCAGGGCCCTTTCAGCATCAGCTGGTTGCTGAAAGTTGACATAGGCATATCCCAGGGAGCGCCTGGTAATCATGTCCCTGCAGACCCGAATGGACAGCACGGGTCCAGCAGGGCTGAACTTCTCGTACAGCATGGCTTCGGTGACATCTGAGTGCAAGTCACCGACATATAGGGAGGCCATGGGGTAACTGCTGGCAGCAGTGTTCATCTCCCCACCCCCCAACACCCCGAGCCCCGCCAGGAGGAACTCTTTCTGGAACCAAAGCAAGGGGAGAAAAAGACAAGACTTTTACGATTTTGGCCGAGGCCAAAATCTAGCCACAGACAAAGGGGAAAGAGAAGTCTGAGCCAGCCAGTAAAGGTTGCGAAGCCTCAAGGAAACGTGGAGACGAAGCCCGGAGAATCACAGCCGCATGTTAGGGGAAACACAAGCGACACAGACAAGCACGACAAAAATGGGGCCGAAACCCACGGTTCAGCCTTCCGGCTTCAATTTAGAACCCCCAGAGAGGAGCCTTATTCCCTCTTGGGTGGTCCCCCAACTCGACAGCCCCCTTCAACGAGGCCTCGCAGGCGGGCGGTGGTAGCTGTCGCCTTCCCCGTGGGGGAATAGCAAGGGAAGCCGGCAGGGAAGCAGCAAACGCGGCGGCACGCGGGGGAGAAGCCACGTGGGGGAGCGCGGCGGCCGCGGACGTGGGGAGGGAAAGCACAAGGAGGGAGGGAGGCGACCGGCACACGGTTCAAGGACACGTGGGGGCCGGGAACAGGAGCGAGAGCAACAGGGGGAGGAGGAACACGGAGGCCGAGGCGGGCCACGTGGGGGACCAGCCGGAGAGGGGAGAAAACGGGGGGGAGGGGGCAAACACGTGGGAGACGGAACGAACACGCGGTGCCGAGCACGGAGACGGAAGACAGACACGCGGGGGCCTGACACGCAGACGAGTAGGCGGAGCGGGGCAAAGGTCTCTCTCGGCGCCGGGAGGTCTCAAGCCAAGCCCCCGATCCGCGGACGGTCTCTCCGTGCGTCCGTTCTTCGTTGTTCACTTGGAGCTTGAGGTTTTTTTAGGTTCTTTTTTTTTTGTCTTTTGGGGGGGGGGGGTTAGGGGGTGGGAAGCCGGGGAGCACAGAGCAAAGGGGCAGGAGCGGAGAGAGAGAGCGGTAAATGACTTTAATAAGACAGGCTATGACAAATCCAAAGATCCCAGCTTTTGGGACCAAAATCCACTGTTTGACAAAAACTGCTGGGAAAATTGGAAAACAGTATAGGAGAGATTAGGTTTAGATCACTATCTCACACCCTACACCAAGATAAATTCAGAATGGGTGAATAGCTTGAATATAAAGAAGGAAACTATAAGTAAATTAGGTGAACACAGAATAGTATACCTGTCAGATCTTTGGGAAAGGAAAGATTTCAAGACCAACTAAGAGTTAGAAAAAATTACAAAATGTAAAATAACTAATTTTGATTAAATTAAATTTAAAAGGTGTACAAACAAAACCAATGCAACCAAAATCAGAAGGGAAGCAACTAATTGGGAAACAATCTTCATAACAAAAACCTCTGACAAAAGTTTAATTACTCAAATTTATAAAGAGCTAAATCAATTGTACCAAAAATCAAGCCATTCACCAATTGATAAATGGGCAAGGGACATGAATAGGCAGTTTTCAGTTAAATAATTCAAAATGATTAATAAGCACATGAAAAAGTGCTCTAAATCTCTAATAATCAGAGAAATGCAAATCAAAACAACTCTGAGGTATCACCTCACACCTAGCAGATTGGCTAACATGACAGCAATGGAGAGTAATGAATGCTGGAGGGGATGTGGCAAAGTTGGGACATTAATTCAAGTGGGGAACAAATTATGGTATCTGTTGGTGATGGAATATTATTGTGCTACAAGGAATAATGAACTGGATGATCCAATTCATGTGAATTGGAATGACCTCAGGAATTGATGCAGAGTGAAAGGAGCAGAACCAGGAGAATGTTGGACACAGAGACAGATACACTGTGGCACAATCGAATGTAATGGACTTTTCTAGGAGTAGCAATGCAATGATCCAAGACATTTTTGAAGGACTTATGAGAAAGAACACTATTCACATACAGAAAAAGAACTATGGGAGTAGAAACACAGAAGAAAAACAATTGCTTGATCACATGGTTTGATGGGGGATATGATGGGGGATATGACAGGGGACATAGACTCTAAGCCATCACTGTAGTGCAAATATCAATAATATGGAAATAGGTCAGTGAGTTTGTGCATTGGCTATGGAGAAGGGTGGGAGGAGAGGAGGAAAAGAACATGAATCATGTAACCATGGAAAAATTTTCTTAATGAATCAATTAAAGAAAATTAAAAAATAAAAATAAATTTACAAATAATAAAAATAATTTTCTTTATAGTTATGCCCATTATAATTGGGGGTTTTGGAAACTGATTTGTTCCTCTAATAATTGGTGCCCTAGATACAGCCTTCTCATTAATAAATAATATAAGACTCTGACTCCTTCCACCTTCATTTCTACTTCCCCTAGCATCCTCCACAGTAGAAGCTGGAGCTGGAACTGGTTGAACAGTCTACCCTCCATTAGCAGGAAATCTTGCCTATGCTGGTGCTTCAGCTGACCTAGAAATTTTTTCACTCCAGCTAGCAGGAATTTCATCTATTTCAGAGACATTAACTTCATTACAACATTTATTATATAAAATCACCTGCAGTACCCCAGTATCAAACCCTACTCTTCATCTGATCAGTAAAAATTACAGTAGCACTCCTATTATTATCTTTCCCAGTTTTAGCCATAGGAATTACAATACTCCTCACAGATCGTAGCTTAAACACTACTTCTTCCACCCAGATGGAGGAGGTGATCTAATTTTATACCAACATTTCTGATTCTTCAGAAGTATATATTCTTATTTTACCAGGATTCAGAATTATTTCACACATCATTATATACTATTCAGGTAAAAAAAGAACCTTTTGGTTAAATAGGAAGAGCCTGAGCTATATTTACAGTAGGCTTAGATACTCAACCTTACTTCACTTTGGTAAACATAATCATTGGTATTCCCACAGTATTTAGTTCACTAGCTACACTGCATGGAGGATTTTTTGGGGGGAAGCTGTATCCAAAAGGCAGGTGCCTAGGAACACCAGTATCATCTTGGACCTAACATACATTACTATCTTCAGAGTTCATGCAAAGTAAATGGGAATAATATATGAATGATAATAAGACATATAATTATATTATAAGAATAACCACATTAGAATATACAAAGTATTAATTACAATTTATTCAATTAATAGTTTATATTAAATCCATGATCTAAAGACATATTTAATATGCATAATTTATAGTTATATATGCATATAATTAATATGCATAAATAATATATAATATAAATATAAATTTGCATTTATATTCATTAAACCCTCTACCCCAATAACAAAATTATGCCTTTATTTCTATCAAACCCCAAAACCAGAAGACATAACTTTAAATATATAGAGAGATAAGAATAAAACACTATAAATGTTTTTAATTAAAACATTTTTTCAAAAATTTTTTCAAAATTAAATTTAATGAATACTGACATAGTATACAATAAAGTTTTAACTTACAAAAAAAAATTTATTATTTCACCAGTTAATGTAGCTTAAATTTAAAGCAAAGCACTTTTCAGTGAGAGTGCATTTTCATGCTTAGATGGTCTATAATATAGTCCCATAAACAAAAAGTTTGGTTCTAGCCTTACTGTTAATTTTAATTAGATTTACACATGGAAGTTTCCACCGTCCAATGAGAATGCCCTTAAAACTATCAATACCAGACAAGAGGAGCTGGTATTAGGCACTATTGGTAGCCCACTACACCTCGCTCAGAACACAGCAGTGACTAACATCAAGCTATAAATGAAAGTTTGACTAAATCATAATTACTTAAAGTTGGTAAATTTTGTGCCAACCACCTGGTCATATGATTAACCAAATTAGCAGAATTTCAGCATAAGTGGTGTTTAAAGCAATTAAAATTACTTTAATTATGCTGATTATAAGATAGCTAAGACACAAACCGGGATAAGATTCAACTATGTTTAGTCCTAAATTTAAATATTTTAATGAAACTATTCTCCAGAGAACTACTAGTAGCCATTGCTTAAAACTCAAAGGACTTGGTGGTGCCACAATAAGTGTAACTCTGCAATGCAGAAATATAATATATATATATTTTAGATATGCATTTTTAAAAAACAGTGCATACTGTTTCTTTGGGAGGGCCTATTGAAGCTAATGTGACTATATATATTAGTATCAAAACACTACCAATCTTTTCTTACTTAGACTGAATAATCCCATTTTCTATAGACAGGGAAAGTTTAAATTACTTGTCTGTCACCCAGTATATCTCAGCAGAAGGAATTAAAACCAGGTCTTCAAACATCTAATGCCCAGTGGACTTACGCGTCGGCTATGGGGGGTGGGGGGGGAGGAAAAGAAAATGATCTGTGTCTTTAACGAATAATGCTTGGAAATGATCAAATAAAATATATTAAAAAAAAAAAAAACCAGGTCTTCCTGACTCCAAAGTTGGCTTCCTATTTCTTATGTCATGCTCCCTCTTAAACCGCCTTCAAAGGATTTCCTTCTTTCATTTTTTCATATCTTTAGTTAGAGAGCCTAGAAATTGAAACAATACTTGGAAAAGAGGCTGACAATTAACTAAGGACATCTTTGACTTCGTTTAAAAGGAAAACTTACCATCCAGCCATCAGGGCAAGTGCATTCACCAGTCACATGATGACACACTCCTCCATTTTGGCAGGGACATCTCTCTTCACACTGTGACCCATGCTTGCCAGGAGGGCAAAGATCCTCACAGCTAAAGAATGAATGTCCAACAAATGATACTGTTATTTGCAAAGCAACATTATCTTCAACCCCTGACAGTGGTATAATCTGTCACAGGTTGAAACTTTATTATATGAATTGCTGTAAAATATTTTCAGAATACTGAAATAAGCAAGTCATTCAATAATTTATTATTGCTGAATTAGCATAAACCCAACATGAATTAATATAAATAGTTAATATAAAAGTATTAATGCGTTGATAGGACCCACTCTTGCCACTTAGTCCATTCTCTCACATTTTGACAGGACAAAACTAAATTTTTTTTTTTTTTAGAAATAAGAATTCATCCTACTTGTTAAAAGCTCCATTGCCCAATGTTTAACATTCCTAACTGTCAAATATTTCCTTATGACTGAACTCAAACTCTTGTGTTTTATTTTAAACCTGTTTCCTCTTACTATTCAACTTCCTATCACTGATTATCTTTATTTATTCCTCAGTTTTCTCTTCTTTAACTTTAAGTTGCAGAATGATTGATTTTCTGCATTAGTAAGGTGAAACTACTCAACAGAAGAAAATAAAAACTGTACAAGGCAGAAATAGGCTGCAGAAATACAAAAACATAAATAGTCCCTTCCTTCCAGTAGTTTATATTTTTATTGTAGTTTGATGTTTACATTAATTAGTATAATAAAACAAAGGAGTGACTCCTTTCCTAATTCTACTTCCTTTTTGCCCATGTATCATGTAATATGAAAATATCCTCTATAAATGATGACAGAGGTGTCTAACCTAATTGTTTCTCTTTCGTCTATATGAAAGTCAAATATAGAGGCAGACATATTTATTTAGTTCACCACTGGGATAAATTCTAACATCTTAATTTTTTTTTTAAATTTCATTCAGTCAATTTAGAATATTTTTCCTTGGTTGCAAGAGTCATGTTCTTTCCCTCTCTCCTCCCACCCCATCCTGTAGCTGATGCGCAATTCCACTGGGTTTTACATAATATCTTAATTCTTCAACAACCTAAAAGGCTTCCCCAAATGCTCCTATTCAATTACTACATGGGAAAAACCCTTACCTCCAAAGATGGTAATTTCATAGAAACCCACACTAATGAAATCACAGCCTCTCAAGCAGTAAAGCAAATGGACACCGTGTCCTTAGATATGACAAGTCAGAATTCTTCCTTTCATGGGTTAGTAAGGTAAAAATCATTAGCTTCCTTTCAGGGATTGAGCCTTTTAGAATTTGGATAGGCAAGTTCTTAGATGATAGGCACAGATCATCATTGAACTAATATTTTCCAGTTTTTCAGGACACACCAGAACATAGTGATTGCAATATATGAAAGGAACTTCTATGAGAAGGGAATGAGAACATTCCCTCTCCTAAAACATATAAGCAACTGTTCTATACCTTATAGTCTTAGAGAGTTGACTAGGACAAAGAAATAAAAAGTTTTGCTCAGGGCCATATGACATAATACACATAAGTAGACCCAGTATGTATTAGGCCAGTATTTGAATCCAAATTGTTCTCACTTTCAGACCAGTCCTCTTTCCCCAAATTTTAAAGAATTTATAGAATCAAACAAAATGAAGAGCAAAACTGAATAGAAAAAAAAGACACTGCAGCCTAAAACCTGCTCAATAAGCTGCCAAAGAACATTTTCTTCTACTTTGATAAAGATGAATTCAGAAGAAAGCAATCTTGACTATGGAATACATACAATGAAGGAAAAGTAGCTGGGTGGTATTAATGAAAAGATCTCTCAACTTGGAATAAGGAGAAAAATGAGTTCTATTCTGATACTGGCTGTGGTAAACATAGACATCCCTGGTTTTATAGAAGATGCTCATAGAGATTAATTGACTTACCCAGTTACATAACAGAAATGGTATTTGAACAGATGTCTTCTGATTTCAAATCTGACATTCAGCTATTCAACAATTAGTAGTTTGAGAGAGAAAATGATGTGGAAATACAGATGTCTAGGTTGTTTAAGGTGAGCTAGAAGACTTGTTCTTAATATTCTATATCCACCCAACATATAACTTACAAAGCTCCATTATATCCAGGAGGGCATCTACATTCTCCAGTTACATGATCACAGGTTGCTCCATTCTGACACTGGCACTTCTGGTGGCAGTCATTCCCATAAGTTCCCTGTTCACAATGATCTTCACAACGCCATCCCTTGAAGCCTGATGCACAGTGGCAGGCTCCTGTGATAGGATTACACAGGGCTCCATTTTTACACTGGCAGCGACTGCTACAATGAGGACCCCAGTGGTCACGGTCACATGCTGAGAGATAGGAAATTCAATCATTAAAGAGTTTAAGAGTAGTTCTGGATATCACCTCAAGTGAATGCAAGCAAGTTCTTATATAGTTATTTCTCTCCTATTTTTTATGAAAGAGATCTTTCACATCAATTGCTTGTTGCTTAAGCTGATACCAAGTTAAGTTCAAACTCCTCAATTAAATTAAAGGTGATTAAGAATTTCCATGATTTGGTCTTAACCCATATTTTTAAAATTAAATTTTATTTTATAAACAAATATTAACCGTTTCTCTCTTTCCATCCCCCCAACCTCAATCTAGAAAAAAACAAGAAAACAAAATCCCAGTTATGAACATATATAATAAAACAAAACACAATTTCTCATTGGTCATGTCTTTTTTTTTTTTAATGTCAAAATCTGGGCTCTGAGCCCATCACCTCTCTGTCAGAAAGGGGAAAGCATTTTTCATCATGAGTCTTTAGGAACTATGTTCATTATGCTGAACAGAGTTCTCAAATTTAAAAAATATATAAATATAGTTTTAATCAGTCAATATCTACCTTTTCACCTTCCCACCCCAATCCTCTCCCCACAACTGAAAACATAACAAAGCCTATTAAATACACATATATTCAATCAAAACAAAATTTCATATTGGTCATGTCCTAAAAACCACTTGTTTCATTCTGCAGTATTTTATTTCTATCTCAGGAGATGGGTAGAATGTTTCATCAGTAATACTCTTAAAACCTGATTAGTCATTATAATGAAAAGAGTTCAGTACAATGGTGTTCCATCATATCCATATACTATAAATTGTTTAACCATTTCCCAATTAAAGGCACCCCCTCAGATTTCGATTCTTTGCCACCTCAAAAAGAGTTATATTTTTTGGTACATCCTTAGAATTTGTTTTGCTACCCTTAAGCTAGATGGCTTGGTAGATAGAGCATTGAGCCTACGGTCAGGAAGACCTGAATTCAAATTTGGTTCAGATACTTACTAGAGCTGACCTTAGGCAAGTCTCTTAACCTCTGCCTTAATCCACTGGAGAAGGAAATGGCAAACCAACCCAGTGTTTCTGCCAAGAAAACTCCATGGACAGTATGGTCCATAGCATAATGAAGAGTTGGACATAACGGAATCAAATGAACAAAAAAACCCTCCCTTAATCTGTCTTTTCTCTCATGCCCAATGGCCACTTCTCACTTTTTCCTCCTATTTTCCTATTTAGTGAAATGGTTTTTTGTATCTAACTCAATGTCGGATTTTTTTGACCAGTTCAGATGAGAGTGAAGTTCAAGGTCAACAGCTCTCCTCCACCTTACATTATTTCAGTGATGGCAAACTTGTGGCACGGGTGCCAAAGATGGCACATAGAGTGCTCTCTGTGGGTATGCAGCCACCCTGTCCCTCCCCCCCCCCAAATTCATTACTAGAAAGGCAGAGGGACTCGGATGGAGCTGCTCCCCTCCTCCTCTCCACTGTGCCTAATGATATTTTTTCACATCACTTACCTCTCTGCCCAGCAGCCCAATGGGAGCACACAAGCGGTAAGGTGGGCAGCTCACAGGTAGCAGAGCTGGAGGAGAATGGAGCATTTGGGCCACTTCCCTCCCCTCTCTCTACACTTGCTGAGGGCATTCCTCACTTTCCCCACACTTCTGTCCAGAAGCCCAATAGGAGATCTTTCTCCTTCCCCTGTGTAGGCAGAGGGGGTGGAGTGGGGTGGGGTGGGGGAACATGACTGGAACTCAGTAGGGAGGAGGGGCATGGTACTTGGTCTCTGGGAGGGGTGGGCATGGCATGCAGTCTGAGGGGTAGGGTGGGGTTGGTGCCTGATACTCCTTCTCTAAAAGGTTTACCATCACTGCCTTATTTGAATAAATTTTTACTTGTACACATATTAGATACTTTTCCCTAATCTTCTTTTCCTATCTCCTCACCTCTTCACCTCACATCCACTTCCCTAATCTTTTTACTAGTTTATCTTATTTCAATTACATATTTATATTTTGTTTAAGATTATATTATTTAATATATTATTAATAAATATTTATATTGATTTATTATTTATATTTATTATTTTACTATTATTTTCTTAAGATCATCAAGATATAACAAAACTACTTCCAGGCTTGTCTAATTCTCTCAGTGACCCTGACAGAAGTTTAGAGAGTACCATATCATCTTTTTATATTTAAATATAATCAGTTTATCCTTGTTTAGTCCTTTATTGTTGTTCATATCATATTTACATTTTTGTTTTTCCTCATTCTTGTGTTTATACGTTAAAACTTTCTGTATAGCTCTGGTCTTTTCATCAGGAATGCTTGGAAGTCCTTAATTTCATTAAAGATCATTAAAAAATATCCCCCAAAGTCTTACCCTTACCTTTTGTCTTAGAATAAATTCTAAGTATCAGTTCCATGACAGAAGAGTAACAAAGAATAAGCAATTGGAATTAACTAACTTGCCCAAATTACAAAGCTAGGAAGTATCTGAAGCCAGATTTGGAATCAAGACCTCTCATCTCCAGGCCCAGCTCTCTATCTACTGAGCCACCCAGCTGCCCCACCCCAACCTGACATTTTTTAGGAGCATTATCCTGTTTCTTATTTTTTTCCCCTTTGCAATCTACTGAGCCACCCAGCTGCCCCACCCCAACCTGACATTTTTTAGGAGCATTATCCTGTTTCTTATTTTTTTCCCCTTTGCAATGATCTGGGTCCAAGAGTATATACTGTTTTATATCTCTTTGGTAATTGGTACAAATTGCTCTCTTGAATGTGAATTAGTTCACAACTATCCCCCCAAAATCATTCCTGTCCCAGCTTTCCTATATCCCCTCCAAGTTTTGTCATTTTCCTTTTTTGCCATAATAGCCAATCTGATAATGAAGGAAAAGATACTTCAGAGTTGTGTTAATTTGCATTTCTCTAATTAAGAGTGATTTAGCACATTTTTGCATGACTATAGAAAGCTTTCATTACTTTGAGAACTGCCTGATCATATCCTTTGACCATTTATCAATTGGGGAATGACTTGTATTCTTATATATTCAACTAATTTCTCTCTATATTTGAGAAATGAGGCCTTTTTAGAAAGATTTGTTTTACAAAAAATTATACAATTAAGATTACTATGTATCTCACCCTACTGGAAAATAAGAGGAAAAGGGTATAAGAAGCAGGTGGTGCTAATAGAAAAGAGGGCAAATTCAACAAGATACTTTTCTACATCCAAATGATTGTATATATCCTTCCCTCACTGAACCAATTCTAATGAGAGTACAGTTCATATACTCTTCTCCCTATCTCCCTCATCTTCCTGTAAACACTGTTTCATGCTTCTTTTGTGTGCAACAATTTACTCCATTCTATTTCCCCTCCCCCCTCCTTCTAATTCATTCCTCTTTCTCATATCACTGGCCAATTCTACTTTTTAAAGAGTTTTTTCCCTCAGGGAATTTTTGTACCTCTTTTTCCAAAGGGCCAATTCTGCCTTTCAAGAAGTTTTCCTCTTTAGCTCTTTCTTATATATTTTTTTTTTCCATTTGACCAATTCTGCATTTTTTAAAAGTAGTTTTCTTCTTTGGATTTTTTTACCTCTTTTGCCAATTGGCCAATTTTGTTTTTTAAGATATGAATATTTCTTTGGTATTATTTTGTGCCTCCTTTACCAAGATATTGACTCTTTTTTCATAATTTTCCTATATCCCTCTCATTTCTTTTCCCAATTTTTCTTCTCTCTTTCTTATTTGCTTTTTAAAATCCTTTTCAAGCTCCTCCATTAATTCTTTTTGGGCTTGAAAGCAATTTATATTTTACTTGGAGGCTTTGGATGCAACTTTGTTGTCTCTTTCTGAGTATGGATTTATCCTGTCACAAAATAACTTTCTAGGCTGGGTTTCTTTTTTGTTGTTTGCTCATTTTTCCTATCTTTTTTCTTTTCTTTTAGTTTAAAAACTGTTAAGTTGGGATCTGTAACTGTGGTGAAAGGAACAGCTTGCCTTCAGAGCTGGCACTGGGGAATCTATCTGCTTGTTCAATACTCTGTGAGTAATCCCAAACACTCATACTCCTTGGAGCTGTGATTAGGGTCTCCTACTCCCCTGTGGCTACAAGTGCTGATATATGCTGGTGCTCCTTCTCACCCTGTTAGTATGTTCCAGGACTGAAACCTGGTCCTGCATAAGAGCAAGAGGACATGTGTCTTGCACCCAGAGCCAGAAAAGAGACCCCTATAATCTCCTTCTAAGCAGCTATCTAGCCCCACCTTACCATTTGTGTCTGAGAGTTCTGGGAGGGCTGGCTATTGCTTCACTTGAACTCAAACCCTGTTGAGTTGAGTTTGGGGCAGGTGGGTCCTGCCCCAAAGCACTGCATTCCACCTCCACCCTTGTGCACTAAATCCCCAATGTCAGCTTCTAAGTTGTTTTAGGCTGAAAGATTACTTTACTTTGTCTTTCTGTGGGTTATGTAGCTGTATAATTCACTTTGAGGTGTTTATAACATTGCTTTTTTTGGACTATTATTTGGGAGAAATTAGATGGGTCCCTGTACCTTCTGTGTGAAGGAAATTATTTTGGGGACTTTGATCCTGAGTACAGGCTTTCCCTGACATCAGCATCAGAATCAAAGTCGGGACGAATGACAGCATGGTAGAGCCAGGGTCACCATTGGTGTCCCTAGCCAAGAGGGAATAGCCAGCAGAATGTCAACATGACCTTTTAAAGCCAGTGGGCAAGGAGGGTTCTTAAACTTAGGTAGGAAGTGTGTTGGGCTCTCTCTCTCTTGATTTTTTTGCTTCTAGACCAGAACTGACAGGTTCTCTAAGTGGTCCAGCTTATCTTGGCTCTTGATGTATGGTGAGCTGCTGAGCTGTAGTGGGGACAGGGTCTTAGCCAACCAAAAGAAGAATCAGTTCTAGTTAGGCTTATTCCTCTCAATCTTTCTATCTTTCTCGTTTTATTAATAAATACATACAAATCTGGTGACAAGCCACCTTTTACTTGTTATACTTCTTGGATCTTGGATCCACTCCCCACTCACCATCCCCATTCTTGAATTTTTACTCCTTGATCTGTTTCCCAGGTTAGCTCTTTTTATTATGAGATAACATATTTTCTTCTACCTTTTTTCAGTCTTTTGACTTTATTTTAATATGTACTACTGACTCATTGGACTTTATTTGGTCCATTAAAATTATCAGAGTCTGTTGCTTAGGTAAGGTTTTATACCTCTTGTACCAAGCTGTTAAATCCCTTTCCAATTCTTTCTTCCAAGCTCTCATTTCTTTTTCATTTTTCCCCTAAAACACTTCATTACATTAAAAAAAATTTTTTTTGCCTCTTTTAAACTCTTATTTCATCTCTTCTAGTAATTCTATTTGAGTTTGTGTCCCAAGCTGTATTTTTCTCTAGGACTTTGCTTATAGATATTTTAGAGTCATTCTCTTTTTTCGGGTTTGTGTCTTGTGTTTTCCTGCCACCATACCAATTCTTTTTGGGGAGATTCCTTTTTTTTGTTTGTTCATTCTTCCTTCCTACTTCCTGACTTGGGCTTTGTGGCAATTTGGAAGGGAAGATTTAGAATGGTCATTTTGTATTTTCTTGGGGTGGTGTTATTCCAGGAAGTCAAGGACAAACTGCAGACTTGTAAGCTTTCAGTGCTCTCAGAGTGGTCAGATCCAGGGCAAAGTCTAATTGCTGAACTTTTGGTCTAAACTCTGCAAGTTTCTGACCTAGGTTTTGGTCTGAATACAAACAGGGCTCTGTACTCTCCTAAAAACCAGCTGGAAAGCTTTGTTAACTAAGACAGAATTGTAGTCTCCCCTTTGGCCTGAGATTGGAAGTAACACCCTGCTTTGTAATTGAAGTTCGAGTCATAAAATTGCTGCTGGATTCTGAACTTCCTCCTTTTTCTTTATTCCTCCCAAAGCCTTCCAACACTGAAGTTCCAAGGTCCCTAATCTCACTCTGACCAGTATTTGTGACCAGGGACCAGGTAGTCGGTGACAAAGCTGCCAGGACCCACTAGTTTCTGTCACAGTGCTTTGGTGTGGATCTGAAGGTTCCCCAGAATAAGTCTAAGACCTCTTGCCCTGGTGTACCAATGTGAGTGCTGAAGCATTCTGTGGGCAATGTCCAAAGACCTTTCTATTTCCTTATGCCCTACTGGGCTAGAAAAAGGACTCAATGTAGCGTTTTCTGGCTGTCTCCATCAAGATTTGGTCTGGTGGATTTTCTTGAACTATTAGGAAGAATTCGTAGAGAGGAGATTGACTGCATTATTTCCTATTACTCCACCATTTTGTCTCACTTGCCAACCCACTTTTCCACATTATGTTTATTAATTTTTTTGTTAAATTAAAATAATTAAAAGCCAGAAGGTATAATAGATTGATATCTGGACATGTATTTAGGAAGACCTGGCTTTGATGTCTAATAGTTTTGATACTACATACCTCAGTTTTCTCATTTGAAAAACATGGATAGGTCAGAGCCAAGATGTCTGACTCTCCCAAATTCCCCTCCAAACAAATTTAAACTAACACCTCAAATAGAATTCTAGAGCAGCATAGTCAACAAAAGGGTGGGGTGAGGCATTTTTCCTGCTAATGACAACTTAGGAGGTTGGAAGGAAAGGTCTTTGACACTAGGGTAGGGACTGGCCTTAAGTGCAGGTGGTGGCACCACCAACTTTGGGCTTTGGGGGCAGCTGCAAAGGTGATAAGGGAACTGGAAAAGCAATCAAAAAGAGGGGATCCCTATGCTAACACTAAATGCAGGATTAGGTACTATTTGTACTAATCTCCATTGTCCACATAGTTCTAGGACCAAGAGGAATGCTAAAATTTGTAATTCAGTGGGGGTAAGGGCCCTAGTCATAGTTGTAGGGAGGAGAGGAGTGCTAGCATTCACAGCTGCAAGGGAGGATAATGATGGGGACACCAACAAAGAAGGCAGGGACCACACCACCTTAAAGCACTGAAACCTTAGAAAATTCCAGAATTCGCTGTCAAAATAGCAGCAAGAAAAAAACTGAAGTTTGGGACATTGTCCCACCCACCCAGGATGAGCAGAGCCTAGCTTTAACATGCCTGGGGATACGTAGCTAAGAACTGTCTGAAGTTAACTTTGAACCCAGAACTTCCTATCTTTAGGCTGACTGAGCCACCTAGCTGCTCCTAAGTACACAATATTTTAAAAAGCAGTTTCTTGAAAAATGCTCACTGAATGAAAGCTGTCATACATATTTTTTACCTACTAACCAAATAAAATAACAAACTACATAGCCATAAAATATATGCATTTTAGGGTATGTGAATCTAGAAACACATGATTAATATGTCAATATTTTGGTTGTTTGTATTATGTACATATTCATTTCTAAAACTAGAGGAAAACTAAATTTTTTTTTTAATTAAAAACCCTTACCTTCTGTCTTGGAGTCAATACTGTGTATTGGCTCCAAGGCAGAAGAGTGGTAAGGGCTAGGCAATGGGGGTCAAGTGACTTGCCCAGGGTCACACAGCTAGGAAGTGGCTGAGGAAAACTAAATATTTTTAAACTACTGCCAACATTAAAAACATGTACACATGCATGCTTATTCACATGTACAAAAAATCAGAAGAGTTTAGAAAAACAGCTGCATTTTTTAGTGTTGTTACTTAATTTGCGCAGTTGAAATCAAAGAACATCTAGCTTAAGCTCTTTAAATGTCACTATGAGTTTTCAAATAAGTAAATCCAAAGTTTATTTTATATGTAAAAAATGTCTTGTCAAGTTCAAAATATATTTCAATAATTAAAACATTTGTAGCTTTTACAACAAAACTCTGAAAGCAATAATTTTTCTTTTTCTCCAAACTCATTGAAAATGATATATAAAATCAGTTTTGTAAATAAAAATTTCCTTTTGAAGTTAAGGGCAAATTTTGGAGATTTCACCAACACAAATTTATCACTAAGAATAAACCAATAAAAAGAGGATTTAAAACATAATGGAGAAGTCATCTGTATTATCTAATTGAGGCAAAAAAATAATTCTAAAGTTTGGCATCAACTTTGAATGAAATAGTTTACATATTTATAAATTTGCATTAAACAGGCCGCTGCTGAGTAAACCACATGACTTAAGGAGTTATTATTTGAGAGAGATCCCACACCATCTTTGCAATAAAATGAGTACAAAAATAATGAGTACAAAAACCAGTTAAAAAAAGGGAAAAGCCCTACTAATTCACAAACAAGAAAGTCCATACAGTAAAAGCAGCCCAAGACAGATAGCAACAGGTGGAAACTTACCACTGGAACAGTTGGTTCCACCCCAGCCAGGCTCACACTGACAGGTGTTTGGAGCAATACAGCGACCATGGACACATTTATCAGCACAGTGGGCTATCAAAGAAAAATCAATCAAATAAAGGGAGTTTATACACACTTTAAAAAACAAAACAATTTTTACAAAACAACATTCAAACTTGATAATTTTCTTCACTGAAAGAAGGCAACCTAGCAATCATGATTTCAAACTATATTACAAAGTGGTAACATCTGATACTAAGAAATAGAGATCAGTGGAATAAATGAGATAATTTTAATGGTTTTATGTCTTCCTGCTAATTGTATAATTTACCCTTGTTTGAAGATTTCAAAGTGTAGTCCTTCATTTCTATTCTTTAAATTCGTGGTAACATAGTAGACAATTTAAGAGAGAAAAATAGGGAATCCAATATTTATTTAATCAGCATTTATCTGTTTTGTGATCTGGATGTCTCTGTATGTGGCTATAAACTTGTATATGACAACTCAAAACAGCAAGATGTTATCATGATTTTGTGACTTGTGAGAGATAAAGCAAAAGGTAATTCCTACACAGGGAGGACTGACTCTGGTAAAATAGAAACAAATAGAAGAATTTATGGTGTCAAGAAGCAATTTATTGGTACTAAAATAAACTAAGTTCAAAATCAGCCCTTAAGTGCTAACATATATAGGGCAAAAAATGCCACCAAGTTATTTTGGTGTTTTCCTTTTTTTAAAAAATTACTTAATTAACTTTATAAGCATTTATCATCTCTTACTACAACTGCTTCTTCCTGATTGAACAATAAAAACAAAAAATAAAACCTTCAAAATAAATATGCCTGCAAAACAAATTCCCACAGTGGCCATGTCAAAAATATATGTCTTATTTTGCTTCTTAACCTTATCATCTTTCTGGAAGTGTATTTAATCTTCAGTTCTCTGGACTCATGGCTTATCATTGCATTGATCAAAGTTCTAAAGCCTTTTAAAGTATTTTTTCTTAATAATGTGGTATAAACTATTCTCCTACTTCTGATTACTCTGTAGTTATTCCTATAAGTCTTCTCAGTTTCCTCAGAAATAATTCATTTGATATGGCACAATAGTATTCCATTATATTCATATACTACAATTTGTTTAGCTATTCCCAATGGATGGGTGCCCCTTTATTTTCAGTATTGGGCTACTACAAAAAGCTGCTATAAATATTTTTGTACACATGGCTTTTTTCCCTTTTTCTTTATCTCTTTTGAGTATTGACTTAATAGCAGCATCACTGGGTCAAAGCTTATGTACACTTTAGTAACTTTTGGGCCATATTTCCAAACTGCCTTTCAGAATGATTAGACAATTCACAATCCATCAACAGTATATGAATGAACCTTTGTCGCATACCCATTACTCCAATGTAGATTAATCAATAGCCCTTGGTCTTATAAATCTGAATCAGTTCTTTACATTCCTTGGATATGAGACCTTTATCAGAGAAATTTGCTGCAACAATCCCCCCCCCCCCCCCCGCCCCAGTTACCTGGTTCTCTTCTAATTTAAACTATATTAGTTTTGTCTGTTGAATCTTTTAAATTTTATATAATTAAAACCATCTATTTTATTCTCCTATAGATCTCTAGATATGAAAGATCATTTTTTCATTGCTCCTCTCCTTTATGTCCATCATATATCTATTTGGAGTTTTATAGTGTGAAATGTTCTAAATCTTAGTAAATTCTGAAGTAACTATAACTTTGGACTAAAAAAATATAATCTGACTTTAGTCCTTTTAACAAAACTATGGCTCCTGGTGAGAATAATACCATTAACATAGAACAAGATTAGTAGCATTCTTGCAACATTAAATTGCAAATCTTCTTTATTAATAAATAGATGTACACAAAGTTGATCATATGAAACTAGAAATAACATGTGTTCTGGTTCTAATTATATCTCTTACTTTTTCCAATACATTCAACTTTTTAGGTTCTCATTTCTGCTCTTCTCACTAGAGAGGTTTGGGCTTCAATAAGGAATGAGATCAGATATGATGCCAAGTATTCTGCAAATTATGGAAGACCAACCCTATTGTAAATGGAAATTTCTTCATCTATAAAATAGAGATAATAGTTGTATTATCCAACATTGGGTATCTATGCAGATAAAATTAGAGACCAAAAGAGAAACTGTAAGCATAAGGAAGATATAAAGTTTGCAAGGGAGAGTTGCATGAGACCAGCAGGAAAAGATTCTAGAATGTTGGCAGAGGGGGGGAAGGTGTGGATGCTAAGTCCTGAGAGTTGGATCCTATCCCATATTGCTGCCTGTGTTGTTCGGTTTTGTGGTGTGTGTCCTGAAGAAGATCTGAAGAAGCTGTCTCTGTCCTGTGTCAACAGCTAGTTGTCAGTAAGCTGAGGTCCAAGTCCATCTGGACTTGGGACCTTTCCTGGATCCCTGCCTCATCTGTTATTGACCATTGGATATATAGACAGGGACTGGGGTTTTACAGCTTAGCATATTAGGGAGATCAAGTAAAAAATCAACTCTAAGAAGATCCTTCATGAAAAGGCTTTAGATTTTGGGCTACTTTAGTTAGTAAATTCAGTGTTAGGGATTTCCCCTGACCCTCTTAACCTCTCCCTTTTTGAAATAAAATATACTCCTAGTTACTGAGTTTTCTTATCTGTGTCCTGGTCCCAGGGTGTAATGGAGAGTTATTCTGGTGGTAAAAAGAGAGAGAGAAAGAATGGAGATCTCCCCTCTCAAGGCAGGGCCCAGGAGAGACAGCTGCTGTTTAAATTGGCCAAGGGAGAGAAGAGGGGAAGTGAGTCTGTAGTTCCCCCTTCAGCTATGGCTGCTCACCCAAACTGCCTCTTGACTTCCCTCTAATACTATGATATAAAGAGCTTCCCTCCTCCTGTTTTCCCCACTCACATTAGAATCAGTTGGGGAAGACCACAATCTTTATTCTAACTGATCAATTGGGGATAACACAGGAAAATGGCCTCAGGAGGGGTTTGTGAGGAAAGAGGGAAAAAAAGGTGTCCCTATTCTAGCTATCCCTTCCTCCTTCCTCAAGTTGGGGAGCAAAGCCTTGGCAGCCTTGGGCCCCTGAGAGATTCAGGCTTGGATGGCCCTGGTCTTGGCCCCACTGGGCACAGTTCAGACCCAGGGCACCAGGAATTGTAAGGTGATCTTGTCAGCAGCTGCTTTGTATCTTCTTTAGCTAGCCACTTCAGTTGGGAATTGGGGGGTGTCTAGTCACCAGGAGAAAGATGTAAATCTTTCTTCAGGAGACAGTCTTGACCAGAATTTTTCCTCAGACTGTCTCAGCATTGAGAGAGCTAAACTGCCTCTCCCACAGAATCTCCTGCTCTCTTCAGATTCCAGAATCTCTTCTAGGACCCCTCCCCCATTGTGGTTGAGGCTCCAGCAATTTCCCAGACTAACTTGTATTGGAGGCTCTTTTACTGAGTTATTTAAGGTAACTGGAAATGCTGGGCAGTCACACTGGGAATTAAAGTCATAAGAAAAACAAAGTTCTTTCTTCTCCTCCCCCCTCCACTTCCTGCTTCCTTCAACATATCCTAACAGTTACTCAGAGATGGTAAGCAGCTTTCAATAGACTAATTTCACTTCAAAAATACTGAAAAAGGATTTATTTTAAAGGAAGAAAGGGAGGAATAAGGGTAGAGGGAATTTTAGGTTTCTCTAATGTATTATAAATTCAATATCAAGAAAGTAGAGTTCAATTGTCTCTTGAGGGAATATTGTTAATACTTTGAAAGGATCTTCAGAGCTATGTTCAAGTCTCAAAGTTGAAACCAGTAGCCAGAAGCTACAGAATGTCTCTTCCTGTCAGCTTTCTTCCTCAAAGACTCTAAGGAAGAGAAATGACTCAGTTTCTGAGCCAACTTAATCCAATTGCCTCTTCTAGGTCACATTCTTCTCTGGAATTTTCTTTTATGGACATATCTTCAAGCTTCCATTCATCATCTGCTTTGCAAGTTTTTCTGTAGCAATAATTCCTTACAAACTCTAGTTCTTGGATTTGAAACCTCTATCACAAGGGTGAATTCAGTAAAGGGCTTTTGAAGAAAAAAAATTAAATGGAAATGGAAAGAATAATCCTAAAAAAAATCATAGAAACTGTAGCTAAATACATCAAATAAAATGGTATTAAGACAATCTATAGAAATTTCTTGGATCTAGCCAATGAACCCAAAGGTAAATTTTCCTGAGTTAAAATATATCTTTAACACTTTTATCAAATAAACAAAGATGAAATGCATCCTTGAGATATTGAACTATTAGTGGTATTTCTGAATCCAAAGGTATTTATAATTTTAGAGCTCTTTGGACATCGTTCCAAATAATTCTCATGAACGGTTAGATCAGTTCCACCAACAGTGCATTAGTGGCCCATTGTTCCCACCTCCTGTTCAACATTTATCTTTTCCCTAATCTGTCATATTTTCCAATCTGACAGGTGTGAGCTGATAATTCAGAGTTGTTTTCATTTGCATTTCTCTAATCAAGTGTGATTTAGAACATTTTTTCCATAGGACTATAGATAGCTTTAATTTTTTCATCTGAAAACTGTCTGTTCAAGAAATTGCTCTTCTTAACCCAATTGGGCAATTCCACTGAAAACTGCTCTCTCCAGTTACCAATGATTTATTAGTTGCAAATCCAATGACCTTTCCTTGGTCCTTTCTTACCTTTCTACAGCCTTTGAGACTTTCACTTGATCACTCTTTCCTTCCTGATACTTTCTTCTTTCCAGGTTTTTGGCCCATCACTCACTCCTGGTTTTCTTCAGACCAATCTAACTATTCCTTTTCTATCTCCATTGCTGGATCCTCTTCCAGATCACACCTTCTAATTGCTGGTTAACCTCAGGGTTCAGGCTGAGGCCCTCTTCTCTCTCTACATAGATTTAATTATAATCTGTATGCAAATGATTCTCATGATACTCTACCCAGTCCTAATCTCTCCGGTGACTTCCAATTGTTGCATTATCTTTCAGAGATCTCAAATTGGATGTCCAATAAACTCAACATGTCCAAAACAGAACTCATTTTCTCCATAAAACCCATCCCTCTCCTAATTTGTCAAAAGTACAATATCCTCCCAGAAACTTGTGCTCACAATATTGATTTTTATTATCCTTGACTTTTCATTCTCTCTCACTTCCCTATATTCAATCTATTGTTAAGACCTGAAAATTTCCCCTTGGCAACATCTCTTGAATGTTCTACCTTCACTCCTTCCATACTGCCAGGCCCTCATCATCTCACACTTGGGCTATTGTAATATTCTGCTGGTAGGTCTACCTGACTCAAATCTTACTTCATGAGAATCCATAATCCATTCAAAGTTATTTTCCTTAAGCATAGATTTGAACCTCCACTTAACACTAGTTAGTAGCTACCCAATAAATTTTCAAATACTTTCTTTCCTAAAAGGAATATATCTTAAGAAATTGATTTCTTACAAATTTAGTTAGAGGCAGCAAGGTGACTCAGGGATTTGTGAGTCAGGCCTAGAGAAGGGGATCAAATCTGGCCTTAGATATTTCTTGCCTGTGTGACTTTGGGCAAGTCACTTCACCCCCATTGCCTAACCCTTATAGTTGTTCTGCTTTGGAACTAACATGGAGTATTGATTCCAAAACAAAAGATAGTCCAGAGCCAAGAGTAGAAGCAGGTGTAAACCTCAAAATTCCTTAGACTTATAAATGTTGGAAATTTCACCATTGGGATATTTCATACTTGGAAAATTTCTTACTGATAGTCTATTGGAATGGGAACCCCATTGGCATGGGAGGTTCCTTCTCTTCCCTTCTTAAGATTACTTTAGGACAGAAACCCTTTGCTGAACAATGGAAAGGACTTTGACCTATGCTTAAGCATAGAACAGGAATTTCTTTGAGTCTTGATTGATTTTAGAATTGATACAATGGAGATACTTGGAATAAATCTCCACCCTATTCAGTCCTAATAGGATTGAGTAAGGGCTGCAGCCTAGATCAAAATTTAATTATTCCAATCTCTACCCTACTCAAGTTAACAGGATTTAGAAAGGGCTGTAGCAAAGGAGTAAAGATTTAATCATTTGAAAATATGACCTTCAACAGACATGTGCAAAAGCCAGAAACCTCTGGGCGGTCCTGGGTTAAGCTAGAGCCTCCATTGGCACAGGGAAATTGATGAACAGTGATTGGTAGATGGGAGAACTGAGGGGAGGAACTTGGATGGTTTCCTTAAAGATAGGGGGTCTGAAGACTCCAGGAAGAGGAAGGTGGAGAGTTGGTCGGTGTGGTTCCTGTGGCTCTGAGAAGGCTTGCTCTGAAGGAAGCTGAAGGTGGGGGCCTCTGAGACTGTTTCTCCATTTTGGACACGTGAGTAATAGGGACTGATCTCTTTTCTTTGCCCCAGCTATCTAAGGGCTTGGGCCTTTTGGCCCAGCCTAAACAGAAGGGGTATTTAAGCCCTATTCCCTTCTCTCCCTTTTTCTCTCTCTCTATCTCTAATTCCTTTCTTACTCCTATTGTAATTAAACTCCAAAAAAGGCTGAAGGCTGACTTGAGTTTTTCATTTAGGAATTACATAGCTGATTCCTTGGCGACCTTAAATTAATATATATCAGTCTTTTAAAGTGATTCCCTTGTTACACAGGAAAGCTCAAAACCACCATGAGAATCCTCTCCAACCAATCTTAAAATAAAATCACAAAACAATATACATGTGAAAGAGGAGAGAGAGTGAAACAACTTTCAAGAAGAGAATAGCATGAAAAGTAGGCAGAGAATATATGGGGCACTGGGGTGAAAGGGAAGCACAGCCAGCAGGAGGCTACAGAAAGGAGTTAGGAGCAAACCCCATCATCCTACCCCATATCTACTGTGCCAGGTTCTGAACCTGAGCCCAAGCCAACATCCACACTATGAGATCCTATATGGGCCAATAGTGGTCTAACCCAATGTACACTCCTTAGAGTTCCAAAAAAATCTGCAGTAAGGTACAGAATTTTATCCCAGGGCAGTCTGTGCAATGCAGCCTAATCTGTGTGGGTCCAGAGTAAGGCCAGGAGTCCCAGCACAGGTTTATGGTGAGGATATAGATCCCAATTTGGGGCAGACCATAGACCCAAAGCTGGGTCCCCTGATCCCCTTGCCAAAGGATCAAAGAGAAGCCGCAGGGCAAGACAGTCTGCTGTGTGCCCCTGACTTAAAACAAGGCCAGAGTGAAACCAAAAGCCTAACCTGACACCTAAGCCTAGAATTTAAGCTATCAGCAGTCTCAGGGGGTAACTGAATCAGCAGTAGGAGGTGGCTCTTAGAGCTCCCAATCCACAAGCAATCATACCATCTTTGAAGAACTGAAACTTTCAGAAATCCAGAAATAAGGCTAAGGGTAGCATTAAGGAAGTTTAAGAGGGTGGCCTAACCTCTAGGAGAATAGAATCTACATTTTAAAAGGCTGGGGAAATGAGCAAACTTTTTTTTTAAACCCACCTAACTATAGAGAATTTTTATGAAGAAAAAGAGCAAGACACAGATACAGAAGGAGACAGTGAAAGCTGTGAATTTTAAATCTCCATCTTGCTTGGTCTGGCACCCAAAATTGTGCATACTCATGCTACACGGGCATGTGCTAGGCAATGGCAAATCAGAAATAACTGATTGCCCACCTGGGCTGTCCTAAGCCAAGCTTGAGTCACCATTGGCACTTGTGAGGCACAGGAAGTGAGGTAGGGGCCAGCCTTTGGATTCGCTCACTTCCTGTGGACAGGGCTAGGCGCCAATTCGATCCTAGAGTTCAAGCTGGGGAGGAGACACAGACAGCTTTCCTTCAAATCGGTCACATGAGTCAAGGACTGATTCTCTTCTCTACCTTGGCCTTCGGGCCTAAACTCCCTCTGGCTCTGTCAGAAGGTTGAGTTAACTTTTTTCCTTTTCCCCCTCTTTCCTTTTCTCCCTCTCCTTCTTTCTTACTCCCATTGTGATTAAACCACCATAAACTCCATTCTGACTTGAGTATTTCATTTTAGGAATTTCATAAGTAAATTCCTTGGCGACCATAAATTAATATTATATCAATCTTTAAAGGTGATTTTCACTATATAACAAAGCAAAGCAAACACACACAAAGGTTAATATATATATATATATATATAAATTCAACTCATTCTGGAAGAGCTCAAAAAGTATTTCAAAAATCAATTAAGAGGGGGCAGCTGGGTAGCTCAGTGGATTGAGAGCCAGGCCTAGAGACAGGAGGTCCTAGGTTCAAATCTGGCCTCAGCCACTTCCCAGCTGTGTGACCCTGGGCAACTCACTTAACCCCCATTGCCTAGCCCTTACCACTCTTCTGCCTTGGAGCCAATACACAGTATTGACTCCAAGATGGAAGGTAAGGGTTTTTTTAAAAAATCAATTAAGAGAGGAAGAGGAAAATAGGAAAGAGAAATGAAAGCAATGTAAGAAGAAATGGGCCAAATGAAAAAGGAGACTCAAAAGCTGATGGAATAAAAATAATTACTTAAAAATTAGAACTGTGAGTAATTAGAAGTTAATGACTTCATGAGACATCAAAAAGCAAAAAAAAAAATCAAAAGAATGAAAAAAAAAGTAAATATGAAATATCTCATTGAAAAAAAACCTGACAGATCCTGAAGAGACAATTTAAGAATTATTGGACTACCTAAAAGCCATGATAAAAAAATGTCCTGGACATCATAATACAAGAAATTATTTTAAAAAAAAAACTGCCCAGAGATTCTTGAACAAGAAAGTAAAATAGAAATTGAAAAAATCCACAGATCACTGCCAAAAAGAAATCCTCAAATGCCAACTTCCAGGAATATAAGAGCTAAATTCAAGAGTTCCCAAGTCCTGCAAGCAGCCAGAAAAAAACCAATTCAAATACCTTGGAGTTACAATCAGAATCACACAGGACTTAGCAGCTTCCATATTAAAGGACCAGAAGGCAAAAAGTTAGAACTAATATATCTCTGGAGGGAACTGAATGGCACTAAAAAGGTACATATCTTCTTTTCATCAGTACATGACTCCAACACAAAAACTGATCATGTAGTAGGGTATAAAAACTTCACAACCAAATGTAGAAAAGCATAAATAATAAATGCATCCTTTCCAGATCATAACACAATAAAAATTATAATCAATAAGGTTCTATGGAAAGATAAATCAAAAATTAATTGGAGAGTAAGTAATCTAATGCTTTAAAAATGGTGGGCCAAAGAACAAATTATAGAAACAATCAATAATTTTATTAATGAGAATGACAATGAGGAGACAGCATATCAAAATTTATGGGATACAGCCAAAGCAGTACTTAGAGGAAAATCTCTAAACATACCAATGAAATAGAGAAAATGAAGATCAATGAATTGGGCATGCAACTAAAAAACCTAGAAGAAGGGCAAATTACAAATTCTCATTTAAAGACTAAATTGGAAATCCTAAAAATTAAAGAAATTAATAAAATTGAAAGAGAATCATTGAACTAAAAAAAATAAGAATATTGCATACTTTTTTCTAACCACAAGCATGCAAATGATAAGTAAAATATCCAAGCCATATCATCTGCAATAGGGTTAAGTTAGAAGCTCATTATCACCACTATTATTTAATACTGTGTTAGAAATGTTAGTTTTAGCAATAAGGAAAGAATAAGAAATTGAGGGAATTAAAGTAGGCAATGAGAAAACTAAACTATCACTCTTCGGGGATAATAGGATGGTAAAATTAGAGAATCAACTGAAAAACTAGTTGAAATAATTAATAACTTTAGTAAAGTTGCAGGATATTTTTAAAAAAACATAAATCATTAGCATTTCTATGTATTACCAACAAATGGAAACACAGGTACCAAGAAAAAAATAGACATTTACACTATATTTGTTTAATTGAAAAGGAAGATTAGGTAAGGACAGTGTCAATATGGCAGAGTATGAATAAGAAATACTGTATAATTGCACCATCACACTTTCTCCACAAAAATCTAGGAAAAAAGGAACTCCTGGGAAGGAGTGAGGGAGGGAGTGAGGGAGGGAGGGGGGAAGGAAGGAAGGAAGGAAGGAAGGAAGGAAGGAAGGAAGGAAGGAAGGAAGGAAGGAAGGAAGGAAGGAAGGAAGGAAGGAAGGAAGGAAGGAAGGAAGGAAGGAAGGAAGGAAGGAAGGAAAGGAGGGAGGGAGGGAGGAAGGAAGGAAGGGAGGGAGGGGAACAGACTGATACCTCTTAGGAAATTTAAGAAAAGGTCATCGTGAGACATTTTTTCTAGCCCAGGTTGGAACAAAGAGACAAAAAGGTCTATGGATTCTAGGGAAAGCATCTGGCATACCAGGTGTGGAACATTCTAGTATCCAGAGATTTAAAGAGGGTCAAGCTTGAGCTCTAGTAATGGGAGAAGGCCTGATGAGGAAAAAACTCCAAGGGATCTCTAAACTACTTCACAGTGTAGGAACAGGTGTCACCTGGCAGTTCTGTCACTTACTAACCAGATCCATGTTACAGATCTGGAGCAGACTGAAAAAAACACCTGTTCCTAGGGGTAAAAGAGAAGTGGAAAGGAATGGTTATGGGCCCCAGCTGTGTACTGTGGAAGGAACAAATTCAGAGGCTGACAGTAGCTTTGTAGCTGTGATCCCAGAAGCAATTCCTCCATTCAGCTCTATCCTCTATCTCATGATGGAGTATGCAGTGGAACAATCAGGCTAGGAATCTCAAGCCAAAGAAGTACCTGCAGTTCATTTGCTCTGGACTGTGTGGGTTCTTATTGGCCAAGTCTGGCATAAGGGAAATTCAGACAGAGATATTGCTCAGACCTGAACCTGTGTTAAGAAATTGCAGAGCTCAGACCAGGAGGGCAGTCAGAAGGCTTTGCCCTGGGTCACATCACTTTGGGAACACTGAAAGCTTGTAAGTCCCCAGCCTGAATTGTTCCTGAGATCCAGGAATAACACCATGCTGAATACCCCAAGAAAGCAGCAGAAGGACTCATGAAGACAAAGGCTTAATTCAGATATTTCCTCAGAAGTACACATAAAGTCCAAAGTTAGGAAGTAGGTTGGAAGACAGAACATAAAAATAATTCAACCATAATGAGCTTACTGTGGTCACAGAAAAGCTCCTGATACAAACTTAGAATGAAATGATTTGAAACCATGTATTAGCATTTTTCAACTTAACAAAAGGTAGCATGGGCACAAGTTCAATAGGAATTCTTGGAACATATAATGAAAGTTTTTTCAAAGGCTAAACTGATTTTTAAAACTAAATGAGAACAGTAGGAAAAAATGGGAAAATTAATGAGAGCTATAGAAGAAAGATAGGAAAAAAAAACAGCTTTGAATAAGAGATACAAAGCCTTACCACAATAAGTACCTGAAAATTAGAATAGACCAAACAGAAGCTAATAACTCCAATAGACACCAAGAAACATTTTTTTAAAAAGTTAACAGACTGAACAAATATAAGAAACTATAACGGTTCTCATAGCCAAAACAACTAATCTGAAAAAGCAAATCAAGGAAAAGACAACTTAAAAAATTATTGGACAGGGGCCAGCTGGGTGGCTCAGTGGATTGAGAATCAGGCCTGGAGATGGGAGTAAGTTCAAATCTGGTCTCAGACCTAGCTGTGTGGACCCTCCCCACCCCATTGCCTAGCCTTTAAGCCACTCTTCTGCCTTGGAACCAATACACAGTATTGATTCCAAGATGGAAGGTAAGGGTTTAAAACAACAACAACAAATTATTGGATAACCTGAAAGACTTAATTAAAAAAAATGAACCCAGATGTCATATTGCAAGAAATAATAAAATTAAACTGCCTAGGTCTCCTAGAACCAGAGAATTACAGAAATGAAAATAACCCACCTGCTACTTCCTAGGGAAAAAAAAAACAACTCCAAAATGAAAACTACCAGGAATATTATATCCCAAATCCAGAATCCTTAGGTCAAGGGCAAAAAAACAATACTGCAAGCAGCCAGAAAGAAAGAATTCAAGTTATGACAAACAATAGTGATTTTCACATAAGACTTAGAAATTACAACAATAAAGAATCAAAGTTGGGGCAACTGGATGGCTCAACTGGGTGAATTGAGAGCCAGGCCTAGAGATGGCAGGTCCTAAGTTCAAATCTGGCTTCAAACATTTCCTAGCTGTGTGACCCTGGACAAGCCACTTAACCAATACACAGTATTGATTCTAAGATGGAAGGTAAGGGAAGGAAGGAAAAAAAATTTTTTAAAGAATCAAAGAGCTGAGAGTATGATATTTCAGAATGCAAAAAAAAAAAATTAGTTTTACAACCAAGAATAACTTACCCAGCAAATTTAAGCATAATCCTGTAGAGGGAAAAGTAAATATTAAATGAAATAGAGGACATCTAAGCATTCTTGGTGAAAACACCAGATATGAGTAGAAAATATGACATACAAACCACAGCTGTAAAGAGATTCATAAAAAAAGGTAAACATGACTGAATACTTATTATGGGTCAAATGTCAACAATGAGACAACACACCAAAATTTATATTATGGTTTATATAACAAATAAAGAAAAAACATTGACTTGATGACATCTACTCTAGGATGGAGAAACCATTATTTCTTTCATACTGGGACTCCCAATCTCTTACTAATGAAACCTGTTTGATTTCACTTAAGTTTTATGAAAAAAGAATGTACAAAATACTGGAATTACAGTGAATGTATACAAACAATGGCAAAAAAAGGGTATAGAAGCAAAAATCTGGATGGAGCACTGTCAGATAAAGTTTTAAGAATAATCACTAAATTATGATGGAGACCTTGTTCTGATTGAACTGACTCAATTATTAAGATGGGGAAAAGCTCCCCAAATTCCTGGGATAACTACTTTTTAAAAGTCCAGAAAGTGCTGGGAGTTAGAGGCTCTTCTTCATTCTAGTTTAGCCTGAAGTTGGATGGGATAAAATTACAAAAAAGGATAGGAAAAAAAATCTCATTTCTTTCTTCAACATCCTGAATTCAAGGATAACTGACATCTAAGTACTTTGTAAAGAACTATTTTTCTTAGTTGCCTGGTTAAAAACAAAGTTTTTCTCTAAATACATCAGGGTTGGGGGCAGCTGGGTATCTCAGTGGATTGAGAACTAGGCCTAGAGATGGAAGATCCTAGGTTCAAATCTGGCCTCAGGCACTTCCCAGCTTTGTGACCCTGGGCAAGTCACTTGACCCCCATTGCCTAGCCCTTACCACTCTTCTTCCTTGGAACCAATACACAGTATTGACTCCAAGATGAAAGGTATGGATTTAAAATAAATAAATATATTAGCATCCTCATTATAAAATCATAAAATTTTCTAGGATATACCAATAACTATTCAGAATGTATCTTTGACTTGATATTACTTTAGTCCAGATCCTTAAGAAACTTGTTAGTACCACTAGGATGTTCATTAATCCTACAAGTAACTCATATATTTAGATTATGGGAAGCTGACAAATCCAGAATGAAACAAAGATGGCGGAGTAGAGGAATGGAAAGCCTGAATCACTCTGAAAATCCTCTCCAACCAATCTTAAAATAAAGCTTCAAAATCAATACTAGAGTGGCAGAACTGAAAAAAGGGAGAGGGTGAGGCAATTTTCCTACCAAAGACAACTTGGAAGGTAGGGATAGAAATTCTGTTTCACTGAGGTATGAGAGAAGTGCTGTCTACAGCAAGGACACATCAAGGAATCTGGTACAAGCCAACATCAAGGTCCCTCCTCCCCATTGCTTTAGGTTCTGAACCCAAGCTCAGGTCAACAGGGAGATTCAGAGACTCTGCCTAAGCCAACAGTAGAGTAATCCCATGCTCTAGGGAACTTCTAAATTCTGAGTCCCATATTAAACCATCCAGTGAGGTCTGAATTCCAACACAAGGCAGCTGGCATTGCCTCTGGTCAGTGCAAGCTACTGGTGAAGACCTTAACCCAAGGGTAAGCCTGTGGCAAGGCCCCTATCCCTAGTGCACCTGGCTGGTACAAGCCAATGGTAAGGCCTCTAACTGCAGAAAAGCCTGAGTGCCTTGAGCCCTGACAGTGTGCCTGGTCTTGCAAACCAAAAGCACATCCTGCAGGAAACTGAATCAGCAGTAGGAAGTGGCTTCCAGAGCTCTCAGTTCACAGACCATCATACCATCTTGGAAGAACTAAAACTTTATAGCACCCAGAGCTAGATATGAGGGTAGCAGCAAGAAAATTCTGAACTATTTCCTCTATCTGGAGAACAGAACCCACCTTTAATATATAAATAAAAGCCACTTGGATAAGTCACTTAATCCCCATTGTCTAGGTTTTACCACTCTTCTGCCTTAGAACCAATACACAGTATTGATTCTAAGACAGAAGGTAAGGGTTTACAAAATTAATATTATCGTTATTATTGGACTATTTGAAAGCCATGATAAAAAAAAAACCCTAGATATCATATTTAAAGAAACTGTCAAATAAAACTACCCTAATATTCTTGAGTAACAGGGAAAAACAGAAATTAAAAGACTATACCAATCACCTCCTGAAATTCCAAAATGAAAACTCTCTGTAATATTATAGCCAAATTCTAGAGCTCCCAGGCCAAGGAGGAAATATTGCAAGCAGTCAGAAAGAAAATTCAAGTACCATGGAGCCATTGTCAGGATTATGCAGAATTTAGCAGCTTCTACATTAAATGATTAGAGGGCTTAAAATAAGACATTCCAGAAGGCATAGAGCTAGGTTTACACTCAAGAACCACTTACCCAGCAAAAGTGAGTGTATTCTTTCAGGGGGAAAATGGTTATTTAATGAAATAGGGCATTTCCAAGCATTGCTGAAGAAAAGATCAGAACTGAACAGAAAATCTGATGTTAAAATACAAGACTCAAGAGAGGCATAAAATGGTAAACAGGAAAGAGATATTCAACAAGAGATTCAATAAGGTCAAACTATTTACATTGTTATATGGAAAGATATTTGTAACTCTTAAGAATTTTATCATTATTCATTAACTTAAAAGGAGTATACATAGAGGGTGCTTAACTTAAGTAGTCAACTTAAGTTGACTATGATGTCATAACATCCCCCCAAAAAATCAAAGGGTAGAAAAAAGGACTATACTGAGAAGAAGAAAGGGAGAGGTAGAGTGGAGTAAATTATCTCACCTGAAGAGGCATAAAAATATTACTACAGGGGAGGAGAGGATAAGAGTGATGATGGGCAATATTTAAACCTTACTCTCATCAGATTTGGCTCAGAGAGGAAATAACTATACTCAGGTATAAAAATCCATCATAAGCTATTGGGAAGTATTAGAATAAGAAAGGGGGGCAGGTTCTAATAGAAAGGAGGGTGATTTGGGGTAGGCAGTGGTTAGAAGCAAAACATTTGTGAGAAATTAAGGAGAGAGAAAGAGCAGGATAAAAAAAATTAATCATAACTGTGAATATGAATGGGATGAACTTACCCATAAAACGAAAGCAGATAGCAGAGTGGATTAAAAGTCAGAATCCTAGGATATATTATTTACAAGAAACACATTTGAAGTAGAAAGACATACACAGAGTAAAGGTAAAGGGCCAGAGAGGAATCTATTATGTTTCAGCTGAAGTAAAAAAAAGCATGGGTAGCAATCATGATCTCAAATGAGCTTGTGACAAAGAATGTTATCTATCTCCAGAGAAAGAACTGATGGAAATTGAATACATATATTTTTCACTTTATTTTTTTATGTGTACTTTTATTTTGAGGTTTGGGTTTTAAATGAGTATTCTCTCACAACTTAACCAATATGGAAATATGTTTTGCATGGTAATACATGTATAAACTAGATCAAATTGCTTAACAACTTAGGGAGCAGGAAAAGAAGGAGATGGAAAGAGGATAATTTGGATCTTAGAATTTTGGAAAACATATTAACAATTATTGCACATAATTGGGAAAATAAAATATTTAAAAAAATAAGATTGAAAGCTACATAGTATGGCAGAAAGAGGTCTAAAGTTGGAATTTAAGACTATAATTCAAATTCTACTTTTGGCACTTACTAACTGTGAGCACTTGGATGAGGTTCTTATCCTTTATATGTACAGTAAAAGAGTTAAACTAACTGATCTTTAAGATTCCTTCCAGCAGATGTTTATGTAATCCTAGGAAAAAATAACATTTATTTCACAGATTTCTATAATTGTAATTTATAAATTAACATAATTTATTATTTGATGTAAATCAAATTTACTTAATTTACTTAAGCATCTAGAGGCAGAATTGCATTCAGTCAAGTGAAACTTAGATTCAAATTCTGCCTCTGACATTCTATTGTTGGATGATGATAATTAAATCACTTTATGTCTCTGAGCTTCAGTTGCCACATTTCTCACTTTATGGAAATGTTATGAGGCTCAAATGAGATAATGTTACATATGCTTTCTATGAGCATTTCCAAACCTAAAAGTACTTATATAAATGCCAATTATTCTTAATTTAAATAATGAGCTGTTCTTTAAATATTTCAACATGAATTAAAAAGTGGGGGAGAGAGAGGGCCATTAGCAATGAAGAGTAAAGAGATCTACTTGCAGTCCTGAGAGAATAATTATACAGCATTCCACCAAGTCTTAACAGTCCTCTCTAAGGAAAAAAGCTGGCTTATGCCATGCTTCTTTATATCACTTGCTCAGAGAAAATCAGGCCATTGACCTGCTTTGTGACCTACTCTAATGACTGCTCATCAGTTTTCAAAGAGATATTTGTTCAATAATTGTAGTTAAATTGGTTACAACTGCCCTGAATAATCTTTTTTGAACAATCCCTCTATATTCCCCACTGTTTGCCTTGAGCTAAACCATTTGAAATTGAGTGACTGTCTAAGAAAATAGACTTGTACTTCTCTTAACTTTTGCAACCAAAGAATGCCCCAGACAAGTGTCAAAAGGAAGGTCAGCTGCCTATTGAAGCCTCTTGACCAGAATCTAAAGACTCATTACCAGAAGCATTCCAACCTTTGATAAAATTAAGAATTTGAAGTGAAAAAATATTATACTTACGAATACATATTTCCATGCTTTCATAAAATCCAGGACAACACTGGGATTTACGTCTATACATAGTTTTTTCTCCATGACGATAGGCTGTACGGTAACTAATTCTATGTATAGAAATAGGAAAAAAAAATTTTTTTAGGTTATTTTTAATTCTATATTTGCATTGATTTGGGATAATGTGTTAGTTAAAAGTTTAAGATAAGCATTCTATTAGATTCAGTTGTATTAGATATAGCATACAACACTGAAAGCAAAACAGTCCAAAATTATTAGGAAGAAACTTAAAATGGTATTCTTGACCAATATAATTGTATTCGCTTCTTTCATTAATAAGAAGTTCATCTGGCCAATTTAAAGTAAAGTATGCATTGACTCAAAGATTAGCAACATTGAAAGTAGGTTATTTCTTTCTCATTAAAATTATTTCTTAGATGCAGAAACTAATTTTATTTTATTTCCCATCTAATCAATCAATCAATCCACAAGCATTTTTTCAAGTACCTCTGATATGCCAGGAATTAGGGTGGATATTTCAGCTACAAATACAAAGAATGAAGCAATCCTTCCTCTCAAGGTGCTTGCATTCTAACAGTTTTCCATTTTAAATTCCATAGTTCAGCAAACTGGCTTTTTCTCTATTTCTCACCCACAACATCCCCATCCCATGCAACTGCACTGATTATTCTCTATGCTTGGCATGCACTCTACTCATCTTGGTCAAATCAAGTCAACAAGCACTTATTAATTGGCAGTTAATGTACTAAGATCAGAATAAAAATACAGAAAGAAGAATAAGCCTTGTCTTCAAAGAGTTTGAATTCTAATGGGGGAAGACTACATAAAAATTGAAATGAATGGCAGAGAGGAGAAAGAACAGATAAAAGAGAAGTCTAGAAAGCCAGGTGTACAAACTTGATTGGAATGAATACCACATTGCCCTGGGTGCTCTTAAAACGGGAGGTGTTGGGGAAAAAAACAATCAGCAGTTAAAGCTTCAATAGGTTCTTCCAAATGTGTTAAGTCCAGGGGTGGAATGAGATTCTAAGCCGAATAGTTTTCAGGATTGGTACATTTGGGGGCATCTCTCTCTGGTATCCAAAGTAACTCCTGTGGTTTAGAAACTCCAAGTCCCAAGCAGACTAGTTTCTAGTACAATGGTCTCCCTCGTCCCTTATCCCTGGATCCATTTTCAAAGATTTCAGTAACTCATAATAAATTGTAAATTTCCTGGGAAAGGGAGGCAATAAAGGGGCAACTAACAAATGAGGGAAGGGACCAGCACATGGTTTATGTGGAAGCCTGACTGGAAGGGCAGGTGAATGACCATCTGGGCAAAGAGAGACAAAGGTCTCTTCTCTCTACACAGGTCCATTCTGTGTGTTCTTTTGCTTTTTACTTTTTTCATTTTTTAAAGAGCTTTTGTATATGTATTTTTATGTGTGTATGTGTATGAGAGAGACAGAGACAAAGAGAGAGAGAGACCTAGAGACAGAGAGATGGGGTGGGAGGATATGGTAAGAAGAGGGGCAAGAGTAGAAAGGGGGGGCTCTCTGACCAAGAGTAAAATATTACCACAAAACAAATAGAGGAGTGAAAGAATCAACAAGGAGACAGAGTGAAACAGCCTCAAAAAAAAAAGAAAAACCCAAAAGTTAGGCAGAGACCATCTGGGGAACTGAGGTGAAAGAGGAGCAGAGAGAGCAGGAGACATAGCAGCAAGTAAAGAGCAAACCAAGAACAAACCACAACCCCCACCCCACATCTGCTCTCATAGGTTCTGAACATAAGACCAAGCTAAGTCAGACCCTGAGATCCTGCTGGGGCAAACTCACACCCCTTGAAATTTCAAACCTGCGGAAAAGTCTGGAGTCCCAGCCCAGGGCAGATCCACATGAGTCCAGAGCAAAGTCAGGAATCCCATTTTGGGCTTGGGATAAGGATATAATCCATGGTTTGGGGTGAGGGTATAGCTCTCAGCGGGGGGGCTTCCATGGGATCTTTTGCCCAAAACTAAGGTTAGAGCTCCAGGACAGGGCAATCTAGGGTGTGCCTGATTGAATCAAGAACACCTTGAGACCAAAAACTTGAGCCTAAGCCTGGGGCTAGAATTTGATCAGTCCCTGACCTGATCAAGTTCAGGTTGTGATCAAAAGCTTACATCCAAGCCTGAGGAAAGTCTTTAAGCTATCAGCATCTCAAGGGTCAATTGAATCAGCACTAGGGGGCTCTCAGAGCTCTCAGCCCTCAGACAATCCAGCAAACAACCCAGAAAATAAGCCAAAAAATAACATCAAGGAAGGACGGAAGTTTAAGAGGGTACACCAAGTAGCTTACAGATAATTAGATAGGGAAAATGAACAAACAACAAAAAAGCACCTAATTCCTAAGAATTTTTATAGAGACAAAAAGCAAAGTGCAAACACAGAAGGGGACAGTGAAAGCAAAGGAAACACATGCAAAGTCCAAAAGAAAAATATGGAATGGATACAGGGTCTGGAAGAACTCAAAAAGACTTCAAAAACCAATTAAGACAAGTAGAGAAAAAGTGGGGAAGAGAAATGAAAAGTGATGCAAGAAGAAAGGAAAGTAATGCAAGAAGAACTGAAAGTGATACAAGAAGAAATGGGACAACTGAAAAAAGAGAACCAAAATCTGACAGAGGAAAAGCAGGACTTAAAAATCAGAATTAACCATCTAGAAACTAATGATTTAATGAGAAATCAAAAAACACTAAAGCAGAATCAAAAGAATGAAAAAAAAAGAGGAAAACATGAAATATCTTCTTGAAAGAACAATTGACTTAGAAAACAGATCTAGGAGAGATGATCTGAGAATTATTGGACTGTCTGAAAGCCATGAGGAAGAAAAAAACCTTGGATATCATATTACAAGAAATTATCAAAGATAACTGCCCAGAGATCCTTGAACAAGAAAATAAAATTGAAATTTAAAGAATTCACAGATCATCTCCAGAAAGAAATCCTCAATTGACAGCTTCCAGGAATGTAAAAGCTAAATTTAAGAGCCATTAAGCCAAGGAAAAATTACTTCAAACAGCCAGAAAGAAACAATTCAAATAGCATGGAGCTACAATCAGAATGACTCAGGACCTAGTGGCTTCTACATTAAAGGATCATAAAGGCATGGAATATGATATTCAGAAAGGCAAAAGATTTGGGTTTACAACCCAGAGTCACCTATCCAGCAAAACTGAGTATATTCATTCAGGTAAAAAATAGTCATTCAATAAAATAGAGGATTTTCGTACATCCCTGAGGAATAAACCAGACCTAAACAAAAAATCTGAAAGTCAACTACAAGACACAAGATGCCCAGAAAGGTGATCATTCCTGATGAGATGATTTTGAAGTCTGCTCTAGAAAACTTCTAGCAAGCAGCATAAATACAGAGCATGAAGAGTGACCTTTCTAATCTGTCAGGTAGTCCTACTGTTTTACCCTGGATTTTTTTTAACTTTGAATTCCCAAATCAAAATATGACTCAGATTTTTTATAAGAATTCTGTAACCTTCAAAAATACAAATATTGTCCAAAAAAAAAGGAAAAGAGCAAGAAAAAAAAGAATCTGGCTTATTTTTTAAAAAGTGGAAAGAGGGTATCCTTGAATGTCACTGATTCTTGATAATTTCTGGTGGTGAAGAATTCAGGGGCAATTGCCTTCCCAAAATTCCTACCTATTGAAGAATGGCAATGAACTCAGAAATCAGATCTTTTGAAGGGGAAAAAAAACACAAGCCAAGGGAACCTTAGGAAAAGAGGCTTAAATCCTCTCCACCATGTGGCCAGGCAGAGGAAAGAAGAATTCTCCTCAGCTCTACATCATTCTCCTGGTGGAGGCTCATTTTATTCAAGTGGAGCTATTTACATACACAACCCAAGACATACTTCCAAAGTGAAACCTTCATAGATCTAGTGCATGCTCTCCCCAACTACCTACTTTGTGTTTATTATAGCTGTAATAGCCTATTAAAATAATTAGTTTGTTTTAAATCATCCCTGCTTTCCCTTTTTTGGCTGTAGTCTAAATAGACAATAGTCCCAGGAAACTGACTTAGGGGTTTGGTTTGGTTTTGATCAGTTCTGTTTGTTCTTTTCAGTTGTAAGCATAAGGAATAGAATTCCTACTGGATTTGGAATTGAGCCACAATGACCCTGATGGCAGATTCAAAGCTGGATTTTACAACCACAGCAGGGAAGTCAGGCATCTATACCAATGGTGTGCTGTTAAATATTTAACAACTAGCTCTCTGAGGGGAAAAAAAAGCATACATAATATACTTTTAAATTTAATCTACATAATTAACATTTTCTCTTTCTTAAATCTACAAATCATCAATATGATAAATTAAGCCTTAATGCTCACATTGAAAATTTAACAAGCAGCTCATGAAAGCTAGTTTGAGCAAGCTCCAACACACCTCTGTGATTATATTTTTATATTGATATAGATAGTTCCTTAAATTTGCAATTTAATTGAGGAGGCAAGAATAAGTGACCAATAAAATATAAAGGGCTTCTCCATTTAGTTTAACTTTGGTTCAGCAGTGGGACAAAATCAGGGAGGATTGAGCTTCAAACATCTGAAGCTATTCCTATAACTCACACATTGTAGTCCAGATTTTTTTTTCCATTTATGTGTGTGTGTGTGTGTGGGGGGTGTGTTTAGGGTATAGACAGCTGGCCTTAAAAAAAAAAAAAGAGTATGCTTCAAGTCTTACTTCAACTTCAAGAGGTCTATTTGACTGAGCAATTCACTTAATTTCTTAGTGCCCTAATTCTCTGAAGCAGGAAGATGGAAAGAAAATGTCAATCTGCATTTGTGATCTTCATAGGAGTTCTCTATACCAAGAAATCATAAGCCCAGTTTTTGATATCTTTTTTTTAAACCTCACCTTCTATCTTAGAATCAATACTGTGTATTGGTTCCAAAGCAGAAAAGTGGTAAGGGCTGGGCAATGAGGATTAAGTGACTTGCCCAGGGTCACACAGCTAGGAAGTATCTGAGGCCAGATTTGAACCTAGGACCTCCCATCTCTGGGCCTGGCTCTGAATCCACTGAGCTACCCAGCTGTCCCCTTAAGCCCAGTTTTTTTAAAGACTCATAAGGGGGGCAGCTGGGTAGCTCAGTGGATTGAGAACCAGGCCTAGAGACGGGAGGTCCTAGGTTCAAATCCGGCCTCAGCCACTTCCTAGCTGTGTGACCCTGGGCAAGTCACTTGACCCCCATTGCCTAGCCCTTACCACTCTTCTGCCTTGGAGCCAATACACAGTATTGACTCCAAGACGGAAGGTAAGGGTTTAAAAAAAAAAAGACTCATAAGCACACACATAATAAAGGCTTTATGTTAAAGCAAATCATTTTGGGAAAATTACTCCAGACTGAATGCATCTTTGTTACAAATAATAATTAAAAACACCAAATACAGTGACCACATTTAACAATGTATATATCACATTCTCTTCTGGTAGCTTCATGACTCTTTGCCTTGTTAGAAGGGAGGACCGTTAAAATATTTGTCTGTTTGAAGCATCATTAGTTTTTCAGACTTAAGCATTGTTTTCATGATATTTTATTTCACTATCAATTTATATTTGTTCCCCTGATTCTTTGTATTTATTATATCCTTCATTTCTTATGGCATAATTATACTAAATTATATTTACATACTAAAAATTTGTTTAGGCATTACCAACTGATGATTTCAGTTCTTTACTACCACAAAGGATGTGGTAGTACCTCTTCAATGAATATTTTGGTATATATTGGTTTTTTGTTTTTGTCTTCCTGTCCTTTGAGGTCTATGATCCAGAGAAGTATTTCCAGGCCAGAGGGTATGAACCATTTAGTCACTTTTTTGCATAATTCCAAATTTATATCCATAAGAGTTGGACAAATTCACAGTTCCACCAAAAGAAGATTAGTCTTCCCACAGTCTTTCCGATAGACTGTTTCATTTTTTCATTTTTGTCATTGCTAAATTTCAAACTGTAAAGGAAAACCTAAGGCTTAATTTATATTTCTCCTACTGATCTAGAGCATTTTTAAAAAATGGTTAATTTTTTATCATTCTTTTAAAAACTGGTCATATCCTTTGATCACTCATCTATTAGGGAATGGCTATTAATGATACACATTTGTTTTAATATTTTGCATATAATATTTTTATTGGTGGTATTTGGCATAAATATTTTTTCCATTCTAAAATTTCTCTCCTTTAATTGATTTTATTAAAATTGTATATAATTAAAATGATGCATTTTGGCTTTTTATGATCTTCTCTATCAAGGAAATTGTTTTATCCCTACTAATCCCAGAAAAGCCCTGGAAATATGGTAAGCATTCAATAAATAATTCTTGGATAAATAAAAACTCCTTTTCTCTGACAGTCTTTCACATTATAGATTATAGAATGTTCCATTACTCAGTGTCTGCATAACCAAACTCAGAAGCATATATTTACTTCCTTTACCTGTGTCGTGTACACTTAAACCAATTTAGGATATCAGTACAGCTCGTGTAATAAATTTGATCAAAGGGATGTGGATATGACTCCTGTACTGTCACTGAATAGCTGAAAAAGAAAAAAATTAGGAAAATAAATCAGCATCTTCCTGTTTTACATAGATGTTTATGTATCAGCTTTTAGAGATAAATGCTAGATTAATTATCCTTACTGCAAATGTAGATTGCTTATTAACAGAAGATCTCCTAGTATTTTTAACTATTTATTTGAAAGAGAAAGTTAAAAGGTTTATAAGACATGTAACAAATACCACAAGTGTAAAATGAACAGTTATTTTCATGTTTATCAATAAAACCATGGTATTTCCAATATTAAAAATCTATCACTTGAGCAAACAGAGCTTTTCTAAAAAAGGTTTCAACAAACACAGAAGAACAACATTTGCTTGATCACATGATTTGTTGGGGATGTGATTGGGGAAGTTGACTCAAAGCAATCACTTTATTGCAAACATTAATAATATGGAAATAGGTCCTGATCAATGACAGATGTAAAACCCAGTGGAATTGCTTGTTAGCTATGGGAGAGGGGAGGAAGGAGGGAGGGAAAAAGGGATGGAAAGAACATGAATCATGTAACCAAGGGAAAATATTTTTAATTAATTAAATGAATTTTTTATAAAGACATATAAACCTATAATATTAACTCACCAAAAAAAGGGGGAAATTTAAATCTGTTTCACAGCCCCAATTTTCTATTTGCATCTTCTTATTTCAGAAAGAAAAAAAATGCAATAGTACCTTTTAGGCATCTCACCAGCACACTGTAGGCTCACCCTTCCTGGCTGCCTCTGTCATTCTTTCTTTCTTTCTTTTCTAATAAATGTTTATTGACTGACTGCATGAAGAATCTTCTTCAAAATGACTTAAAGCCATCTGAAGAATCCTCCCCCCCCAAGAATAGTGGCTTCTGCTTCAGTCTTCCTGAAGTTTTACCAAAGCAAACAGTTGTAATCAGCAAAACCAACCTTTTATGCCAATTTGTGGCAGAGTCAGAAGACCTAAGTTCAAATACTAATTTTGTCACTTAATGTTTGAAAAACTAACAACCACTATGTTTTGTTTTCCCCATATGTAAAATGTAGAGGTTAAATTAAATGTTCTCTTACATCTTTTAAATCGAGTAGTTGCCTTCTCACTCAAATTCTGTAAAAATAATTCAAAGCTATCTATATTGAGGTTTGGTGTCTGTTTAGGAGGAACAAATAGATATCTTCAAGTGAATATAGATTGAAATTTTGGTGAACTAACTTTGAAGATTTTTTTGTTAGAAAAGTTCTAAAATGTTAAAATATACAAACCAAAACAAATTTTTGTCCTCTAGGAATTTTGATCCATGGACATGTCTGTCAAAGCTGCTTCCATGAAACAATAATTTACAAATTTCAATATCTTTGTTGATTTCCTTCTTTGCTACAATATGACCTTTTCCCCCAGTCAAATATTTTGTATACCAATACACTCATATATTCAGTCTTGAAGCATCTTCTAGGCAATAAGGAAATGAAATCATCTGACAGGATGTATTTTAAATAAATTTAAATACTACCTTTTATTTTTTTAAAACTCTTACCTGCTGTCTCAGTATTCATCTTACAACAAAAAAGCAAGGGCTAGGCAAATGGAGTTGTGACATTGACTCTGGAGTCATAGAGCTAGGAAGTGTCCATGGTTAGATTGGAGCCTGATGCTCTATTTATTGTGCTACCTAGCTGTCCTGCTATCTTTTATTTTTGTATCACCTATATTTCCTACTTTAATATCCCTAATGTTTTTCTAGGAGATAACCTTGATTCATCCCCAATAATAAAGAAAAAAAGGAGAAGAAAAAATTCAACAGAATTACAACAAATAAAAAATATAGAATATGATGTACCATGTTCTCTACCCATAAGTCTTCTAAATCTGCAATTAGATGGAGGTATCTTTGGTAGGGTCAAACTTAGTAAAATATATTTTCACAGTATCTTTTTTTCCATGGTATTATAACATATTACCACTCAAATCCTACTTCCATATTATTCATTTTTGTAATAGAATAATCTTTTAAAACCAAAACTCCAAATCATATACCTATATAAACAAGTGATAAATCATGTTTTCTTCTGGATTTTTACTGCCATAGTTTTTTCTCTAGATGTGAATAGCATTCTTTCTCATTAATCCCTCAGAGTTGTCCTGGATCACTGCTTTAGCTTTTAGTAACAAAGTCAATTACATTTGATTGTCCCACACAGTCAGTTACACAGTATTTCTTAATTGCTTTACTGTTGTTTTTTCAATTTATATTGTTTAGATCCATATTGTTTCCCTGGTCCTGCTTACCTTACATTGGTTTATGTTTTTCCTTGCTTCTCTGTTTTCACTATTTATATATATGCTTCCATAAGGATCATAACAATTCATACATCTACTAATAACACATTAGTGTGCCCAGCTTTCCTCAACTTCCCCAAAACTGGCAGGTTTCCTAAACCAATAGAAATTTTTTCTAGGGGAAAAAAAGTTGTGATTTTAGTAGATTTCAAGCTTAATATGAATCATCAGTGGTATGTAACAATCAAAAAAGGTAATATTATCTTGGGCTACACTAAGAGAAGCGTATCTTCTAGGAAAAAGGAGATAATAATCCTTCTCTACGCATCATTTGTAAGATCTCATCTGGAAATGATTTTTATGATTCAATTTTTAAAATTTTTGATTAATTAGTGTTTAATTCTGACAACCACAATTTATAAACAATGATAAATTGGAAAGAATCCTAAGGAGGGCAACCAAGATATTTAGATACAAAAATCTGCTGAATAAATTTGGGATATTTAACCTGAAGAAAATAATGTTCAGAAGGGATATGATAGTTGTGCTCAAGTATTTAAAAAGTCATTATGTGAAAGGATAAGGCTTGTTCTGTATATGCCCAGAGGGAAGAACCAAAAGCAAATTTGAAATTGGTAACAGAAAAATACAAACAAGCAAAAACTTCCTACCAATTAGAACTGACCCTAAGTGGAATGGACTATCTCTAGAGAAGTTAGTTTTCCTTTCTTTGGAGATCTCCATGTAGAGGAAAAAGATAATTCGTCACGCTTATCATAATTGGGATTTCCTTTCAGTATAGCTTAGACTAGATGATTGCTAAAGTGCCTTCATTCTCAAATTCCATTATTCTCTGATTCTGTCTCTAAATCTGTCCATTGACTAACAAGTGCTTGAGTATATTATAACAAGAATTTAGGCTTATGGTTTGCCATTACTTTAAAAAAGAAGAAAAAATGATAGTTTTGTTATTTAATCTTGCTGGGGTCATTGAAAATACCCCAGAGTCAATTACCCAGATATCATTTAATAGAAAGATACAGAATTGATGAATTTGCACCTGCACATTTTAACTTACTAAAAGTATTACCTGGAAGAGAGGGGGAGAAGGGAAGACCCTAGCAAGATTTTAGATTCAAAGAAAAGGCATCATCACGCCGAGTCAAATTCTAGTGATATTAATTATATTTTTTTCTATCAAATTATCTTGTTACTCTAATCTGATATTCCAATAATCATCTTTCACTAATACTATTAATATGATTAGTGTCTAGATTTCAGCCAGGGGATTAGGTAAAATAATGATCTTTGAAGAAAAGATGCTCACCTTTCTCATCACCACCGGCAATAACTATTGACCAAATATCAACAGGCTGATAGGTTCAGAAGCCTCAAGAGTGACAGTTAACTCCCAGATTACCAATCCCACTTCTAGTCCAGCCCTTATAGCCATCATCTGGGGAAGCATTTTCTGTGATCAGCCCACCAGATCCTGTGATCTCCACCAAAAACAACTAATCCTTCCTCTTTCATTTTATCCTTTGTTTGCTTTTGTAGAAATACCTAATCTTTTCCTTGCTGATGCCTAATACTACTGAATTTATGGTTTGAAAAGGAATATAAGTATCAGGGCTGTTACTTTGAAATAAAGTGCATATTACTACAAGAAATATTACCTTTCCCAATGGCTACAAACATTAGGGTCTTCAAGATTCAATGATAATGTCATTCCAATCCAAAGGTAAAATAATATAAAAGGAAAGTCCAAGAAGGAATTTAAGTAAACATCCATTTTTCCCCAGAAGGATAATCTGTAAGAAAAAAATACATACTCAAATTATTAAATTCAAAATGGCCAACATAGTGTTCTTTGAAGGACACTAACCAATAGGGATCTACTGTCATTATAACTAACTAAAATAATAATAACAAGCCACAAATTTATTAAATATATGCATAACATGATCGTAAGGTTTAGCATAGTAACGGGTTTCTTATATGAAGCTAGTAATCTAGGAGTTCATAGTTAATTAAAATATTTAAATGTATAAATGTCATAAATAATTATTATAATAACCACTAGTACTTATAATAAAAGAAATGAGAAGCAGTGGACAGAAAGCCAGCTTACAAGCTGGGAAAACCAAAGTTCAAGTTCTACCACTGATACTGTCTCGATGACCCTGGTCAAATCACTTATGTACTCTTTCAGTACTTTCAGGCTACTCTTAGTTATAACATGAAGAACAGTTGCTGATCTATATTGGTAAAGGGATTCTTGTTCCAAGTGTAGATTGGATATCCTCTGAGATCATGTGAATTCACATATTTAATGTAGTATACTTTGACCACTGTGTACTTTGACAACTCCAGAGGAAGAACAAGATGATAAAACATTTTTCAATACATTCAAAAAACTGGAGCCTACTTTTCAACCTGTGAAAACATTACATCAAGGCTTTCATCTTGTTTATTTTTTCATAGGGGCAATAATAAATAGTCTAGAAATGTGCCATTGCCTTTTTACCAGCCAAAACAGGAATAAAATTCAATAAATATTCTACATCCAGGCTTTGTGGATCACATATGTTTCTCTGTCTTGAACCTCAAAATTATAAGAGAAAAGGGTAATTTCGTTATATATATAACTGCACTATTAGCATTCTCTCTCCCCCATTTTCAATAAACTTTTTGTATTCATTTAGCAAAAAATTAAGTGTTTGTGGAAGAAAAAAAATTGTCTGAACCCCCTACTGCAAAACTTGATTACATTCAATATCATTCACTTAATTATTATGGAAAATCAAAACAGAAAATCAGCACAAAAGATTTGCATTGCTAAGGTGTTTACATTTGCAATATAAAATGCAGCTGGAACATTTTACTCCTGTTATCTGTCTAATTGTATATAGCATTACTAGGAAACTATGCTTTCAAAAATTTGCCACAACAGCCTTAATAATGAATCAATTTAAAAGAGTATTTATAAACTATGACTTGTAAAGGAAGTTGGTTGATCATGAAGCAGGAATGAAACTCAATAGATGCACAGACAAAAGATAATGTCAAGATCTATGTAATATTTTAAAAACAAGAGTAAGGCTAGTTCATTCAAAGGCTGGATCCATCACTTGTAGTATTTACCTAGGAGCCTAGATTGTGAAGAATGAGAATACATTCAGGGAGAATCCATATTGAAGATATGAAGATAAATATTTCTAACTAGTTTTAGTTTTGCTAAGATATATTACTTTAGTAGCAACCAATAAGAAAATGAGCACTTGAAATATTAATTAGATTCTTCCAGAAATGAATGACTGAATTTAGATCATTTCTGGTAACAATAGTACTTTCTAGAAATAAGTGAAGATTTGTAAATGACTTCTAGACTTCCTTTCCTCTCTTATTCCCAAGTCCCTTTCCTCTTCAAAATCTCTACTTTTTCCCTGCTATCCTTTACTTTCTCTAAAAACTTTAACAAAAAAGTATACTTCAAATCTAGATCATAGTTGTTAGGGGTTTTTTCACTTTCATCCTATAATAGCAAATAGATTATTACTGTAGAAGTTCAGGCATGTATTAATCTTGAAAATATTTTAGGGGTACTCAAAAGATGAATAGCCTCATGGATATATTTCTGATGAGTGATTACTTGAGTTAAAATCTTAAGCTTGTCAAATTCCTAACCCATCCCTAAGGCTATAGTCAGAAAGACTGGCCAACTATCTGAGTCTTCTTGTTTTGCTAATAACAATCAATTAACATTTGAATCAGACAAACCTAAATGCATGAGATCATTTGAACTCCTGATCTAGGCATACCTATTGTTTTAAGATCTGGCAACTTGCATCTTATGACTATTGCCTCATAATTATCCCTTCCTCCCTTCCTGTTGCTACCCCCCAAAAAACTCCGTATGTCAGACTAAGAGGAAAGCTCTTTTCCACCAGAGCTAACTCACTGTCAGACCTACTTCATGTTGAAGTTTTCTGCATCTTTCTTCCCACCTTATGTTCTCCTTTCCTTAGACTTTAACCCACCACCCATTTTTCTCTCAGTCCCTAGTTTCCCACCCACAAGGAGCTTTTGTGAAGTTGGTGGATGACTTCAATTACTAAATAGAAATAATATTTTAAAAATATTTCTCTGATGCAAATTCTTACACCACTCCCAATCTAGTTGTTTTTTTTCCCTCAGTTGATGACCAATGAATTTTGCTCCAGCCTCTTACATTTACCCTGTGTATGTCTATCTGCCTTGTGTATTTTTCTTTTTTTTTAACTTTTAAACATTGTTTTTTATTTAGTCAATATCAAACATTATTCATTGGATACAAAAATCATTTTCTTTTCCTCCCTCCCCTCCACCACCCCTCCCATAGCCAACATGCAATTCCACTGGGTATCACATGTGTCCTTGATCTGAACCCATTTCCATGTTGTTGGTATTTGCACAAGGATGTTCATTTAGAGTCTACATCCCCAATCATATCCCCTCAGACCTTGCTGTCAAGCAGTTGCCTTTCCTTGGTGTTTTTACTCCCACAGTTTGTCCTCTGCTTGTGGATACTGTTTTTTTCTCATAGATCACTGCAGATTGTTCAGGGACATTGCATTGACACCAATGGAGAAGTGCATTATGTTCAATTGTACCATAGTGTATCAGTCTCTGTGTACAATGTTCTCCTGGTTCTGCTCCTTTCAGTCTGCATCAATTCCTGGAGGTTGTTCCAATCCCCATGGAATTCCTCCACTTTATTATTCCTTTGAGCACAATAGTATTCCATCACCAACATATACCACAATTTGTTCAGCCATTCCCGAATTGAAAGGCACCACCTTATTTTCCAATTTTTTGCCACCACAAAGAGCTCAGCTATGAATATTCTTGTACATGTCTTTTTTCTTATCTCTTTGGGGTATAAACCCAGCAGTGCTATGGCTGGATCAAAGGGCAGACAGTCTTTTATTGCCCTTTGGGCATAGTTCCAAATTGCCCTCCAGAATGGTAGGATCAGTTCATGACTCCACCAGCAATGAATTAATGTCCCTACTTTGCCACATCCCCTCCAGCATTCATTACTTTCCTTTGCTATCATGTTAGCCAATCTGCTAGGTGTGAGGTGATACCTCAGAGTTGTTTTGATTTACATTTCTCTCATTATAAGATATTTAGAACACTTATTTATGTGCTTATTATTAGCCTTGATTTCTTTAACTGAAAATTGCCTATTCATGTCCCTTTTCCATTTATCAGTTGGAGAGTGGCTTGATTTTTTGTACAATTAGTTTAGTTCTTTATAAATTTGAGTAATTAGACCTTTATCAGAGGTTTCTGTTATGAAGAATGTTTCCCAATTGGTTGCTTCCCTTCTAATTTTGGTTGCATTGGTTTTGTTTGTACAAAACCTTTTTAATTTGATGTAATCAAAATTATTGATTTTATATTTTGTGATTTTTTTCTAACTCTTGTTTGATTTTAAAGTCTTTAGCCTTTCCCAAAGATCTGACATGTATACTATTCTGTGTTCACCTAATTTGCTTACAGTTTCCTTCTTTATATTAAGGTCATTCACCCATTCTGAGTTTATCTTGGTGTAGGGTGTGAGATGTTGATCCAAACTTAATATCTCCCATGCCATTTTTCAATTTTCCCAGAAGTTTTTATCAAATAGTGGATTTTTGTCCCAAAAGCTGGGGTCTTTGGGTTTATCATAGACTGTCTTGCTGAGGTCACTTACCACAAGTCTATTCCACTGATCCTCCTCTCTGTCTCTTAGCCAGTACCAAATTATTTTGATGACCACTGCTTTAGAGTATAGTTTGAGATCTGGGACTGCAAGTCTTCCTTCCTTCGCATTTTTTTTTCATGATTTCCAAGAATATCCTTGTTCTTTTGTTCTTCCAAATAAACTTTGTTATGTTTTTATTCTAATTCAGTAAAAAAGTTTTTTGGAAGTTCAGTGGATATGGCATTAAATTAATAGATAAGTTCGGGTAGGATGGTCATTTTTATTATATTAGCTCATCCTACCCATGAGCAGTTAATGTTTTTCCAATTGCTCAACTCTAGTTTTAGTTGTGTGGAAAGTGTTTTGTAGTTGTGTTCATATAGTTCCTGTGTTTGTCTTGGCAGATATATTCCTAAGTATTTTATATTGTCTAAGGTGATTCTGAATGGAATTTCTCTTTCTAATTCCTGTTGCTGAGATTTGTTGAAGATATATAGAAATGTTGATTGCTTATGTGGGTTTATTTTGTATCCTGCAACTTTGATAAACTTGTTGATTATTTCCACTAGCTTTTTAGTTGATTCTCTAGGATTCTTTAAGTAGACCATCATGGCATCTGCAAAGAGTGATAGCTTGGTCTCCTCACTGCCTATTTTAATATCCTCAATTTCTTTTTCTTCTCTAATTGCTACTGCTAGTGTTTCTAGTACAATGTTGAATAATAAAGGTGATAATGGGCATCTTTGTTTCATTCCTGATCTTATTGGGAATGAATCTAGTTTATCCTCATTGCAGATGATGTTGACTGATGGTTTTAGATAGATACTGTTTATTATTTTTAGGAAAGACCCTTCTATTCCTATACTTTCTAGTGTTTTCAATAGGAATGAGTGTTGTATTTTGTCAAAGGCTTTTTCTGCATCTATTGAGATAATCATGTGATTTTTGTTGGTTTGCTTGTTGATATGGTCAATTATGTGGATGGTTTTCCTGATATTGAACCATCCTTGCATTCCTGGTATAAATCCCACCTGATCATAGTGAATAACCCTCGTGATGACTTGCTGGAGTGTTTTTGCTAGTATCCTGTTCAAGATTTTTGCATCTATGTTCATTAAGGATATTGGTCTGAAGTTTTCTTTCTCCATTTTTGGCACGGCTTTGGGATCAGTACCATATTGTGTATTTCTTGTAGACAACATATGGTAGGATTTTGGTTTTTAATCCACTCTGCTATCTGCTCCCATCTGTTCAGCAGAAGCAGTCTTCACATGCTGGGTGAGACTACTACTACTACTACTATCTGCTCCCATTTTATGGGTGAGTTCATCCTATTTACATTCAGAGTTATGATTACCACCTATGTATTCCTCATCATTTTGATTTCCTCTTTTAGTCCTGCCCTTTCTTCTTTCACTATTTCCTTCTACACCAGTGTTTTTCTTTTAATCAGTCCCCCTTTCTCCCAACCTTATTTTACTTTCCTTTCCACCCCTCCTTTCTTATTTCTCTTTAAGATCTATTAATCACCCCCACCCCAACTTTTCCCTCTCCTTTAATACTCTCTACCCTATTCCCACCCCCTTTCTTATTCTCTCTCAATTTCTCTGTAGGGTAAGATAGAATTTTATAACCCCAATCGATCTGGCCATTCTTCCCTCTCAGAATTGATTCCACTGAGAGTAAGGTTTATGTATTACCTATTACTACTCTCTTCCTCCCCTTCTTATAATAGTATTCTTTTCCCACTCCATGCGCGCCTCTTTAAGTGGTATAATTTATTAGTTCCATCCTGTTCCTTCCCCCTTTTATTTTACATATCATCTTAAACAACTCAGTACCACAATCTCTGCCTATGAATAATTCTTCTATGTACTATGATAATAAAAACAATTTTAAGAGTTACATATTATCTTCCATAAAAATATAATCAATTTAACCTTACTGAAGCCCTTAATTTTTTTTGCCATCTTCCTTATTTACCTTTTTGTAGTTCTCTTGAATTTTGTATTTGGGCATTAAATTTTCCATTTGGTTCTGGTCTTTTCTTTAGGAATGCTTGGAAAATCTTAATGTCCATGCTTTCCCCTGAGAGTATATAGTCAGTTTTGATGGGTAGATAATTCTTGGTTGTAGACCCCATTCTCTTGCCTTCCTGAATATCATATTCCAATCCTTGCTGTCCTTTAGTGTGGAGGTTGTCAGATCCTGTGTAAACTTGACTGGAGCTCCTTGATTTATCTCTTTTTGATTGCTTACAATATTTTCCTCCTTGACCTGGAAGCCCTTGAATTTGGCTATTACATTCCTGGGGGTTGACTTTTGAGGATTTAATGTGGGGGGCAATCTATGGATTCTTTCAATATGTATTTTGGCCTCTTGTTCAAGAATATCAGGGCAGTTTTCTTGGATAATTTCCCTATAATATGATGTCAAGGATTTTATTTTTTTCTCAGGCTTTCAGGTAGACCAATAATTCCCAAATTGTCTCTCCTGGATTCTAGATTGGTTGTCTTTTCTTTTTTTTTCTTTTTTTTTCTTCTTCCTCCGTTTCTTTTTTTTTTAATAGTATTTTATTTGATCATTTCCATGCATTTTTCATTAAAGACAAAGATCATTTTCTTTTCCTCCCTCCCACCCCCCGTGGCCGACGTGTGATTCCACTGGTATCATATGTGTTCTTGACTTGAACCCATTGCCATGTTGTTAGTATTTGCATCAGAGTGTTCGCTCCGAGTCTTTCCTCTGTCATGTCCCCTCAGCCATTGTAGTCAGGCAGTTGCTTTTCCTTGGTGTTTCTATTCCCTCAGTTTGTCCTCTGCTTTTGGACAGTGTTTTTTTCTCCTTGATCCCTGCAGATTGTGCAGGGACATTACACCACCACTAATGGAGAAGTCCATTACGTTCGATGATACCACAGTGTGTTTGTCTCTGTGTACAATGTTCTCCTGGTTCTGCTCCTCTCGCTCTGCATCACTTCTTGGAGGTTGTTCCAGTTCACATGGAAATCCTCCACTTTATTATTCCTTTGAGCACAATAGTATTCCATCACCAACATATACCACAATTTGTTCAGCCATTCCCCGATTGATGGGCATCCCCTCATTTTCCAATTTTTGGCCACCACAAAGAGCGCAGCTATGAATATTTTTGTACAAGTCTTTTTGTCCATTATCTCTTTGGGGTACAAACCCAGCAGTGCTATGGCTGGATCAAAGGGTAGACATTCTTTTATCGCCCTTTGTGCATAGTTCCAAATTGCCCTCCAGAATGGCTGGATCAGTTCACAACTCCACCAGCAATGAATTAATGTCCCTACTTTGCCACATCCCCTCCAGCATTCATTACTTTCCATAACTGTCATGTTAGCCAATCTGCTAGGTGTGAGGTGATACCTCAGAGTTGTTTTGATTTGCATCTCTCTGATTATAAGAGATGTGGAGCACTTCTTCATGTGCTTATTAATAGTTTTGATTTCTTTATCTGAAAACTGTCTATCCATGTCCCTTGCCCATTTATCAATTGGGGAATGACTTGATTTTTTGTACAATTGATTTAGCTCTTTATAAATTTGAGTAATTAAACCTTTGTCAGAGGTTTTTATGAAGATTTTTTCCCAACTTGTTGTTTTCCTTCTGATTTTAGTTACATTGCTTTTGTTTGTACAAAAGCCTTTTAATTTGATGTAGTCGAAATTATTTATTTTACATTTTGTGATTCTCTCTATGTCTTGCTTGGTTTTAAAGTCTTTCCCTTCCCAAAGGTCTGACATGTATACTATTCTGTGTTTACCCAATTTACTTATGGTTTCCTTCTTTATGTTTAAGTCTTTCACCCATTTTGAATTTATCTTGGTGTAGGGTGTGAGGTGTTGATCAATTCCTATTCTCTCCCACACTGTCTTCCAATTTTCCCAGCAGTTCTTATCAAATAGTGAATTTTTGTCCCAAGACCTGGGATCTTTGGGTTTATCGTATACTATCTGGCTGAGGTCGCTTTCCCCCAGTCTATTCCACTGATCCTCCTTTCTGTCTCTTAGCCAGTACCAAATTGTTTTGATGACTGCTGCTTTGTAATATAGTTTGAGGTCTGGGACTGCTAGGCCCCCCTCATTAGTGTTTTTTTTCATTATTTCCCTGGATATCCTTGATCTTTTGTTATTCCAAATGAACTTTGTTATGCTTTTTTCCAAATCAGTAAAGAAATTTTTTGGGAGTTCCATGGGTATGGCACTAAATAGATAAATAAGTTTGGGCAGGATAGTCATTTTTATTATGTTGGCTCTTCCTACCCATGAGCAGTTAATGTTTTTCCAATTGCTCAAGTCTAGTTTTAGTTGTGTGGCGAGTGTTTTGTAGTTGTGTTCATATAGTTCCTGTGTTTGTCTTGGGAGGTAGATTCCTAGGTATTTTATTTTGTCTAAGGTGATTTTGAATGGGATTTCTCTTTCTAGTTCTTGCTGCTGAGCTGTGTTGGAGATATATAGAAAAGCTGATGACTTATGTGGGTTTATTTTGTATCCTGCAACTTTGCTAAAGTTGTTGATTATTTCAATTAGCTTTTTGGTTGAATCTCTAGGATTCTTTAAGTAGACCATCATGTCATCTGCAAAGAGTGATAACTTGGTCTCCTCCTTGCCTATTTTGATGCCTTCAATTTCTTTTTCTTCTCTAATTGCTACTGCTAGTGTTTCTAGTACGATGTCAAATAATAGAGGTGATAATGGGCATCCTTGTTTCACTCCTGATCTTATTGGGAATGCATCTAGTTTATCCCCATTGCAAATGATATTAGCTGATGGTTTTAGATATATACTGTTTATTATTTTTAGGAATGACCCTTCTATTCCTATGCTTTCTAGTGTTTTTAATAGGAATGGGTGTTGTATTTTATCAAAGGCTTTTTCTGCATCTATTGAGATAATCATGTGGTTCTTGTTGGTTTGCTTGTTAATGTGGTCAATTATGTGGATGGTTTTCCTAATATTGAACCAGCCCTGCATCCCTGGTATAAATCCTACTTGATCATGGTGGATGACCCTTCTGATCACTTGCTGAAGTCTTTTTGCTAGTATCCTATTTAAGATTTTTGCATCTATATTCATTAGGGAGATTGGTCTATAGTTTTCTTTCTCTGTTTTTGACCTGCCTGGTTTTGGAATCAGTACCATGTTTGTGTCATAAAAGGAGTTTGGTAGAACTCCCTCTTTGCTTATTATGTCAAATAGTTTGTATAGTATTGGGATTAACTGTTCTCTGAATGTTTGATAGAATTCACTGGTGAATCCATCAGGCCCTGGGGATTTTTTCTTAGGAAGTTCTTTGATGGCTTGGTGGATTTCATTTTCTGATATGGGATTATTTAAGAATTCTATTTCCTCTTCTGTTAGTCTAGGCAGTTTGTATTTTTGTATATATTCATCCATATCACTTAAATTGGTATATTTATTGCCATATAATTGGGCAAAGTAATTTCTAATGATTGCCTTAATTTCCTCTTCCTCAGAGGTGATGCCCCCCTTTTCATCTTTGATGCTGTTAATTTGCTTTTCTTCCTTCCTTTTTTTAATTAGATTGACCAGTACTTTGTCTATTTTGTTTGTTTTTTCAAAGTACCAGCTTCTTGTCTTATTTATTAAATCAATAGTTCTATCACTTTCAATTTTATTAATTTCTCCCTTAATTTTTAGGATTTCTAGTTTGGTTTTCTGCTGGGGGTTTTTAATTTGGTCACTTTCGAGTTTTTTTATTTGCATTTCCAATTGATTGATCTCTGCTCTCCCTAGTTTGTTAATATATGCACTCAGGGATATGAATTTACCTCTGATTACTGCTTTGGCTGCATCCCAAAAGGTTTGAAAGGATGTCTCGCCATTGTCATTTTCCTTGATGAAATTATTAATTGTTTCTATGATTTCTTCTCTAACTAAACGATTTTGGAGTATCATATTGTTTAGTTTCCAATTAGTTTTTGATTTGGTTTTCCATGTACCATTACTGATCGTTATTTTTATTGCCTTGTGGTCTGAAAAGGCTGCATTTATTATTTCTGCTTTTCTGCATTTGTGTGCCATGTTTCTGTGACCTAATGTATGGTCAATCTTTGTGAATGTGCCATGTGGTGCTGAGAAGAAGGTGTATTCCTTTTTTATCCCTATTTATTTTTCTCCATATGTCTATTAATTCTAATTTTTCTAAGATTTCATTCACTTCTTTTACCTCTTTCTTATTTATTTTTTGATTTGATTTATCTAAATTTGATAATGGTTGGTTTAAGTCTCCCACTAATATGGTTTTACTGTCTATTTCTTCCTTCAGTTCTCCTAGTTTCTCCATTAGAAATTTGGGTGCTATATTATTTGGTGCATATATGTTGATTAGTGATATTTCCTCATTATCTAAAGTCTCTTTTAACAAAATATAATAACCTTCCCTATCCCTTTTGATCAGGTCTATTTTTGCTTTGGCTTTATCAGATATCATGATTGCCACTCCTGCCTTCTTTCTGTCACTTGAGGCCCAGAAGGTCTTACTCCATCCTTTAATTCTGACCTTGTGGGTGTCTACCCGCCTCATGTGTGTTTCTTGGAGACAACATATGGTAGGGTTTTGGATTCTAATCCATTCTTCTATTTGTTTACGTTTTATGGGTGAGTTCATCCCATTCACGTTCAATGTTGTGACTGTCACTTGTGGACTCCCTGGCATTTTGATATCCTTCCCTAATTCTAACCTTTCTTCTTCAGCTCTACCTTTTAGTCCAGTGATTTACTTTAAATCAGTCCCCCTTGTATTTCCCTTTCTACCCCCCTCCCTTCTAATTCCCTCCCTTATTTTCCCCTGTAGTCTTTTTAAAAATTCCCCCCCCCACCCTCTCCCTCCCTTGTACTGCTTCCCTCCCCACCAGTCTGTTTTTTACCCTTCTACTCCTCTATAGGGCGCAAATCTATTCTCTTCCCCAATGGATTGGATTGTTCTTCCCTCTTTGGGTCAGTTTCAAAGTACGTAAGAGTTGAATATTTCCTATCTCTGACCTCTTTACCCTTCCAGTGTATCGATGTTCTCCCCCCTCCCGCCATGAGCTTCTTTGTGACATATAAATTTACCCCCATTTGTTTCTTTTCCCATTTCTTTTAGTCATAACCTCTTTTCTTTTTTAGCTCTCGTCATGTATATATATATGCACATACACATGTATATGTATTTATGCATGCATATCTCTATATACCTATTTATGTCTTGTCCTTTCATCCTATACAGTTTGTCCCTTCCCTCTGAGTGTAGTTCTTCTAGCTGCTTAGGTGATAGCAACAGTTTTTAAGAGTTGCCAATGACCTCTTTTCTTATAGGGATACATATCATTTTAACTTATTGAGTCTCTTAAAAAAAACCTTTGTTGTTGTTGTTGTTTTTCCCCTCTTTTTTAATTACCTTTTGATGATTCTCTTGAATTCTGTGGTTGGACTTCAAATTTTCTGTTCAGGTCTGGTCTTTTATTTATGAATGCTTGGAATTCCTCTGTTGTGTTAAATGACCATACTTTCCCCTGTAAGAATATAGTCAGTTTTGATGGGTATTTTATTCTTGGCTGTAAGCCTAGTTCCCTTGCTTTCCGGAATATCATATTCCATGCCTTTCGGTCCTTCAGTGTGGATGCAGAAAGATCCTGTGTTATCCTCACCATGTTTCCATGGTATCTGAATGGTTTCTTTTTGGCAGCTTGTAATACCTGTTCTTTTATCTGATTGTTTTTGAATTTGGCTATAACATTTCTTGGTGTTGTCAGTTGGGGATTAAAAACAGGGGGTGATCTGTGGATTCTTTCAATCTCCACTTTCCCCTCTTGTTCTAGGATTTCGGGACAGTTTTCCTGGATAATTTCCTCTAGTATTATGTCCAGGCTTTTTCTTTTGTCGTGGTCTTCTGGTAGTCCAATTATTCTTAAATTGTCTCTTCTTGAACGATTTTCTAAATCGTCTGTTTTGTGAATGAGATGCTTCACATTTTCCTCAATTTTTTCATTCTTTTTGTTTTGTCTTATAGTGTCCTGCTGCCTTGTGAGGTCACTTGATTCTAGTTGTTTTACTCTGGTTCTTAAAGATTGGATTTCATCTTTGGCTTTTTGGTCGTCTTTTTCCTTCTGGTCTGAGTTTCTTTGAAGATTGTCTTTCATCCTCTTTATCTCGTCTTTCATCTCCTTTGCTTCATCTTTCATCTCCTTTGCCTCATTTTCCAGCTGGATGATTTTGGCTTTCAGGACACTATTTTCTTGTTTTAGTTCAAGTGCCTCTGTTTCCAGATGACTTATCTTAATTTTTAAGTTCTTTTCCCAATTGTCTTCAGCCTCTCTTAGCTGTGTTTTGAGTTCTTCCACAGCCTGTATCCAATTCGCTGGGATTTCTGGTTTATCATTTGCTGATCTCTCCCCCTCTGTTCCATTTGGTGAGTAGTAGCTGTCTATTGTAGTTTCTTTCTTCTGTTTCTGTTGTTTGTTCAAATTCACCCCTTCTTTCCTCCCTGTATTTGTCTGTGCTCTTGTTCCTCTCATTTTTCTGTTTTTTAGGGACTTCTATCAGTCTCCCCTCTTGGAGCTTTAACAGAGGATCTCTTGGTGTAATCTCTGAGGGAGGGTTGTTGGGGGTTTGAGCTTTCCTGTCCTCTGGAGGCTTTTGATTGGCTTAAAGTTCAGCAGTCAGTGAGGATGGATGGGGAGCCTGGGCTTCCCTGAGTTCTGGAGACTTTTGATGGGATTGAGTTCAGCTTATTTGGGATGGGTTTATTCTGAGTTTTAAACTTCCTGGACGGCTGGAGCAGATATGGAGGATCTCTAAAGCTCTAGCCAGGCTGCCAGGTCTATGCTCCTTCTAGGCTGCCATCTTGACTTCGCCTCTAGGTTTCTGTTTTTTCAGAAGACCCAGCTCTCTAAGGGGGGAGGGGTTGTGGCTTGCCTGGACTCTGAGGGCTCCTGATGAGATTAGGTTCAGGTGGTGTGGGCCGAAAGATCCAGGAGCCAAAAAAGGGAAGGGAAAAAAAAAAAGCAGCCACCTCCTCTTCCACAGCCTGTGTTGAGTGCCCAGAGACTGGCTGAGTTACTTTAAAGGAAAGCTCTTTGGGGCACCCCCCTTGCCAGCCCTGAGTTCTCCGTCCTCTCAGCAGCTCTAAGGGCTCCTGATGGGATTAGGTTCAACTGGTTCTTTCAGAAGACCCTGCTCTCTAAGAGGGGAGGGGTAGTGGCTTGCCTGGACTCTGATGGCTCCTGATGGGATTAGGTTCAGGTAGTGTGGGCCGAATGATCCAGGAGCCAAAAAAGAAGAAAGAGAAAAGCAGCAACCTCCTCTTCCTCAGTCAGTGTTGAGTGCCCAGAAACTGGCCCGGGTTACTTTCAAGGTAGGCTCTTCGGAGCCACCCCTTTGCCAGCCCTGAGCCCTCTGTCCTTTCAGTAGCTCTGAGGGCTCCCGATGGGATTGGGCTCAGCTGGTGCCCCGAAGCTGGGACCTCCCCCGAGACCCAGAGGGAAGAACCCAGCCAGGGGGCCACAGGCTTCCCCCTTCTCTCTATGCTTCCCTGCCGTCTGTGTTGGGCGCTCCGGAGACTGGCTCAGGTTGCTTTCAAGGTGAGTCCTCAGAGCCCTGAGGTTCCCGCTGCTGCCTTGGGCTCAGCACTCTGGGTTGGGGGGGATGGGTCCTGGGACCTTCTTTCTGTCTACCCCTTAGAGTGATCTAGGGTTCTGGCTTTTGGGGTGTGGTACCTTTTGATCCAGGTCCAGGAGGAGGTTTCCCCAGGTCTATCCTGTTGTTCAGCTTGAATTTCGGTGGCCTAGGAGCACTTTGTTTGCGATCGGTAGGGAAGGGTTTCGGAGGTCTGAACTTTCGCTGCTTCTACACCGCCATCTTGACCGGAAGTCTGGTTGTCTTTTCAATAAGATATTTTATGTTTACTTCTATTTTTCCATTCTTTTGATTTTGCTTTATTAATTCTTGTTGTCTCATGAGATCATTAGCTTCTACTTGACCAATTCTAGTCTTCAAAGACTGATTTTTGACTATGATCTTTTGATTTTCCTTTTTGGTGTGGTCTATCCTGCTTTTCAAGGCTTCCAGCAGGTCAATTCTGATCTCCAATTTGCTTATTACTTAATTTTAATTTCTGTGTCTATTTTTCCATGTGAGCAATTTTGTCTTTTAAGCTGTTATTTTCTTTTTGTATTACTTTCATTTCTTTTTCCAACTTTTCTTCCCATTTTTTCTTCTATCTTTCTTACTTGGTTCTTGAACTCCTTTTTGAGTTCTTTGAGAGCTTGTGAGCAATTTCCTTTTTTTTTTTAAAGTTTGGATGTGTTTTCTTGCTTTTTCGCTCTCTGCTGTTGCTTATGTATTTTGCTTTTTTTCTCCATAGAAATTATACAGGGTCAAAAGCTTTTTTTGCTGCTGCTAATTCCTTTTGCTATTAGTTGATTGGGGTTCCTGCATGTTGGTGGACATTGCTTTCTTAACTTCTGCCTCACAAGGCTCTGCCTTGGTAGTATCTTCCCTTCCCAGTCAAACACCTGAGTGAGGAGGGCAGGCAGGTCTGTGATATTTTATGTAATGTGCTTTAAAGTATTTTTTCCCTGAGGCTATTTCTCCAGTACCTGCTGCTGCTGCTGTGTCTAGCCCAATCTCTGTGCTCTGCTGTCCAGGCTCCACACTCTTCAGCCTTGGTTCCCAAGTCTTGCTGCCAAGGCCTTGCCCTTAGGGGTAAGTCAGTGGTCCCCTCCGCCAGTCACTGGGTATTTAGAAATTGCCTGGCCCTCACTTTAACTCTGGTGAGGTAAGTGGTGTGGGGGATGGGTGATCAGCTAGGGCTTTGATAAGGGTAATTTCATCCCTGTATATTGTGGAAATATCCAAACACTGCCTACCTTTATGGCTGTATGCAGTGGGAGAGCTCGTTTGCTCATCTCATTTTTATTTCTGTCCTTTAGTGACACTCTGTACTGATTGATTAGAAGGAGATTCAGAAAACTCTTGCTACTCTGCCACCATTTTAGTTCCACCTCCCCTCTTATTGTATTTTTTAACAAAGACCTACACTTTAAACTTGACCTAAACTTGATAACTTCTATTTTTCATTAATTAATTTTAACAAACCTTTAACTTCTCAAAAATTCTGACATGTGCTTGAATTTTCTCAACAAAGCAGTTTGCTATCTCCCTCCTAGCAATTTGTGATTGTTAACTGTGGTAGAGGCATGGTACAGATTTCCTGTAGCAGCTTTCTTTAGTCACAAGCCAGAGAGTAGAGCAGTCATTGCAAGAATAAACAATTTTCCTCAGTTTACTTCTCTATTTCAACAAGTAATAGTTTCAGTCAGTTTACTTATTCTATTTCAAAGGGACATTACGGAGTGCAAGGAATTCTGGATACCATAAAGCAATATTGGATAGCACCAGGAATAACTACAAATGCCATTAAAACTTGTTAGGCATGTGAAACCTACAGAAGATATAATCAGGTTCATTTTAAGACTGTTGCATTAGGAGGCAGACCACTCAGCTATATGCCTTTCCAGTGTATTCGGATTTATTATATCAACATGCCTAAGGACAAGGGATACAAATATGCATTGGTTATAGTGGATATAGACTGACTAGATGGGTTGAAGCATGTCTGTCCAAGAAAAGTGACACTGCCACCGTAGTGAGATTTATATTGAAGGAGATTATACTGAGACATGGCATTCCCAATACCATTGACTCAGACAAGGGGTCCCACATCACTTCCCAGGTTCTACAAGAAATCTATAAGAACTTGAGGATTAAGTGCAATTACCATTCAATTTATCGGCCCCAGAGTTCTGGGCAGATAGAACGGATGAACAAAGAGTTAAAAACACAAATAGGTAAACTCTGTTCAGAAACACATTTAAAATGGACAGATGTTTTGACTCTTGCTTTCTTCAACATTAGAACCAGGCCTAGGACTCACCTACACATATCACCTTTTGAAATGCTGTATGATCAGCCTCTTTGGCATGGTAGGACAGTAAAGCCACCTCACTTGTCCATATTAAGAAGGGAATGCGTTCTTCATGAATACTTAAAACAAATACAATATAGGATTGAAGAAATAAGGAAACTGGGTTTGCTTGTGCAAAGGATACCACTAGATTTTTCATTGCACAAGATAAAACCAGGTGATAAAGCTTATGTCAAGAACTTTAATAGAGAATCTCCTACAGAACCAAGATGGATTGAACCTACTACGGTTATAATGACAACCCCAATGTTGTTAATCAAAGAGATCCATGGTTCCATGCTTCACATGTGAAATTGCATCACACCCATAATAATGAGTAGCCCTAGGAAAGTAATTGATAAGAAAATACAGTCCATACTGGAATCACAGGAAAGCACATGAGAGCCATCAAAACACAGAAAAGAGATACCTGCACACATTGAATTGATTAAAGTATAGAAAAGCACCTTTAAAGCTGAAGTATATAGTATAGTTCCTGAAGTTATGTAGCCATTAACACAGTAATACAAAAGGAAAACCTTGCATTTGAAAGAGTAGCAGCCACAAAGAAACAAAGCCTCAATGTAAAATATAAAATAATCTCTGCCTGAAATAGTAACAAAACAAAAAGAATTATATCCAAGAACTACATACAATAATCATGCAAAAACTATATACAGTAACCATGCAAAAACTACATACAGTAACCATATGATAAACCTCCTTGATAAGTAAAATAATTGATATCATCATTCTTACCAAAGTCTTGAAAACTATACTCTTAGGCATAATGCTTACCCCCATGCATGAAGAAAATCACATGTTATCTTACTTGCACACACAGAATATTGATAAATTCTGCATGCACAAAGATTTCAACTCACTTCCATGCAAAAGTAATTTTTCACTTTTACTAGCACACACATATGCAAATCTCACACACATGCATTGTTCGTGTATTCCCGGGTTCCTAATTATTGCAACGGATCCTGATTTGAAGCATACAAGTCTTCAATCAAGTGAAGGAAGACAGAAGAGTGATGTGTTGACCAGAGAGGATGGAAGAGTTTCTACATGCAACATGAATGGACATGGAAGGACTTTGGAACTTTGTTTTTTGGAACTCTGGATCATGAGGATGTGTAAGGATTCGTCATACACGTGAACATCACATACATTTGCATACACATCCTACATAGCAAAGTAAGATATTCATGGATTGGGTAAGTATACAACATACATAATAACATGACAACAAGACACACTGACATTAAATTTCTGTGGAAAATTCAAACAGACAAAATTTTCTTTTCTGCATGAGTTTGCACAGAAATTTAGAAGGATGTAAATTTATATGGACACATGTAATTACTAAACTGACTAACAAGCTAACTTTTTAGAGTAAGTTATTAACATTCTAACTACTAATGATAGAGATAGCTTAGTGAATGAGCTTAAGGCTTAAGGTAGTAGAGACATAGAAGTTCTATAGTATAGAAGTTGGATTGTGTTATGATTGTAGGTTAGCATTTGTTAGTGTTAGGAAAATTTTTCTTAGTGACCATATAGACATTAGGATAAGTTATTTGCATGTTCAATGTTATTGAATTGTTGAGATGATTTGGAAAGTGTTACTTGTTCTGTTATGGAATACTATATTCATGTAATTCCCCTACATAAACCATTTTCCTATGACCCATTCTTAGCTTAGTATTTAAATAGATAGAACAGCTAAGATGAGTTTAGGATTTTGTTATTGGGGGGGCAGGGTAAAGAGTATATTTCAGATAGTGAAGAGTGAAAAACACAGATAGATGAGAGTATTATAAGGTAAGTATCATGGAAAACTGCAAGTTACATTTTTTTATACTAAAAGGGGGGATTGTGGTAGAGGCATGGGGAGAGAGAGAACTTGTAAACCAAGATGCAAGAAAATGGAGACCTATCTGTCAATCAAAAGAGAGTTTCCAAAACAGAATGTTCCCAGGAGTTGGCTGTTGAGCTGACCAGGGGGAGAGGACTGGACTTGGAGTCACTCTTTCTGGAGGTTGGAAAGCTGACTGAAAGACCCTGGTGGGGCTGACTTGGTTTTGGGGTTCTCAGGCTTTGGACAGTTGAAATCGACAAGGAGAAACTTAGCTTTTGAGTTGGTAGTTTTTTTTTGAGAGTTGAGCCGGCCAGGAGAAACTGAGAGACTTTGAACTTTGTTTTCTCTCTTGAGAGAGTTGTCTCAGACTGAAAGACCCTGCGGAGGGGGAGGGGGGGGGGGAGATTCAGAAATTAAGCTGAGAGACCTTGCTGACCTTTTGAAGAAGAAGAAAGAAGATTTTAAAAAGCTGTTGTGCTCCATCTCCCTAACTGTCTTAAGAGTCACAGTTTGTGACTGGACTACTTCCTCAAACCCTCCTAAAATTATCCATGTAGTTTAGGGAAATCTTCATCCCTCTTACCTCAGTTTACCATCCTGTTATCACAATAAACCCCCTGACTTGAAAAGGAAAAGAAAAGAATATCTTTATAGTTCACTCAAAGGGGGAGGGAAGAAGCCAAAGGCTTCTAGAAGAACTGGGAGGAGAACGTGGGAGAAAGGAGGGATTAAAGGGGGGAGGAGATTAGAAAGATATACTGATCCATCAGCCATCAGTAGGGATCAGTAGGCAAACCCCAGAGTAAACCCCAGAGCAGTTTCCTGTAGAGCAGTTCCCCTGTGTGGCATCCCTCAGCATTTCTCATTCTTCCACCATTACAACCAAGCAGCCTCAGGTTTCCTGTAGCAGCTTTCTCTAGTCACAAGCCAGAGAAGAAAACAGTCATTGCAAGTAGAAACAGTTCCCCTCAGTTTACTTCTCTATTTCAACAAGTAATAGTTTCAGTCAGTTTACTTATTCTATTTCATAACCTGGAAAAATTGGAATGGAAACTCTTAGATGTTTCAGGCTACTCAAAAATGTGGAAAGAGCCATTTACTGAATGCTCTGTGAAGAAGTTTAGGAAATAACTATTATTTCTCTGAGAAAAGGAAATCCAGAGCTCCAGTCCTTCCTCCATTAATTTTATATTTGTTTTATATGTATTTCATATTTACTTATCTGTGAGAAGCTTTGTCATGCTCACCAAGTGTTAATATACCTCAAAGTTGAATCCTTAGCCCCCTTCACTTTTTTCTTTATATGCTCTTACTTGGTAAATGCACTCTGTATTCTGATGATTCCCAGATCTATCTACATATTCAATTGGGTTTTCTCTCTTGGGCCCCAGTTCAGCATTTGTTGTTCAATCATTCAGTCGGGTCAAACTCTTCATAACTCCATATGAGGTTTTGTTGGCAAACATATTGAAGTGGTTTGCCATTTCCTATTGCACTTGATGGAGGTAAATAGAGATTAAATGATTTACCCAGGGTCACCCAGCTAGTGAATGTCTAAGGCTGGATTTGAATTCAGGTTTTTTTGACTCCATCATTATCAATTACCAAAAGAACAGTTTGAGTTGGCTGTCCTGATGGCATTTCAAATAAAATGAGTCCAAAACAATCAATCCATCCATCAATAATTTAAGTACTCACTCTGACCCAGGCACTAGACAAAGCACTGTGGATTATAATAGTTAAAAGAGTGGGAGACTTAAATTGTAGTGAGTTAAAATGGTTGAGGTTGGAAACTGTAGTGAGTTAAAATAGTGGAAGACTTAAATTGTGATAGATATAAGAGTGGATGAGTAAGTTGTGGCCACAGGAAATATGTTTTCACTACAGTGTTTTGTTTTAAAATCAAATATAAGGTGGTCGCCAGGGAAATATTCCCAATTATGAAAATATACCCAAGGTTTTATAGAGAATTTAATTAATAATACAATGAGGAATCAAAGAGAGAGAGAGAGAGAAAAAAAGGAAATAAATGAGAAAAGAATAGGCTGGCCCAGGCAGCCCTGGCCAACCCAGGCCTAAGCCCTAAAAGAAAAGATCAGTCAGTCCTAATCACTAACCATAAGATCTGTTCAAGCGAGGATTCAGGGGGACAGAGACTCCCCAGAGGGAGTTCCAGCCAGAGCCAGACTCCCTTGAGAGACCTCCTTAGAGATTGTCTCTCAAGAGACTGTTTTTTCAATAGACTGTCCTTTTTCTTATATAGGGGGTTTTCTCCTATGTCACCTCCCCTAAGTTCTTCCATCTACCAATCACAGTAGACATTTTCCAAAGGACAGACCATTCTGAATTCACACCTGAGTAGACTAATCCTTTTAGTAATCCACACCTGAGTAGGCTAGAATCTCTGAGTAAGTTTCTCACCTTTTTGCTCCTTGTAAGTTCACACATGACCTGATCTTTATAGGTACTTAGCACCCCTTTGTATTAATTCTAAAAATAGGCATGGCTTAAGTATTTTTCATTGTTCAGCAAGGAGTTTTCTCCCCTAAAGCAGTCTTAAGTACGGGTGGAGTAGATGTCTTCCCATTTCTGATCTAAGTAGAGTTCTCACATTTTAGATCTAAGTAGCTTCACTGTTTAAAATGGGTAATAGTCCCAATAGGGAATTGCCCCAATAAAAAATTCCCCAATGGGGAATTTTTTAACGTTCACAAGTCTGAGAAATTTCAAGATTCACAGGATACAAGTGAAAAACAAACAAACAAACAAACAAACAAACCAAAAAACACCAAAAAGATGGTTCTGTCCTCAATTTGCTTAAGTTCTAATGGGGGAGACAACCTGTACATAAATTGGTAGATATGAGATCTATACAGAGTACAGAGAAGTTAGAGAAGAAAGCACTGCCAGTATTTTAATTAAAATGCTCTTTCAAACTATGCCACACAAATGATCAAAACACTTCCTTTCAAGAAAAGCTCCACTTCATTTCATTTCATGGTTCACTCCACTGTCATTTCTATAAGTCCTCTTTTAATTATGAAAAATAGTATGTACCCTGCTCTGGCATACTGTGCTTTACTCATATGTTCTTCTATCATGCTGTTAAATACAGAAATATTTGAGGTTCTTTTAGTGGATATCAGCTTCTCAGATGTAGACAAATTCTGGCAGTGAGAACAATGTTTGCTTTGTAATTGGGAGAACAGTGATATTTACTTCAAGGTTGTCTAAATACTGTAAAGAGCTAAAACTTCATTTTTATGCATTGGGTAAAACCACTTGCATCAAATACAAGGAAACTTCTAGATATGTACTTTATTTCTGACTTGACACTCCCATTTAAAGTCCTCTTTTGTAAAAGAATTACTCTTCCATTTCCTTCCAGATCCATCCCTTTTCCAAACTTTCCAGTTAACATCCTTTTGTTAATTTTTAAAATTACATGCAGAAACAATTTTTGACAATTGTTTCCTGATATTTTGTAATTCAGATTCTCTCCCTCCCTCCCTTCCCCTGCTCCCCAAGGTGGTAAGTAGTCTGATATAGAGTGCTTTCATTCAATACACATTTCCATATTCCATGCCATGAATGAAAACACCTATCATGTATACAGTAAAAAGCTCATGACTTTCTTATTAAAATTAAGAGCACCACCACCTTTCTAGCACCTTCTAAAAAGTGTCATCTTTGATTCATTAGGTTCCTGCACCACACATTCAATCAGCAGTCATATATTGATGTTTCTGCCTCTCAATTCACATAGACACTTCTGTAGTTCAGACCCCCATCATCTTTTAACTTAACTACTGCAATACTTTCCTCATTCCTATGCCTTTATACTGGCTCTCTCTCATGCCTAGAAAGCTCCCTTTCCTCAGTTCTGCTTCTAAAATCCATGGCTTCCTTTGGAACTATGCCCAAAGGGCACTAAAAGACTGTCTGCCCTTTGATCCAGCCATAGCACTGCTGGGTTTGTACCCCAAAGAGATAATAAGGAAAAAGATTTGTACAAGAATATTCATAGCTGAGCTCGTTGTGATGGCAGAAAATTGGAAAATGAAGGGATGCCCTCCAATTGGGGAATGGCTGAACAAATTGTGGTATCTGTTGGTGATGAAATACTATTGTGCTCAAAGGAATAATGAACTGGAGGAATTCCATGTGAACTGGAACAACCTGCAGGAATTAAAGCAGAGTGAAAGGAGCAGAACCAGGAGAACATTGTACACAGAGACTGAAACACTGTGGTACAATCGAATGTAATGAACTTCTCTATTAGTAGCAATGCAATGATCCAGAACCATTTGGAAGGATTTGTGTGGAAGAACACTATCCACATTCAGAGGAAAAACTGTGGGAATAGAAACACAGAAGAAAAACAAGTGCTTGACCATGCTTGATGGGGATATGATTAGGGATATGAACTCTAAATGATCACCCTAGTGCAAACGTCAATAATATGCAAACAGGTCTTGATCGAGAACACATATAAAACCCAGTGGAATTGTGAGACAGTTGTGGGAAGGAGTGGAGGGAAGCGAGGGAAAGAACATGATTCTTATAACCAGGGGAAAATATTCTAAATTGACTAATTAAATAAAATTTTCAAAAAGAAAGAAAAGAAATCACAGCTTCTAGGCTAAAATAAAATAAAATAAAATCCATGGCTTCATTCAAGATTCATATCAAATACCCCCTGCAAGAGATCTGTTCCATGTCCCCTCATCAACTAGAGATTTTCTTTCTAATGTTATCTTTCATTTACTTTCTATGTATTTTGTATACACAAATTTAGGAACATGTCTCTCCCTTTAAAATGTAGTATCTTTTACATGTATAACCCAGTGGAACTGCTTGTCAGCTCTAGGAGGGGTCAGGGAAGAGGAGTGGGAAAAATTATGAATCATGTAATAACCATGGAAAAATATTCTAAATAAATAAATGATTTTTTAAAAAATGTAGTATCTTTGTTATTAAGGGATGTTTAAGGGGAAGAAACAAGAGGTAAACATCTAAATATTTTGAGTTTATTAATGGGAAATGAGATCAGAATGAGGTTAACAAGGAGAAGGGAAATTTCCTAACTTTAACCCCAAAACTAATTCCCCTTAATAACTATTCTATTGGTTTACTTCCTAAGCTAAATAAGCTAATTTCCCCCCAAACAGAACCTCACAAACAGAGTCCAGATATGGGCAAAGATCCCAGAGGTAAAGTACAAATCCATTCCCAGTAGAGATTGATGGTTCTTTTCTTGATCTTCACTCTAGCTGTCAGCAAGTCTGTTCAAGCAGTCTCTCTCCTCAAGATGGTATCTCACAAGGGCTAGATATTTTGTAGATAGATGAAAATTACAGGTACAACCAAAATCTTTAGCAATAAGACTCTGTTCAGTTGGGACCACACACCCCTTGGAATCTTGACCCAGGCTCTCATGTGATTCTATGTCACATGTCTCTGTCAATTAAATGTAGACTTTTCTCTGCTTACTATAGTCCCCTGTTTGCACCAAGTCCAAATCCTTTTGAAAACACTATTTTAGCAGTTGTGCACAACCTAAAACACTTACCAACTACCTAAACTAAAATATCTACCCAAAATAATAAACAACCTACACTCAACTATCCTAATCTAATGAATACTAACCTATTCTAGTGAATTTAACAAGGAAAATGAATTAAATAATGAACAAGTACAAATGTCAGAAGCAAAAACAAAACAAGCAAATAACATCAAAACAAAAGATGAACATAACTTCCATGCAAACATCAAACTCGAAATACTACTATTATCAATTAATATGGAACATTGTACTACTATTGTAGTACATTAACATCAAACATAGAGAAAAATTTTTGAAAATTACAGTAAACACATTGCATAAGTTTTGCACTGAAAATCAAACCAAACATTAAACTCGCTTATGCAAATGCATGTAACAATAGATATATGTGAGCTATGTACATAATTTACACATATATACATATAATATATACATGTAAGCTATACATCCATACATGTATACACTCCATATTTACACGTTATATATATGCATATACATACACTATAATGCAATTAATTTATAATCCTATTATACACACTATTTTCATATTGCAAATACATACATTTACAAATGTATTTATAATTTTGTTTAATATGTGATGTCATATGTTATTTGTGTTGTATAATATATAATGCAGTGCAAGTCAGTATCTAATTTTCTTATCTTTTCTACTTAATACTACCTAACTAATCTTCAAAATTCTTCTAACTAAATTTCTATACTTAAACTAAATCTAAGTATTTAACTATATTTTGTTAGTAACTAACTTAGCTTTAGCTAATTATAACAATGTTAGCACCCTAACTATACATTGTTTCACTCATTCTAGTAGTAATTCAATGTAACCTAACCATGTTTATGTTTTGTTATGTTGTTACTTTTGCTATGTTATGTTGTTTTGTTAGTGTAATGTCAGTGTTAACTGTTGTGTTAGTGTTATGTTACTGTTACATGCAATATATATTTACTACTTCTTCGGATCTTTCCTTCTCCTTTTCCATCTCCTCTTGCTTGAAGAATTCTTCTTCTGCAGTTCCATAGTAGTAAATATATTTGTGTTTGTATGTTATACATTACCCCAAAGTATTAATTCATTAGTCCATTAATCCTGTAATCCTCTTCATTGCAAATTTCCCAAAGTCTTTAAATTTATAAGTTTTCAGTCTTTTAACAATGTCCATTAATTCCTGAATTCTTCTCTTCATCTGCATTGTCTTCTTCTATCCTCTTCCTTCTTTTTGACTGCAGACTCAATTTGGCTGGTGATCCTAACTTTCTACAATGCCTTCATTTTCTTCTTCGATGATTTGTACATTTTCATTATTAATACCATGTGCTAACTTTATATGTGAACAATGATATCAGGAATCTCTACCCAAAACTTTTACTGAAGATGAAGAAACTAACACAATTCTCTTGTGTTTCTCATGTTTTAGCAAAATTTTTAACATATAGCATATTTCCTGGTTTGAAATCATGGAGAGAATAATCCAAAGGACCAGTTTGAATTAATACTCCCATATCATATAATTCTTTTAGTCTTTGTTGTAAAGCACTTAAGTAAGAAGCAAGTGGACAATCTCCTCCTAAGAGAGATGTATAGAAAGTTTTACAAGTTTTTGACTGTAGTGAAGCACGTCCAAAGAGCATTTCATAGCATGATATATGTAAATCTGCTCTTGGTCTTGTGTGTGTAGGTAAAACAAAGCTATGGGAAGAATCTCTGGCCATTTGAGATGAGTTTCAGCACAAATCTTCCCCACCATAGTTTTGAGTTCCCTATTTATGTGCTCCATCCAACCTGAACTTTGTGGATGATAAGGAACATGATATTTTGGTGTTATTCCTAGATTCTCATAGACTCTTTTCAGGATGTCTTGGGTGAAATGAGATTGCTTATCAGAATCTATGGTTAGTGGTACTCCAAACCTAGGTATAATTTCCTTAATCAACACTTTCACCACAAAGCTAGCTGTATTTGCATTTGATGGAGAAACTTTAGGCCATTTGGTCAATCTGTCAACAATTACCAAGCAAAACTTGTATCTTTTAGCTTTTGGCATGCTGATATAATCAATTTGCAGACTCTCAAATGGACAATATGCTAAAGGTCTACCACCTAAACCTTTCTGTCTGAATTCCTCTTGATTGAATTTTTGGCAAACAGAACATCTTGTACAGATCTTATTAGCTACAGTACTTATTCCAGGAGCTACCCATTGTCTCTTTACAGTGTCAATTACAGCTTGAATACCAAAATGACCTTTTGTGTGGATAGCTTGACACAAATAGGTATACAGGTCTTTTGGTAACAGCAGTTTTCCAGTATCTGCAACCCATATACAATGTTCTTTTCTAGCTCCGAACTTCTCCCCCTATTTTTGTATTTCTGAGTCTACAGAAGCTTTTTCTACATCTCCTCTAAAGACTTTCTGTCTTGAATAAAGGGAAAGAGGAGCAAGATGTAACTATTCTTGCCTGCCTATGAGACACACCTAGTAAGACTCATGTGGATATCTATTAATCTACATGGAGTAAAACAATAGCATGACTCCATACTATACATATGTAAAAATATGACATTTGACAGTAACAGCATGTCATTCATAAACCAACAATTGGTAATAAAATCATATTTATTATAATAGCAGCAACAATACAAATGTTTTGCACATACAACTTCTGAGTTGCATAGGTTGCAAGAGAATATGCATGAGACAAAGGGGAAGACAGATTATAGTCTAAAGAAAACCAAATTTTAAGTAAGATTCAAGTATCAAAACTTTGAAATAAAAAAATGAAATCTAAAGTATTTTTAAGGTGAATAAATCTTAAAAGATGTCAAATATGAGCATCTAAAAATAAAAGAAATAAATAATCATTTTTAAATTAAAAAAAAATCTTTGACAAAAATAAGGTACTCTTGGTTGGTTACTGCAATACAAGCCTTTTTTGTACTCTGAGACAAATGTGAAAAAAAAATATCTGGCTCCAAGATGTAGATACCATGTGCAGGCAGCAGGTGGCTAGCAAGCAAGGCAGTGTGAACTGCTATTGTCTTGGGGGAAACGGAGAACATTCTCCCCCATTTAAGTAGGACTTCCTTTCCAGAAGGAGAACAGCTTTCCATCCAAAATAAGACTGCCATAGATGATCATTGTTAAAAATGAATGAGCTTATACCTATATCAACCTATACCTATATCCTTACAGCCTGCCACTCTTACTAGTTCATGATTTCTAGGACTCTGACTTGAAAATTCATTTGTCAGACTTGTATATTCTAGTACTCATATCCCATGTCATCCCAACTGCTCCCCATATCAAACCCTGAAGACCAACAGGGTTCTTAGAACCAAAATGAAAGCAGCAAATATAAAATTGAAAAGCTGGCATACCCCGTTAATCAGAAGAGAGCAAAAAGGTTTTGAAAGGTAGTAGAAAAGATCTCCAGATCAGGCCTAAAGTTTGGGTAAGCTCTCACTATCCTGGAAATATAGTGTCCTAGTACTGCTGTTCCTTCTCCAGCACAGGTGTCCTGACAAACTCCCTGGTAGCTTATATCTCACTCAGCAGCTGCTAACTTCTATGTCTGGTGCAAAGTCCCTTGTCTTAGCTTGCCTGGCTCTCAGGTCTTCTTGGGAGTCAGTCAGTCCTTATGCCCTAAAATAGAGTACACAAATACTTACTCTACTTTGGCATATTAAGAAGGGGTGGACAAGGGGCTCTGACACTAACTGGTGAACAGAAAAAAGAAGGCTCAGGTTCTGACATGCAGCAATCTCTTTGCTCTCTCCCTTTATGGGATTTTCTTCTCACTGGTGAAGATGCCCCATGTCTCTGTAAGAATGGGCAGAATAGCTCAAGTAGGAAAAAGAGAGATCAAAGAACTTTTAGGTTCCAACATCAAGAGAGTCTAGAAATACCCAGCCTAGTCCCAGACTCACTCTCTCTTCACATTTTCTCCTCGCCTCCCTCCATTCCACTTGGACAAGCCTTCTACTTGTTCTCCTCCCTCAAATAATGTTTCTCCTTCCGAGAACAAGTGCTGCTTGACTCAGGGCACTAAAATCATCAGTTAAAGCTCTATGTAGATCCAGACCCATGGTCACAGTAGGATAGAATACTAATTTTTAGTTTGCTCAGAGAGATATTGTGATTTCTATGTAGAACATAGTAATAAGGAAATTTTAAACTAGAAAGGAAAGTGTTTTCTATCTCAGTTCTTGAAAACAGGAACTTGTTTTCTGGGAGCTGATGTTCTCGTAAACTTCTAGGTCTAATCCTGTACAAAAACAGAGAACTATCCACAACATGGACCATTTTTATAAACAGGTAAGTCAAATATTATCTGGCCTTATATCTGGCTGTTACTGAGATTGTTAAGAACAAAACAATTAGTTAAAGGAAAAACTGTTCTGAGTCACCAAAGTGTGTCAGTGGTGAGTGCTACAAACTTAAACAGACAAAATCATTTTTCTTTCCTATATACTCTCACATAAAGAGCCAATAAGAGGAACAAAGTTTGTCATAAAAGAAGATGTAAGTTTTCCAGCTATTCTAAACATAAAATCCAATTTTATCATTTAAAAAAGAATCTTAATGAAGATATTTGCCTTAGAAACTGTTACAATTAAAGACTTTTCAGATGTAATTTTAAAAAGTGTTTAGAATAATTTCATTAATTAAAGTATGATGATTTCCTAGGACGTGGAGTTACCTTTTTGAAGGTGAACATTGAAGCTATTTTTTCTGTAGTCATGTATTTGAAGCTAAAAGAATCAAGAGAACGTATTTTATTCACATGAATACAAAAACTTAAATATTTTAAATTGCTTAATTTTCTGTCTGATATTTACAGTACCTATAACTCAGAAATTTGCTTTTTCCTTTGATATTAGAGAGCAAAGGACAGGCCTACAAAACTCTGATAGCCCAGTTGTAGATCCTCATGGAACCATCCTTCCTCTGTCTCCCAACCTTTCCAGTCAAGAGCATAAACACTTGGGATAATCAGCTTGCTTCCAGGCATGTCTGATAGAGAGGTCCTCCAAACCATCCCACTTCAGAGCATGTGTAGATACCCTCTAATTGCTTCCTGTAAGCCACTATAACTACTATAGGATGACCAAAAAAAGTATTTTAGTTTTATTGCTGAGCCAGAACTCTGTGGACATACTAAATAGGAGATCACCACCCCTCATTACTCCTTGTCCTGATAACTTCAAAGCATAAAAGCAAGAATGATGTGGCTGTTTGGAGGGTCAGATGGGAGGTGTGCCCCCTACCCCCAATCAAGCTGCAAGACAAGGCCATCCTAAGCCTGGGAAGAGGTCTCCTTCTGTTTTGGTGCTCTTTCCTTTGGTATAGGTCCTTATGAAAAAGCAGCTGTTGTCTTACCCTCCCCAGGCACCCTAGCAGCTGGTTATTAGCTATTGCAACAGTTGCAGTGGGAATGGTAGCAGAAGCAGACAAGATGAAAGAGAAAAACCCCTGGAAAGAAAGAATTCACTTGACACTGATCAGACTATGTTGAGTAGAGGTGAAATTAGAAGCCCTTGCAAAGAAGTTATTTACAAATGTCCTAATGAAGCTCTAAGACCTTTCTTCTTGACTGATGATACTAGAAATACTAATGGAACAACTAAATGTCACAGTGGTCAATGTGACATAATGGCTTGAAAAAAAAATACCTGCAAAATACATGACCCCTCTCAGCTTCAGTGTCCTCAAAAACAAGAGAAATGGACTGTGACTTCCAACATTCCTTCTAATTCTCTATGACAAATTAATATATTCTGTTTTAATCTATGACTTTATTATCAGTATTCCTTTTTTGTATGAAAATAAAACTATCTATTTTATGCCTGATTTATATTAGATGTTAGATGCTTACTATATTTCTCCCTTTGGTGGAGGGAAGGAAGGTCACCCTAGACTAGAACCAAAAGTGAATTTTCCTCAGGAATCTAAGGCTGAAATGAAGCATTACAGAACCTAATTCCTTTACTGAAAAGACAGGCCACCCCAGAGAAATGATGATGGCAAACTATGATGGCAGACATACATAGTGCCTAGCTATCTACCCATTGGTGAAAGACCAGAATTGATTCACCTGTGCTTATCTTGTTTCAGTGATGATTTAATTTTAAAAACTGGTAAAGAACTCCTTCCAGATATGTAAATTAGTGAACATTTGCATGTCAAATTCGGAAATTAGCATGATTTGATATGCTTCTTTACTATGTAATAAAAATTAAAAGAGGCAGAATTCCTCAGTTTAAATGAGGCACTTTTAAAAATGATTGACTGCAGTGTGTGTATTTTAAATAGTGCCAAAAAGAGACTTAGTAAAAACTGCCTTACCACTTATAGCCAGATTGACATTAATGGTTTCTCTGTTTCAATCAAAGCAAACAAAGTAACAAAAAAAAGTAAAAGTCATGTCAATAAATAAAAAGATTAAAGTCTTTCCCAGTGCCAACTGAGGATCTGTTTCCCTAGTGGCAAATGAATATAAGGCAAGACTGGACTGTCTGCTTGTTCCTGCCTGATCCTCAGAACTGCACTTCTATCAGAACTTCATAGCACTTTTGCTTGTGTCCACTGAAATAAGGCACATTTAATTGTGGGGAAAGATAAAGATAGAGAGAATGAGGAAATCTAACATATAGGGGTAGGATATGAGACATATGTGTGTGATATATCTAATATGATTAACATTTAGACTTCTGACCAAGTAAAACACAGCTGTGGATCCTGGGATCATTTAGAAGTAACTTTCACTGTAAACACCACTCTGAATTAAAAACATTTTCTAGGTTTGAGGGTCATAATGAAAGTTAGGTGCCGCTGTCAGGATCCAGCCTCACTCCTGACTCCAAGGTTCCCTACAGGTAGCAAACAGTCACAATAAATAAAATAAAATAAAAAACAAATGGAAGACAGCTTAATCATAACAGCCATGGGATTGCTTTGCATCTCAGCTGCTCCGACATTCCCCAGGCCTGGGATTTATTTTTGTACCCATTTTCTTGGCATGCAGGTATACAAAATCAAAAAGATAATTGGAAAAGTGATACATTCACTTTTAACAAATCACTTGATTAACATACTATATTTTTGTATTGTGATTAAAGACAGAATACAAGATAAATGATTTCGTCACAGGTGGCTTACTAGGGAGTTTGAGTTACTGATTTGTGTAATTGAGTCACTGAGGCATATTGAAGCTTCGTGTACCTGTACTATACCTGTACATATTGTATGGGCCTCTATGATTGATTTGTGTGCTGGCTTCATGAGAAAGTTTTGGGCTTGGCCTGTGGCTGCGGTTTTGCTGGGAATTATGTACCTAAGTAAAAGTTAACCCATGACAGTCTTTTGGGATTGGGTTTGAGGGTCTGATCTTTTGGTGATGTTTTGGAGAATTAGGGTACAGGTGTTTTGCTCTTGCATTATTTCTTTTGAGACTAGGGGGAATAATTATCATTTCAATTCATAGGTAAGGGGCATTGATGAAAGGGGTCATGAAAGGGGGATAGAGTGGGCAGTCACATCTCACCAAGGACCACTCTGTGGTCTCCCCAGCTACAACGCGTGACTCTGTCAAGGCTTCCTGAACTGATGGCCCCCAGCAAGGCCTTCCCATCTCTAGGCCTTGTTCTCTACCTAATGGTCCACCTAGCTGCTCCAAGAACTTACTTTTCGAGAAAATGCTGATAGGAACATGGAAAAACAAGCCTAATATTACATTGCTAAAGTAGTTGTAAAAAAATAATAACAATTTTTTTTTAAAACAAGATACATTAAGAGCCATAAAGCTGTTTATACTCATTGACCTAGAGATCTAATTACTAATGGTAGACCCCATGGGCATTACTGGCTTATTCCCCAAGGGTAAAAAGTTGTATTTTATGAAAATATTCCTGAAAGCTTTGTTTATTATGACAAAATAATTTTAAGAACACAAACACAATGAATAGTTTAGATTGTGATATTTGAATGTAATGTATTATGTTAGTGAGTGTATGTAATGTGCATGTAAACTGAAAGTAATGTATTGTAGTTTGAATACTTGGCAGTTGTGCTCAAGAAAGGAACTTAGGGTAAGGTACCTTGTTTTGCCAAGTGATCTTCAGAATCTCCCTAAGACAATTTAAATGGAAGCAATCAATCTCCTGACATGGTGCTGGTACTGGTATACTGTCACAGGCATACAGCAAAATGATCAAGGACACTCTGAAGGTCTCTTTGAAAAACTATGGTACTGATTGTGAGACATGGAGACACTGGCACAAGACCATTCAGTACAGCATGCCTGCACCAAAGAGGGTGCTGTGCTCTATGAGCAAGGTAGAACCACAGTAGCACAAAAAGAAAAAAAATGGAATTTACAAATTTAGAGACTTCACCAACTCACATGTTCATCTGGGATATTTGTGCCGATCTGTGATCTAACCCTTCCTATCTGGCTGATCAGCCAACTGTCAGACACATTAACTCCAACATATGATGTCATTTTGATACTCTTAAAATACTGTATGCAGAACAACCACCAATCAATCCATTTTCATAATGTTTGACATGAGCATATTAGCATTCTAAAATTATCTTTCTATCTTGCTGTTTCCTTAGGGAAACTATTTCTTTTCAGCAGATAAAATATTTTTTATTTGTCAAAAGAGAAAGGGAGGAAAGTCCTGTCCCTTCATACTCCCTCACAATCTCATCTGCATAGTAGGTGTGATCTTTCTAGGTTCTAGTATTATTCTCCAGGAAAGATAACTGTAAAATTGGAAATCTTTAGCCTTTTAGGGGTTTACAGCCACTGTAAAGCGAAATAGGAGCATTTACTTTTTTCTTACCTATTTTACATGAGAAAACGCAGGAGAGATCAATTTTGGATGTGCCTGTGAAATGTTTAGGTTCATTGTCTTTTTCATTACTCCAATTTTTCTCATTTTGTTTTAATTGTTTTGCTTTGCTTTGCTTTTGTTGTGAAACATTTTCTCATTGCTGATGAACAGTTAAGTGGTACAGTCCATAGAATCTTGGATTAGGATTCAAAAATATCTGAATGTAAAAAACCAGCTTTGGACATTTGGTATCACTGCAACCGTAGGAAATTCACTTAATGACCCTGAGCCTCTGTTTCCTTATTTGTAAAACTGGGATAATAATAGCACCTATCTCCTAGAGTTATTATGTGGATTAAATAATATATGTAAAGCACTCTGAAAACCTTATTGTATTAAAGTACTATTAAATTGCTATGTATTATTAGTATTATATCTATACTTCTTACTTCCTCAGAGAAGTTCTGAGGGATTCAGGGTTCAACAGAACTTTATTTCCTTGATAATTGTACTCCAACTCTTCAACATGGGATCTTTGTTTACTATTAAATAGCTTTACTTCCAGTCTTTGTTGTTGCTGTTATTATTCCTAACTACAATTTTTTTACACCAAGTAATAGACCAAGTAAAAAAAAATTTGGCATAGAGATTTCAATTCTGTCTGACAGGTACTTCCAGTGAACAGTTGTTATTTTATAATATGGGGGTTCAGGGGTATGCTGTGGGATGGCAAAGAAAGGAGATTAAAAGATCAAGTTGCTCTGCACTTCCCAACAAGCCGGACCACAGCTGTAAATCTGAATTTTAGCAACTGTTTTTCCTGAATACAACAAAGCTTCTGTCTTCCTTCAGGGTTTGCTCGGGTCATCCACATGTGGTAAGGATTAAAGAAGTTCTAAAAGTCCATTGTAATCTAGAGGTTAACTGTTAATTTACATACCAAAATCTCATGTCCTTCCTACATTGCATCACCTGACCCACTATTTTGAAAACTCTTTAGGGGTTAGAAGCAGATACAGTATCTTAAGAAGTGTAAACAGATTTAATAAGATTTTTTTTATCTTAATAAATAAACTACAAGGAAGACCAATACATTTCAACAACTTTTATTTCATTTTTAAAAGTTTTACTAATACTTATTGTTTTTTACACTTTGTCTGCTCTTGATAAATTGAACCTTCTCTCATAATAAAGAAAACAGAAGCAAAGTTTACTAAAGGATCTCATCCAGCAGCATATGTAACAATTTGCACCCCTCGGCTGAGAGGAGAGTAATATGAGAAACCATCTGTTCTCTGGGACCAAGATTGGTAATGGCAATTTCAATTCAGCTGCCTTTTAGTATTTTGTTTTTATCTGCATTATTGTCACTGTAAGCACTGATTTTTTTAAAAAGTCTTTTCACGGAAAGGAACAAATTGGGAAGCTATCTTCATAAAAAACTCTGACAAAGGTTTAATTACTCAAATTTACAAAGAGCTAAATCAATTGTACAAAAAATCAAGCCATTCTCCAATTGATAAATGGGCAAGGGACATGAACAGGCAGTTCTCAGACAAAGAAATCAAAACTATTAATAAGCACATGAAAAAGTGCTCTATATCTCTTATAATCAGAGAGATGCAAATCAAAACAACTCTGAAGTATCACCTCACACCTAGCAGATTGGCGAACATGACAGCAAAGGAAAGTAATGAATGCTGGAGGGGATGTGGCAAAGTTGGGACACTAATTCATTGCTGGTGGAGTTGTGAATTGATCCAACCATTCTGGAGGGCAATTTGGAACTATGCCCAAAGGGCGATAAAAGAATGTCTGCCCTTTGATCCATTCATAGCATGGCTGGGTTGGTACCCCAAAGAGATAATAAGGAAAAAGACTTGTACAAGAATATTCATAGCTGGGGGCAGCTGGGTAGCACAGTGGATTGAGAACCAGTCCTAGAGATGGGGAGGTCCTAGGTTCAAATCTGGCTTCAGCCACTTCCCAGCTGTGTGACCCTGGGCAAGTCACTTGACCCCCATTGCCTAGCCCTTACCACTCTTCTGCCTTGGAGCCAATACACAGTATTGACTCAAGACGGAAGGTAAGGGTTTAAAAAAAAAAAAAGAATATTCATAGCTGAGCTCTTTGTGGTGGCAAAAAATTGGAAAATGAGGGGATGCCCTTCAATTGGGGAATGGCTGAACAAATTGTGGTATATGTTGGTGATGGAATACTATTGTGCTAAAAGGAATAATGAAGTGGAGGAATTCCATGGAGTCTGGAACAACCTCCAGGAAGTGATGCAGAGCGAAAGGAGCAGAACCAGGAAATCATTATACACAGAGACTGATACACTGTGGTACAATCAAAGGTAATGGACTTCTCCATTAGGGACAATGCAATGTCCCTGAACAATCTGCAGGGATCTAAAAAACACTATCCACAAGCAGAGGATAAACTGTGGGAGTAAAAACACCAAGGAAAAGCAACTGCTTGACTACAAGGGTGGTGGGGGATATGACTGAGGAGAGACTCTAAATGAACACTCTAATGCAAATACCAACAACACGGAAATGGGTTCTAGTCAAGAACACCTATAATACCCAGTGGAATCATGCATCGGCTATGGGAGAGGTGGGGGGGAGGGGGCAGGAAAAGAAAATGATTTTTGTTTCCAATGAATAATGTTTGGAAATGACCAAATAAAATAATGTTTAAATTTTTAAAAAAAAGTCTTTTCACAAAAGTAAAATAAACACAAGATGATATAAGAATTGTCTTGGAATCAGGAATACCTGGATTCTCAATTCTTGCCTCAGATAAATATTAATTTGTGACACTGAGCAAATTACTTAATCTCTCTTAACCACAGTTTCATCAGGAAAATGGGAATAATAAGAAAACTACCCAGGGTTTTTGTGAAGATCAAATAAGATAACTTGAGTATATAAAATGTTAAATGATAAATGTTGGCTGTTATGGAAGCAATAGCAATTCCATCACAGAATTTTTTTCTGCTGTAAATTTCATTGGATTCTAGAGAGATGAATTTCAATTCATTTTAAAAGTTAAGATTTCTCCTTTTATTTAAGGAAAAGATTATTACAACATGAGCCAACACATCAACAAAGAAATCATTGAAGTAAAATCAAATCAAGTATGGTTGTTCTCTATTACTAAAGAGAAGAAAAATAAAAAAAGAAAGGTAATTTCCTTTAAGCATATTTTTCTCAAAGTCAATAACTATTCCAATTCACATCATGGCATTTCTTGCAAATTCTCATATATCCATCTACCTTATAGTCAGAACAATATAGTCAGAAATATGAGGCTAAACTGTGCTCTTTCCCTCTGGAACTATCCCTTCTTTTCATCTAAAGACTACAACAACAAAACAGATTCAATAGATTGGCATCATGGTTACAGATCTATTAATTTCTACCTAGACTATGTATAACTAAAAAAACAAGCAACTTAAACTTGTTCAATTATTTCATGTAGTTGTTGAGTGGCCAGATTTTAACTAAGGAATCTGATTCTTCCTATCTGCAGACCTAATACTTTATCCACTTCACCCCCTGAATGCTCTATAATGTCATAGATAATGGAATGTCAAAGGCAAGTGAGTAAGGAAACTTGTGCCGGATCAGTGGCAGATTTCTAGAAATAAGTTTCTCCTTAGGATAATAAGATCATAGATCTAGTACTTGAAAGAACTTGATAAGAGCAGCATAACCATTTCTTATTTTACGGACAAGAAAACTGAAGCTGACAGAAAGGTTAAGGATCACACTATTACCAAGTGTTTGAGGTGGGATTTGAATAGAGATCTTCCTGACTCTTAAGTTTAGAGATCTATCCATAGTTTTATTTAGACTAGGTTACTGTGAGGGAGGCCAAAATGACCAGCCTTGAAAAAACAGGAAGGCTTAACAAGCTGGCTAGCCTTGAGAAGTTTGTCAGAACCATAAATATGCCAAACCCCAGCTGCAGTAGGTACCAGCTAAAGGCCAGGAAGACCCCAATAATATAGAATTGTCAAAGTTTCAAGAACAGTAGGAAGCAGATAAGAGCCATACATGCAGGCAAAATTCCAAGGATGGTATGTAGTAGATAAGGGGCTGGAAGACCGTACATGCTGAAAAGTATTTAAAGCCCAGCCTGTCAGAAGCAACTTGGAACTCTGATGGCAGAGGTTCCCACTGATGCGTATTAGTTTAATAAATGGCCTTTCCCTGCCTGTTTGCATTGTCCGTGGTCTTCCATGGTGGTGGGTGAATTCCCGGACCTTAACAACTGGAGTTTGAGGGGAAAAAAAGAAGGGAAAATTATTTTTTCTCTTTTTTAGCACTGCAAGGCTGATTAGGAAACCCATACATTATCTTCCCACAAGGACTCTTGCTAACAATCCAGCAAAATGAATCTTTATAGGACAAATGGCACAACCACAGAAAACTGCTATGCTAGTTTCTCCACATCACAGAGAATTAAATTTTCTGCTCTCCAGAAAAATCTACACACAGCTCTGAACCATTAATAGATACTTTCCCTCTTGATGGTTTTGGCATGGGCATTGTACCCCTAGAAACTCAGGCAAACTATTATCAGGGAAATTCCTTTGCTTCCTTATACCCTCTGACTCCCTACCCAAAACAACTGACCCTGAGAAGATTATCCTCCTTTGATTGTCCCATTGATTTGAGATGGTCAGAGAGACACATCTCATCCATCTTCCAAATCAAAAGGACCACCCCCATGCCTTCAGGGAAAACTCCTCCCCAACTCCTTGCCCCAGAGTCACTTAAAAGAATATAAAAACCCCAGAATTGAGGCACTCCGGGAGCAACTTCCCAGGTTGCTCCACTCATGCTGTCTTGGTGGGGGAGAATTCAACATTACTAATAAATCTTTACTTTTAAGTTTAGAGCCTTGCACTCTTGCAAAAAGTATCCTTCCCATACCCCACAACAGTTTTGCCTGTTTAATTGTCCAGATCCTAGAAAGAAATGGAATGATGTCTTTTTAAAAAACAAGCTATTTTTACTTTTGCCTTTTGTTCCAAGTAACACTTTTATTAGTATTGTCAACATGGAAATCTAGAGATCCCCAGTTTATTTAGTTTAAGTATAGAAACCCCAGGTTTTGACCTTGTCACAGGAGAGTTTCCCCCTGAGGGAAGGTCCCTCTTCACCAGACAGTGAACTTCCTGGTAGTTTGGGTGGGAACAGCTAATCCCATCCAATATTAAACATCCCTTTTGTCCCAATGGTTTCTTCCCCCTAGGCTAAAGTCCATGACCAAGGTGACCCAGCCCTAGGCTGAGTCTTTCTCTTTTGTGTCCATTGTAGGGCCCCAGCCCCTCACTATTATTCCTGTCTGGAACTCTTCATTTTCCTTTCTCACCATTGTAAAGTCAATCAACTGTCCCTCTAATCCTAAAGCCCCCAGGTCATCTAGAGTGGTATATAGGTTCCCTAAGTTCTTTTGTTCCTCGGAGTCCATCCTGAGTCGGTGGCACTCCCAGGGGCTGGTGACCAGAGCGTCTTGACTCCGGTGCAGTCTTGGAAATCAGCTCTGTTGTCGTAGTAGCAGCGCTAACCCCTTTTCCCTTGATTAAAGAGTGATTTTGACTATTTAATAGTTCTGTGTTTTTTCTAGTTGACAGTATTATAAAGTTCTGAAATAAATCAAACTCTCAAGTAAATTAAAAAGATATCTTTAATCAATTAAGTGTTGTACAAGCCTAGGACATGCACCTGAATACATGGGTGTCCACTGAGAAAAATGACAAAACTTTTATGGGCTCATAAGGGGAAAAGGAGGAAGACTGTCATGTGATGAGTGAAACCTAGTCACGAGGTGCTAGCCATCTCTGGTCATCTAGACAAGAAAACTCAATCCATTATGGTCAGTTTCACCTTTCTAATTCAATATGCTCCTAACTAAGTAAGAGATGAGTACTTCAGTCACTTGTTGTATCCCAAGTTAGTTCTTTTTATATGGTAAACATAAAAATATTAAAAAACAGAACATGAACTCAGATTCCAGGGTGGACCCCAACCTCACCTGATTAAGATCAATATCACCTTAAGACTAGGAATACAACCATATTCCTAGGACTAAAGGGCAATAGAGAGTTTTTTATTGTCAAGATGTCCTTTAGACAGAAAAGGTACTATTACAAACAAATTAATACAGTATTAAAATTAATTCTCCTCAGTATGCTAATACAGTTTTATGAACTACCATTTCAGTTTTGGCTGCCAGTACTGTATTAGCAATGGTGGAGCTCAGCCATATTTGTTGTAAAAGGAAATGGACAAAGTAGTGTTGTTCATCATTAGCTTATTTAATCAAGATTCAGTAACTTTGAGCATAAATGAATGTGCATTTACCCTTTGGCCATGGAGCTGGAATAGAAACTGGAGATGGATGCTGTGGATTAGGAAAGAATTTCCCTTGAAAAGTCTCTCTTCCTAATTCTAAAAGAGAAGAAAAAATTGAAACCTCTTAAGAGACAGGGAACCAAAACACCAAGAAGAGAATGCCAGGAACTTCAGCAGTATCAAGATAAAAACCTTTAACACAGGATGATGAGGAATCAGGGAAGATCATGTCAAGAGGCAGAGAGGCACTGTCCCAGCCTCTGTATAACAACAGCTAGAGTCATAGTGCTAAAGAGAGCAAGAGAGAAAGACCCTGTGATTCTGAAATTTGCACACTTTGACTTCAGAGATGGAACTTAGTGAGTTCAATCCTTCTATATTTTGACTATATTTCTATTCTCCTCTACTATGGAGAGATAACCCTGCTTTATGAATTGGGTTGTTTTTTGTTGTTGTTGTTTTTAGTTTATTTTTCCTTCTGTCTTGCCATTTGTTGTCAAAGAAATCAGTTTCTCTATGGCCACTTGGCTGTTCATTACTATACAATTCTTGGGGCAAATGTTGCCTGGAAAAGGAGGGGTGGATGGAAGGGGATAATATCTATGGAGAGGGGAGGAAGACAGACAGAAATAGAGAGAGAAATTTCAAATTGTTGGAAACATTCTCAGTATGGAGGTTTGCAACTAAAGATTTTTTAAAAAACGAGACTTTTAAAAATTGTTTTTATTTTTATAGCTTTCTCAAGGCAGAGGGAACAAATTAATAAACCCTATGAACCTATAGTTATCCTGGTTGAAGAAAGGGTTGTAAGCAGACCAGAGTTAGCTTTTTTAAGGCAGTTGTACTAAAAATGGTGCATAAAACTGGAATTATTTTTATACCAAACTTTTTAAAATTTATTTTTATTTTTTCCTCAATTACATATAAAATGGTTTCCAACATTTTAAAAAGAATCTTGAGTCTTAAAATATCTCTCTCCCTTCCTTTCCCCCAATGGTAAGCAATATCAAATAGATTTTACATATACAATCATGTAAAACACTTCAAAGATTAATCATTTCGTGGAAGGAAACTCAAATCAAAAAAAATTAAGAAAGTCAAAAGGTTTGCTTTGGTCTGGATTCAAATTCCATCAGTTCCTTCTCTGGGAGCAGATGGGAATAACTGCTTAATTATTCAGAGTTGTTCACTGTAAAGTATTCCTGTCAATGTATACAATGTTCTCCTGGTATTGCTCAATTCACTCTGGTTCAGTTCAAGTTTTTCCAGATTTTTCTAAGTTCCTCCTACTTGTCATTCTTACAGCACAACAATATTTAATTAGAATTGTATACTATAAGTTACTCAGCAATTCCCCAATTTTGGGGTATCCCTTGTCAACAAGGAATCTAGAAACCCCCAAACTTATAGCCTGGTGAGGTTAGTTAGCTTGAAGGTGAAGATCTCAAGTTTGACCTACTCACATGAGTTTCCCCCTTAGGGGGAAAGCTGGGAAAAACCCAGCTTCACAAATTCAGATTAACAATAGACCTTAAATTAGTTTAGGTGGGGTTGGCAAATCCCATCAGTTGTTAAGTACCCTTTTTGTGCCAATGGCTTCTCCCCTTAGACCAAAGTCCTTCACCCAGGTAGCTCAGTCTTTGGCTGTCCATTGTAAAGCATCAGTCTCCCCCTAATAATCCTGTCTAGGGCTCCTCATTTTCTTTGTAGCCATTGTAAAATCAATCAACTACACTCTCCCATCCTCAGTCCCCAGATCCCCTAAAAGAGTATATAAGCTTCCTGATTTTCACAGGCTCTTCGGAATTCTCCAATCTAGCTCAGTTGGAGTTCCCAGGGCTAAGTGACCAGAGTAACCTTTGTCTCAGGGCTCTGTGTGTTTGTGTCGCTCTGTGTGGAGACCTATGAGGAAAACCCTGAACTTCTCTCCTTAATTAAAGTGTGGTTTTTCTGACTATTTAATAGCTCTGTCTTTTTTCCAGTTTAATACCCTTTACTCACCAATTCTTTGCCCCCACAAAGAGCTGTTTTAAATATTTTTGTACATACAGGTCCTTCCCCTCACCCCCTTTTAAAAAATCTCTTTGGGATACAAAACTAGTAATCGTATTGCTAGGTCCAAAGATATGCTTGTTTTATAGTCCTTTAGGCTTAGGTCCAAATTACTCTCCAGAATAGATGAATCAGTTCATAACCCCCCAACATTTTTACAAATACTGAACAATTCTACTAACATATGGGACTAAAGAAAGAGACAAAGACACATTTGCATAACTACTACAAACATTTTCAATGTCTTAGAGCAAGTTAAATTTTTTTTTGTTTCATATATTATAAATTCCCCAAAGACAGAGAAAGAACAAGTGAATCCAGACTGAAAGAAGCCCAGAAAAGAACAACTTAGCCTATGACAATTCCTGTTGGAAGAAAGGGGGAGTTAACTTATGAAGCATTAGGAAACTCCTCCTCCTTAAGGGTAAGAATCATGATAGTAAAAGTCATGACCAATGGGTGAGTGTAGAGAGTGACAAGTTCTGCTGACCAACCCTTCACCTTTCTACCCCACACATTGCTATAAGCACATATACTCACTTTACTCCTGGAAGGTACATTTTATAACTTCCTTGTCATAAACAACACATCTAGGACCAGAAACAAGAAATCTTACAAAAGCATTCCAGGTTAAATATATAGGTTGACCAGACTTAAAACAGTTCAAAAAGGATTGTTCCTTTCAGATGCAGATGTCCTTAGGGTTTTTGAGATACATGAAAAAAATGAATTAAGTATAGCATCTTTGATGTGAGGTGATGGCTTTTTGGAGACACAAATGGTGAATTTCCGAAGTTTAAGCTTATAAAATGGTGATGGTTAATTAAAATCCCCTGCAGTGATAATTGCACTGAGGCTCACAGAGCATTCCTTCACAGTAGCAAATAAAAAGCCCTGGGGCATCATTTACATATTACTTGTAAAAAAAAAAAAGGTCAAAACCTTTTTTCCCCCTCCACATTCCAGCAGGGCTCCACATCAAAAGCTGTTTTGATAAACAGAAAAGGAAAATGGCCTCAGCCAGTCTGCTTCAGCTGCACACTTGGGAAACTTTTGTTTACCTAAATCTTTCAGTTGGGCTCTGTCACATAGATGCTCCTAAAGGAGAGTTTCTTCTTTTCAGAAGCAATCACCAGGGCTGATACTTTGAACTTTTGTGGACTTGGGGTTATACTGGATTGGCTATTCCATATTTTCTCCCTCTGAAGGGCACCTCCAACCTCTGGCTGGATCTTGTAGCTTAAACTGAAGAGTTTAATATTTGTTCCAAGGCTGACAATCTATTAAGTAAGCAATCAAGGCCTTTGGGATCCTTAATCTTCCTTTCTGTTAATTATTATTTTACTCTTCAATCTTTGTACTTTCTCCAGAGAGAAAATTTGGAGTAGCAAAGGAGAGAAATCAGTTGTCATGCAGCAATAGATATAGATCTGATGGGGTAAGAAGACTAAAACTTTAAATTAAAAAATTAAAATAGATTTGGGGAATTGATTACCAGAGGTAAAAGGTTATTCAGCATATTCCTCAAATTGATCCTAGTTCTTAACTAGTTGGGTTGCCTATTCACCTTAAAAAACAATATTGTGAACTTCAGCTACAGAAAGGTTTCTGGTGTCTCTTTCCCAGAGTGCTAGGACAATCAAATCAAAAGCCAGCTAGTGACTATATGAATTGACCATAAATTGGTCTTCCTTTGTTCCCCAAACTGGCTTTTGCCAGAAGACTGAATTTAAAGGAGGACAATCAAAGCTAAAAAAAACACCCAAGAAACCCACTCCCAAGACAACCTAGCCTTTGGCTATCATTATTTTACCCAAATTTCAGTGAACCCACATAACCCAGCTATCTCCACCTTGTCACAAGATTATTTCACTACCTCTTTCTCAGTATTTCCCTGGGAAACCCTAGTGTTACCATGCATGGTACAGTGGGAGAATCCAAATTGCAATCTTCTGACCCTGATTAAAGACCTCTTATTAACACAAGTTTAATACTTTTGTTTTATTCAGGTTAATAGTATTGTTTTTATCTTTACATTACTTTTATTTTCATAAATGACCATAGTCATCCATCCATCTCCCACTGCAAATAAGAGAAGGAAACAAGCAGTTGAGCTAAATTATTTTTTTTAATTTTAATTTTTAAGTTGCAGTAATACTCTATTATATTAATTTAATGCAATATTTTAACTCATTACCCGTGTCCTCAATAGACATCTACCTTGCTTTCAGTTTTGTTTGCTAACACAAAAAGTACAATTTTTTTTTAATTTAAAATTTTTATTCTGTGTTGTGTGTGACCTGTTCTTTTGTTTCGCTTTACCTACTATAGATGCTTAATAGGAGAGATTTGTGGGTCAATGACATTATAGTCTCTCTTCTTAGTGTGATTCCAAATTTCTCTCCAGAATAATTGGAACAATTAATATTTGCACTAATGGTGTTTACATTTGTTATCATGGCCCATTTATTGGATATGAGGTAGAACCTCAGTGTTGTTTGGATTCGCATTTTTTTATTAGTGATATGGAAAAATCTTCAATATAACTTCTAATAGTAGAAACAGGACCATCATAAAATAAGTCCAGAAAGATCTATATGAAGTGATTCAAAGTGAAGTGAGCAGAATCATGAGAATATTATACACAATAACAGCAATAGTATACAAAGATCAACTGGGAATGAATTAACAATTATCAGCAATTTGAGGATCCAAGACAAGTCCAAAAGATTCATGACAAAAAAAGCTATCCACCCCCATAGAAGAAACTGAAGAAGTCTGAATGGCTATTGAAGCTGATGTCATCTTAGTTATTCCCTTTACTGATTCTTCCTAGAGGTTGGAACAAAGAATTCAAAAGACTGAATAGACTGAATTGACTGAATAGATTTTGCCTAGCTCCTCTGCCCTGAAAAACCAAGCCTTTATGTTACCAGACCATTGTCCTTTCTTTCCTAAACTCCCTAAAATACATATAAGACTTCAGGTTCTGCAGTTCAGTGGAAATTCCCAGTTAATTATATTACTTTCATACTTTCCCAAGACATGATCCCAGGGCAGTTGGCTCTGTGTGGTGTTTTGACAGTGGTTTTCCTTGTCCTAATTAAAGACTTGTTCTAATATAACTACTCTGGTAGTTATGAGTTATTTTTCTGGTCGACAAAGTATACTATTTTTCACTTTATCTCTTCATGAGTTTTTTTCTTGTGTGAGTGAAATGTGTATTCTTTCACACCATAAAGAATATGGAAGCATGCATTGCATAACACATGTAAAACATATATCAAAATAACCTGACATCTTGGGGAGAAGAGGAGAGGGAAGGAGAGAAGTAGAGGAGGTAAATGTCAGAAAATGATTATTAAAAATTCTATCAACATGCAATCTAGAAATATATATGACAAAAAATAATATTACCAAAATAATTTTTTAAAATTATTGATAGTTTGCAATTCTTCTTTTGAGGACTGTTTCTTCATATCCTTCAATAATTTATCTGTTGTATCTGTCAACTATCCCTCCAAATTCTTTATTCCTTTGAGAAATATTTTTAACTAGATCTATATATCTTTAGTACAACTTGGTAGGTTGACTAAACTCCCAAAATTTTATTCATTTTGTATTTTAAATGAGATGTCCCTTTCCTGTATATCCTCCTGGATTTTATTATAGCTCTATAAAAATGATTATTTTGTGTGTGTCAACTTGAAATCTAGAAACCCCAAGTCCCTTGAGAATTTGCCCAGAGGATGGTCTCACACTCACCAGTTTCAGACTCACAATAGGCCTTAAAGTACTTGGTGGTCCCAGTTAGGTGGGGCTAGCAGACTGGATCAGATGTTAAGTACCCTTTTGTCCTGGTAATTTCCCTCATTGTATTAAAATCCTTTCCCAGGTAGCCCAGCTGGATCTTTCCCTTTTGTGTCCATTGTAAAGCATCAGCCTCTTCCTGATAATCCTGTCTTGGACTTCTCATTTCCTTGTAGCCAATCAGTCATAAACTCCTGTCCCCATTTCCCCAAGAGGCATATAAGTCCCTCAAATTCTATTGTCCTTCAGAGCTATCATCTAGTGCAGTGATTTCACTCAGGGATACTATTGCTAGGGTGCCAGAGCCTTTGGCTTCATGTGTTTTGGGGTGCTTGACTCTGTGTGGAGGCCTAAATATTGAACACAATCCCTATCCTGATTAAAGACTTGGTTTTTCTGTCTATTTAATAGTTCTCTGTTTTTTCAAAGTTAACATGGGTTTATCTTGCGACTTATTTTGCTGAAGTTATTAAATGTCTATTTCTTTTCTGAATCTGTAGTTGCTGATTCTGCATTTACTGATATACGCACTATTATATTATAAGAAAATAAAGACACTTTTACCTCCTTTATGTCTGTAACTTTAATTTGTATGTGTGCTATAATTAACATTTCTCAAAGTATGTCAAATAATAGTGGGGAAAGAAGGCATCCTGGCATCCTCTGATATTAACTGGAAAAGCTTGTAATACTTTCTTGTATCAAATAACGTTAACTTTTAGTTTTAGATACATACTATTCATCAAGTTTGAAAAACGTCTCTTCTTTATGTATATAACTTATAGGATTCTTATCCTAAATGGATATTAAGCTTTGTGAAAAACTTTTTCTTCTATCATATGGTTCTGAAGATACTTGTTTCTAATATATGACATATTATGTTAATTGTGTTCCTAATGTATTCTTGGTATACATTTAATTTAATTATGGATAAAAATTTTAAAAACATAATTGCTATATTAACTTTTTAGATTTTATTTTAAATTACATCATCAATATTTGTCTTTATCAGTCTCTACTTTTTTTGTTGTTGTTTTATCCTTCCTAGGCTTGGGTATTAGGACTATATTGTCTCATAAAAAGAGTTGAGAGGAATATTTTCTTTCACAATTGTTGAGTATAAGTTATATGGTATAGGTACCAGTTTCTCTTTGAAAGTTTGCTAATTCACCTTCAAATCCATCTGGATGAGGAGAATTTTTGAAAAGTCTTTTTTAATTAATAAAATCAATCGTGCAATAGCACCTACTTTAGCAAATTCTCCTGCAGTTTAAAAAAAGATTTTTTTTAGCATATTGTGTTTTTCTAATTTTTTTTTAATTTCTAATTTTTAAAAAATTTTCCATGTGTCAGGGGCCATCAAAGCCACACTGTTTGAAACAGTTGCATGTGGAAACCAAAGGTCACAAAGTGGCCCCCAGGAAGGATGGAGATACCCACTCAGCCCCCTTCTGTGTGACTTCTCTCACTAACATCCCTTATTACTGGAATTTCTATGATTATCATTCTCTCCCTAGCTTCAGGAAAAATAATATGAGAGCAAAATACCTACAGGATTAATACAGATATTTCTCTTCATTCCCCCATATTATCACCAAAATATCATACTTACAAAATCAAACCTAAAGACTCCTATGGGTTAAACTGCTAACAAAACTGCACTCAGAATTCCCTACCCCCATGTACAGACCCGGAACAAGCTCTCCTCAGCTAATATATTAATTACCCTTCAGAGAGAGGCTGGTATACTATGCCTCATTGATTGCTGTGCTTACTAAAGTCCAGGCAATCTGGAAACCTAAGTGAAAAACTAGAAAAATGATTAGCCTGATATTAAAAATCCAAAACTGTATTATGTTTCTCTTACCCTTTGACCCCTCAACTTGGCAACAGTGTTTAGTTGATTGTCTCCTATGACATCCTGATTATCTATTTTATTAAAAGTAATGAATAGTTTTTCTTAGCTTGTCCTCAAGTATGAGCACCTCACAGGTTAATGAGAACTGACCTCTAGTTACACTGCCTGTGATGAGAAAACATTTATCTTTTGCAAAAGTTTTGTGTTTGTTGTCAGAATCAACAGCAACACAGTATGTAGAATAATCACAGAATGTTAATCAAATGATTTGTTAAAAGTTAATGTATGACTTATCCAATTATTTGTAAGGAACATGTATGCTGAATAATGAAGCTGTATGCCAAGAAAATATGTAACCACTGGAGGGGAGGGGGTATAAAAATAAACACATCCCTGGGCTGAGTGGAGCAGTTCCATGTGAAGCCTGGATGCAGACTGACACTCTCAACTATTTTCCCATCATTCATTCATGCCTTTGCAGCCACACCTAGTCAAGGACCCCCAAAGTCGTGGATAGGGCAGGCCCCAAACCCATGACATCCATGTTTACATAATTTCATTTTCTTTCCCTCTGCTCCCCACTCTCAGATCTAATAAATATTTCTACTGGGTTATACAAATGTGATCACTTATACCTATTTCCATATTATTAATTTTTGCAATAGAGCAATCTTTTAAAATTAAAACCCCAAATTGTATAAACAGATGATATGCCATTTGTTTTTCTTCTGTGTTTCTACTCCCATAGCTTTTTCTCTCAATGTGGATAGCATTTTTTCTCATAAGTCTCTTGGTATTGTCTTATAGTAGCTAAGTTCATTACATTTTATTGTTCCACAATGTTTCACTTTCTGTGTATAATGTTCTCTTGGTTCTGCTCATTCTACTCAGCATCAGTTCCTGGAGGTCCCTCCAGTTCATATAGAAATCCTCCAGTTCATCATTCCTTAACAGCACAATAGTATTCCATCACCATCATATGCCACAATTTGTTCAGTCATTCCCCAATTGAGGGACACTGCCTCATTTTCCAATTTTTTGCCACCACAAACAGTATGGCTATGAATATTTTTCTGCAAATATTTTTCCTTATTAACTCTTTAGGGTACACACATAGCGGTGGTATTCCTGATTAGAAAGTATGCATTCTTTTAAAGCCCTTTGGGCATAGTTCCAGATTGCCTTCCAGAATGGTTGGATCAATTCACAACTCTACCAGCAATGCATTAATGTCCCAATTTTGCCACATCCCCTCCAACATGTATTACTTTCCTTGCTTCATGTCAGCCAATCTGCTAGGCAGAAGGTGATACCTCAGAGTTGTTTTGATTTGCATTTCTCTAATTAGGAGAGATTTAGAGCACCTTTTCACCTGTTTAATCATAGTTTTTATTTCTTTATCTGAAAACTCCCTACTCATGTCCTTTGACCATTTGTCAACTGGGGAATGGCTTGATTTTTTTTGTACAATTGACTTAACTCCTTACAAATTTGAGAAATTAGACCCTTGTCAGACATTTCTGTTATAAGTTTTTTTTACCCCAATTTGTTGCTTCCTTTCTAATTTTGGTTGCATTGGTTTTGTTTGTACAAAAATCTTTTAATTTATTATAACCAAAATTATTCATTTTACATTTTGTAATGTTCTCTATCTCTTGCTTAGTCTTAAATTCCTTCCTTTCCCATAGATCTGACATATGTTCACCTAATTTATTTATAAATTCCCTCTCTTGGTATTATAATGGGAAAAGGATAGAGATAGGATAAGATTTAAGAGAAATGGAAGGCTGTCTTTAAGGCACAGACTAGGAATTCAAGGGAAAGGATTTTAGAAGGCAGAAGACAGAGGAGGAATAGTTTGGAAGTGACTAGAAGCTTCTTGTCTGGGAATAGTGGAGGAAAGGCAAGCTTATCTGAACTCATCTACGTCACCTGACTGTGGAGAAGGAGTATACCCCTAATTCATCTTTTAAGGTACTCTATTTGATTTAGAAAGATCAATAAAAGGATCTGACCATACCTGCTATGCTTTTCAGAAGGTTTTATCTAGAAAATCCTGTCAGATTGGCTTTGAAGTTTTACCTCAGGAGTCAGACCCCCTGAGGTGAACTTGGCCATTGGAGTTCACTCATAACGATTTTCGGAGACAGCTTTTGGGAAATACAGCAAACCAACTACTGAGGGTCATAGCTGGGTCAATTTTGGGGACACCTAGATAGAAACACGGAGCTAAGTTAGCTGGAAGACCAGAAGATTCCCACTTGTAAGGGACATAGGGGATTGTGGGAAATTAGTTAGATCCCTTAGAGTTAGGGACCCCTTGTTCTGATCCTCAGTTTGTATTCCCTGTTAAAATAAATGGAGATGCTGTTTTTTATAACAATTGTCTCCAAAGTGTTTGCATAACTGGCCCAGAGAGAGAAAGTGATTTAGTTTCACTCTCACTAACCCTAGGTTAAAATACTCGGCTGGGTATTCGAGGAGATTCCTGAGTGGATCTACCACTATCCACATCTGTGACTCTCTCCCCTTATATTCTTTTCTTTTTAGTATAGGGTGTGAGATGTTGATCTAAACCTAATCTCTCCCATACTGTTTTCCAATTTTCCCAGCAATTTTTGTCAAATAGTGGGTTCTCGTCCCAAAAGCTGGGATCCTTGGATTTATCGAACACTATCTTGCTAAGATCATTTACCCAAATCTATTCCACTGATCCACCCTTCTATCTCTTAGCAAGTACCATATTGTTTTGATGACCACTGCTTTATAGTACACTTTAAGATCTAGTACTACTAGGCCTTTCTTCACATTTTTTTCATTAGTTCTCTTGATATTCATGATTTTTTTGTTCTTCCAAATGTACTTTGCTATAATTTTTTCTAATTCTATAAAAAAAGTGTTTTGGTAGCTTGATAGGCATGGCACTGAATAAGTAAATTAGTTTAGGTAGGATTATAATCTTTTATATTAGCTCATAATACCCATGAACAATTAATGTTTTTCCAATTGTTTAAATCTAGTTTTATTTGTGTGAAATGTGTTTTGTAGTTGTATTCATACAATTTCTGAGTCTGTCTTGGCAGACAGATTCCCAAATATTTTATATTATCTAGAGTGATTTTAAATGGAGTTTCTCTTTCCTATTCTTCCTACTGATTTTTGTTGGAAATAAATAGATGCTGTTGATTTATATGGATTTGTTTTGTATCCCACAACTTTGCTTAAAATTATCAATTATTTCTACTATCTTTTTGGCTTTTTTTCTTGGGTTCTCCAAGTAAACAATCATATCATCTGCACAGAGTGATAGTTTAGTTTCATCACTGCCTACTTTAATCCCTTTGGTTTCTTTTTCTTCTCTAATTGCTACAGCAACCATTTCTAGTACAATATTAAATAATAGAGGTGATAATAGGCATCCTTGCTTCTCTCCTGACCTTATTGGGAAGGCTCCTAACTTATCCCCATTGCACATGATATTTGCTGATGGATTTAGATAAATACTGTTAATTATTTTGAGGAAAGGCCCTTCCATTCCTTTACTTTCTAGTGTTTAGGAATGGGTGTTGTATTTCATCAAAGGCTTTTTATGCATCTATTGAGATAATCATATTATTTCCATTAGTTTGGTCATTGATATGGTCAATTATGTGGATGGTTTTCCTAATGTTAAACCAGCCTTGTATTCCTGGTATAAACCCTACCTGGTCCTTATTGTTATTTTGTCTTGGAATAGATACTCATCAATTCTCAGACAGAAGGTAAAGGATTAAGAAAAGAAAAAGAATTGATTGATCTGGAATACGTCAAGTACCAAATAACACTATAAAAAGTAAAATATATAACTTTTTAAGTGTCAGGAAAAGACTTCTTGTTCATAAGAGTTATCCCTGAACAAGTCCACTTATCAATGATAAGATCAGAACTAGTAAACAACAAGAAGAAAGAATAATGAGAAATATATATATTATTAAAACACTTTCTAAAACTAAAAAGGTTAATTATAATAAAAACTGGAATTTGTCAACAAAAATGATTGACATTGGTTATAATAATTTTGTACAGTAGTTTAACCAAAATAAATTAATTGCTACAATATGGAAAACATCTGTCCAAATCTCCTGTTTCTGAGAGTGGACTCTGCTGTTCTGAAGTTCTTCTCTTCCGAGAGGAAGTCAGTCGGGAACCAGGGGAAGCTCTTGAGATCTGTCTGAAGGGTGGGGAAGGATTATGGTCCAGGGTACATACTGACCTTGGAACTTTTGGGAGGTTCAAGTCCCCCGAAATGGAGTTCAAGTCTCCGTTAGGTTGGGAAGGGGGTTTTTGAGTCACCCTTGGGAAGATATTACACTAAGAGAGACCGGGGGACTCCCCGCGATTTCTAGGTGATTTTTTTTTCTTTGGCCACAAGGGAGGGACCGGGCAGCCAGCCTCTGACAAGCAGTCACCAGTATCAGGATGGGATAAGGTTGCTAAGTAATAAATCTAAACCAAGCCAAGTAGCCTTGAGATACATTGCTCAGCAGTTGTTAATTCTTTCCTTGCACACAGGGAGGAGAAAGGAGTGCTTGTAATTATTCCACACTGATATTTAAGGACTGAAATAGGGATTTAAAAAGGTAAAATGGGCTTTAGCAGTATAGCTGCAAGAAGGGGTGTTCCATCCTTATCTATCTTTCTGTCATAAGAGGTTTCAATGGAAGATGAAAATGGGTTTTTGTTTAAAATTATCAAATGGCTTACATCTCAATGGTTTTCCTCCCAGTGTATTAATGCTGGACTAATTTTATTATTACCTTTAACTTCTTGGTCTCAACAATAGATAATTAGCCTGCTTGTCAAACAGCTTGCTTTAAGGTTTACGTTCCTTACAAGTTTCATATCTTTAAATTTGGAATAGATCCTGTAACACTAAATGCTTTATGAAATTTTTTTGAAATGTTATATGGGTTGCTTTTGAACTATGCATTTTAAGTATTGTTTGGATGTAAACAAAAACTCATTGTTAACCTGACTCTATCATAGGTTTTGTTCAATATTCAGTGGTTACCTCAGTTTACCAATTTGTTCTATGTACTGGAATTTATAATGGATGTGCCCTATCTTAAAGATGGTTCCATGATGTAATCCTTTAAATCAGAATTCTTTTGGGTTACCGATTAGCAACTGAAGTGATACCAGGGGGATAGTTGTTTGCCTTATGATGGTAAAAGCACGTCAGAGAAAGTGGAGAGGTATGTTGGATAGTTGTTTGTCTGATGGTAAAAGCATGTCAGAGAAGGTGAAGAGGTATGTTGGGTTTGAATTCAGAAGAAAGAGGTACTTTACTCTAAAGTCCATAAAGCTTGAGTATGCAGGTTTGTGAAGGAAGAATGGAAGTGGTGTTCTGCTTTTTAAGCAGAGGGTTTTGAAGGAATAGAGAGGGAGAAGGTGAAAGAAAACAGACAGATGTTCTACTTGTATACTTGGATCTTTAACTTAGGGATAATTTCTAGAATTGATGTATGTGGAAGGTCACAAATAATTCTGGAATTTCTCTGAAAATTCCTTAGAGAGATTCCTGACTAATGTTGCCTTAGTTCCTACAGATGGCCTAAGGCCAGAATTTGATCTAGCCCTGATTTGTATTTACTGTAGGGGTGATGAATTCAACGTTCCTGTTCCGGTTTTGTGACTAAATTGTGATGTATTAATTATTGCTGAAATACTAAGAATAATTGAGTGATCAGTCTTCTAGGGATATCAAAGGCTTGTTTGGGAGAATGGAAATTTGTTTCTGGACTGCTGATAAGCAGAATTTCTCTCAGCTGAAATGGGGGAGACTTGTCCTTTACTGCAAACAAAGGGAAATAGGTGAGACTTGTCTTTTATTGCAAACAAAGGCTTCTGGGATTTAATGGTGACAAAGTAAACAGAGGACAGTGAATGTTCTGGAATGGTTACAGAGGCATTTCCTGGGCTCACTTAGGAATAGGATCTTTTCTGACCATCTAGGCTGTTGATTACCTGCATGTGAAGCCACTCACTGGGTCCTTTGGGACCTGAGGACATATTTCCCTTCGTAACAATATCCCATGATCAGCACATGATGCAAATTGTGATATTAAAGTTTCCATTTCCTCAAAGAACCCTAATAATTGAACATTCTCAAATTGTTAGGAGCATACTTTGAGAAGTGGGTGAAGTTTATTCATAGATGGCTTCTATTTGCAGCCTTAATTTACCACAGTTGAAGTTTGGATCTTGAGCTTGGAAATATAGCTCAAAGCTTTCTTGAATTTCCCCAGCCTCTGGGATAAGGAAATTCATCTGTTAAATATTGTTACTCCAGTGTTTATAGATGTTATAGTTAATTTGTACTTTGCAAAAGGATATTCTTTAACAGAAACATCACATACCAACTCTGCAAACAACTCAGGAATCCGATTTCCTAAAGGGATCTGTTCCTGTCAGAAGATGATTTCTGAAGATGGAGTCTGTTGGCTAAGATACCCAAATGCAAATGTGTGATGCCAATTATTATTGTACTAATGTTCTGTTTCTATCTGCTGTTCTAGTATTTGCCCCAGTACACTTCTATCTTAGGGGCTGACTCTCCCCTTTGTGACCTGTCTGCCAGTTGGGGGAAGCAGTGGCTGGACACCCTTCAGATCTCCAAGCAGGTCTCCACCGACCTGGGACCCTGGCATTCAATGAGGACATGCCCCCAAAGACCCTGTGTCTGCAGCCTTCCCCTCACCCTTTCTCCTGACCATAGGCAGGGACAGCTCTACACCCATTCTCAGCACTGAGGAAGCTACATAAGACTTGGACCTTTGCCCTTTTTCCCTTAGATACTTGGAGAGGGGAGGGGATAGGATGGCAGGGGGCAGTGAACCAGGTGGGGCCTGAGATTCTGGCCCTCCTGGAGGTTGTATGATTCCCCTATGGACAGCTGGGCCTGCCAGATGGCAGGACTCACTTACCAGAAGCTGTGGGGAGGCAGTTAGCAAAAAGAATACATGACACCACACATAGGAGAGAGAAACTGCTAACCCCTGGTACACCCACCTTTTTAACTCTTCTCCCTGGCTCACTACCCTAGTTACGTCCCTTATAGGGCCCTTTATAATCTTAATCCTACTCTTAACATTTGGCCCCTGCATTTTCAACCGTCTTGTTCGGTTCGTGAAAGACCGCCTGGATGCCATCCAGGTGTTGGCCCTCTGACAACAGTAACAACCCCTAGCCACCATTGAGCCCAGGGCAGAGGGCTACGGGGAGTTGTCTCAGCAGGTGGACCTTCCATCTGCCCCCCTAAAGAGAAAAAGAAGTGGGAAATGAGGGAGACCTGAGCAGACCCCCAAGTGCTCGGCCATGGAAGTTCAGAACATCCGTATGCAGACATAAACATGTCAAGGTCCCAAGAGCAGTATGTACCAGATAAGAACTTCGGGGCCAAGCAGACCCCCGGCAGAAGACATAAACATGTCAAAGTTCCAGCAATAGTACGTACCAGATAAGGACTTGAGGGCCATGCATGCTAGTGGGTAGTAGGTATTTAAACACCTGGATTCACGAACTACAGTTGGAACTCTGTACTGAGTCCCCTGGGGGGGAACTCTATGCTGAGTCCCCTGGGGTGCACCAGATCAATAAAAGACCCTTTGCCTGATTGCACTGTCTATTGGTCTTCCGTGGTGGTGGGCGATAACCCGGACCCTAACAGACCCTGACCACAGCATTTGATAAATTTTTCAAGCTGCATTTTCTCCCACTGTTGCTGCTGCTGCTGTTCACGCCATTGCTTCCCTCAGTCCCACCCCAGACACCCTAGTGCTGAGCTGTGCTGGGAGGTCTCAGAGCTGTTTGAAGTTTATAAGTGCCTTTTTTGTCCTAAGAAGAGGGTGATGTATAAATCCTTTTACCTCCCCTTCCCCCGCCAACATGGGTTTTCAAGCTTCTGCTAGCTGCTTTTCAGTGGGGAAACACAATGTGGAACAGCAAACCACTACTATTCAGCCCCATCCCCCCCTTCTAGTTTCTAAGTCAATTTCCTAAGCTAACCCTGTCATTTTTTTGTTTTTGTTTCCTTCCCACCCTATAACCCTACATAATAGGGAGGAAAGATAGCCCAAATCAGTGGATTTGATATCTGAGTTTTGGGGATTTTATCTCTGATATTTTTCCCTTTTTTCTCCTGACCCAAAACACCAAGAGAAGTCTTCATTTAATATGCAAATACCCTATTGTTCTCCCTTGCAGGTTTTCCCCTATCAAGGAAGGGCACAGGAGAATAGTTTTTAAAAGCCCTTTGGCAAACACCTGGGAAAGAATTTTTCCCTTCTAGTCAGGGTCTTTTTGTTTTCCCTGTAATTAAAATCCATTCAGTTTTTATTTTCAAAATATTCTTGAAACTCTGAAAGAACAGTTTAAGTTGGTAAATCTAAGATTTGCATATTAGCTATGCTTAATTCTTTTACTGGCAGTTTTTATTTTCATTGGATATTTCCCATTTTACTTACTTCCCCTCAAGAATATGCAGCAACAAGCTAGGCTGCTTGAATTACCGACCAAACTGGAATATTCTGGCAAAATTTTGAAGATCTTAAATACTCTCAACATGAAGAATGGAGATTCATCCACAGTGAGTGTATGAGAAACTCCAGAGGTGTGACCAAAGGAATGCAAATGTATGATAATACTGGGGAGGAGAAAGAACCTTAAAAAAGTCTGGAAATTCATTGATATTAACTTTTTGAGTTATAATCCTAATACAATTAATGATAAGGAATATCCCCAATTATTAATTAATTAAATAATTGTGTGTGAGAATCAGTAATCAAAAATCATATTATGACTAAAAACCACAAAGAAAATCCTCTGAGATGCCTTAGGAGGATATTCTTGTTTGTGCCAGTGTCCAGCATCCTGGAAGTTGTCTAGATAGTATATCTCAGTTGACTTTGAAGCTACTAGAAGGGACCTTGACTTTTACCATCTATGGAATTGATCATTACTTCATAGAATATGCCTTCTAAAAAAAGAGATCTTCTCTAGTCACTCCCTCTGAGAAGAGATCATCTGAAGAACACTCTCCTTTTAAAGGGGGGGTAGGGTAGTGTCTGTGTAATTTGACTGTATATATGGTGTCTGCATAAGCACTGGGTTTTTGGCCAAGGGAGGATGGTTCTGGGCCCTGACAGTTTGTAAGTTACAACTTTCTACAATAAATGTCTGTATGGCTCAGTATTTATTTTTCATTTTTACAGATGCTGGTTAACACAGATATAGTTTCACTGTTTATGTTATTTAATTTTCTGTTTATGTTTCTTAATATAATGAATTTTTATATTTCCTTTATATGACAACATGGCAGAATGATGCAATGGATAAAAACCACTGAGGAAGACCTAGGGTCATATTACTACCTCAAACACCAACTGATTGTGTGACTGATCAAGTAACATAAGCTCTCAGTGCTCTCCGCAACTATGTTGCAGAGAAAAGTGCTGACCAGCCTAGGTAAAGGGAGTTCCCAACTCTGTGACACTTAAATTTATTTATTTATTTGTTTGTTTGTTTTTACCAATTAAGTGTAATAACGTATTTCCACATTAGTTTTCCAAAGTTATCTGCTATTTTTGATAGTCTGATTACAACCTTTGCTTTATTGGATTGAAATAATATATCATAAATTTGTTCCAGATTTTCATTCTATAAATTTATTTTTTAATGTCTTTTTTTGTGTGTGTATTATGTCCGTCAGAGAAGTGGGTTTTTGCAGGTAAAATAACACCTGGAAAATATTGAGCATTAAGCTGAAAGGCAAGAAATTTTAAGATTAAAATTAGAGAAATTTGATGGAGTCTGTGATGGGAATGGAATTTCCATATTCGCTGCTGTGCTTCCCAGCTTCCTTCTTCTCCCCCTCCCCCAACTTTCCTATTGCCCTTTCTAAATTTCCTCCTAGTTCCAACAGATACCCTTGACATTCATTTCAGGAAGAGGCCTTTTCAATGAACTGTATAGTAAAAAAACACAATATGTAGGTATTCCTTGGACGCCTCCCACTTTGCCTGCAAAGAATCACTATATGTGTATTCTCTTTTCTTCAAATTGTAATTGTTTATCAGTATACTTTAGTTTCTTTTTGCAAATTTGCTCATTTTTTATCCTGATCTTGGGATTTTCTCTATTGGTTTGTTTGTTAGCTGAGCTTTTATCCCAACTTTCTTGATAGTGCTGGTTTTTCAGTCTTTTAGGTTATATTCTTAGTCATCTCAAGTCTGGTTCTTACCTCTTCATGGATGGTGAAGTCCCGGAGTCCTTGAAAACCTGTCTTGGCCTATTTGTTTGGAGGACTCAATGATCCCAGTCCCTGCCCTAACCTCTAGGATTGGAGGACTGGTCGCAACTGAGTTTCTGTTCATTTCCCTCAGGTCCAATGCAACAGTTTGAGCAGCCTATTTTCCTTCCTCTAATCTCTTTACCTTCATGTGGATAGTCAGAATCTGCATTTTCTGCTTATTCTGGGATGGGAAAGGCAAGGATATTCATTTTGTGCTAGGAACTGTGTTGGACATTTATTTTCTGGATGTAAGGGGAAGGAGGTATGGTATAGATCTCAGCATTACACCTTGGCCTAAAAGGAATAGGAATCAAAAATAGGGTCATATGCAACAAATTCGTACTAATGGGGCCCCAGAAGTCATAGAAACGTAGAGCTGGAAAGGACTTTAGAAGATCAACTGGCCCAGAAATGTCTAACACTCTGCTCAGACAACAACACTCCCCAATGTACAGGAATACAAACTGAGGCCCTGTGGAGCTTAGGTCTCTCTTTTCCCCAAGGGGTAGCAAGCACTCTGGGCTTCCAAGAACCCCTAGAAATCTTTGTCCCAGTTTTCCAGAATTGAAGATAACTGAGAGATATGATGTCTTTAAACCAAGATAATCTTTATTAAGCAAGGATATACATGTGCATGGGAACAAATTGCTCAAAAAGCACTCAAAGTTGTGAAATTAGAGACAATACCCAGAACCCCACTCATTTCCTATTGTTATATGCTGATGTAGACAGGATCTCAATTGGGTGGAGTTTCATGTCTAGCTATTTTTTCCTTCCTGTTGGCAGATTTGGTGAAGCGGGCATTTTGAGCAGGTAGAAAACTTAGTCACATGGCTCTATTTTGTCAGATAGTAAACTTTATAAAAAATAATACTTAAAGTATTCAACATTAATTTAATTCTTACAAAGTATAGTTCACTAGCAGCTACTGTTAGAATTCTCAGTGAAGGGAGGTCAGAAAGTGGCTGGAAAGGGCCAATCCATGGAGAGATCTGGGGTAGTATGGGCAGAGAATTCCCAGGAACAGGGTAACATATTCCAAGGTACAAGGGGGAACAACTTGGTGGCTGAGTAGATAGACAGGCCTGGAGATAGATCCTGGTTTCAGATACTTCCTAACTGTGTGACTTTGGGCAAATCACCTAACTCCAATTACCTAGCCCTTACCACTCTTCTGCCTTGGAATGGATGCTTAATATGAATTCTAAGATAAAGAGAAGGGTTTTTTAAAAGTCTAGTTGGGGAATATTTAACAAAATAAAACAAAGAACAATAGAATCTAGACAATGTTAAGATGTGGTTTTTTAAATCAATCTGTGGCTTATAGAGATCTTCAGGTATTAGTTTAGTGGTTCCCATTTCTGTTTGAGTTTCACACTACTGATCTAGACCAATCCTCCTACCTAACAACACTATAATTGGAGAATTCATTACTTTTCATTTCAGCTTCACTCCATTTTCTGCCATGTAAGCCCCTTGTAACAGCCAATTATATTAGATTTCCTTGTAGTGATCTGAAATATCCTTTCCATAACTTTTTATTCCTAATTCTAGCCTTTGGACCTAAGGAGAATAAACCTAATCCTTGTAATTTTTAGATTTTCTCCATTTTGCTTAGTCTAGTGCCCAGGAATGTATACACCCACACTACACTGGCATGTGCTAGCAAGTGACAAAAAAATAAAAAAACTGACTGTCCTCTGGGCTGTCCTAAGCCAAACTTGAGCCACCATTGGTACATGTGAGATGCAGGAAGTGATGTGGAGAACTTCCTTGGAGTTCTCGTGACTTCCTGTGAGGAGGCCTTGGTGGGAGTTGACCCTGGAACTCTAGCCTAAAGGAGCTCCCTTGGATGGTTTCCTTGAGATAGTCATGTGGTGAGTGATAAGACTGACTCCCCTTTCCCTTGGCTCTCTGGGGAGGCCCCCTTGGCCAAGCCTTGAACTCCTTCCTGGCTCAGCCTGAGCTGGAGCAGTTTAAACTAACTCTTTTTCCTCTCTCTCTCTTTCTCTCTCTCTTTCTTAATTTCTTCTTCCTATTGTAAATAAATCACCATAAAATTCTATTCTGACTTGAGTGCTTCATTGGGATTTTAGAAATTAAAACCCTGGTGACCAATTAAAATTATATTCAGTCTCAAACCTAAATTTACCCTTTATATCCTTGAATATTTAAGAAAGACATCTACCATGTTCCCTTATAAGCTTTCTCTTATATAAATATAGTCAGTTTCTGTAACTAATCTGATGATCATAACTGACCATGATTTTAAGTTCCTTGCCATGCTACATATCCTTCTTCAAATGCATTTCAGTTCATCAATAGTCTTCCAGTCCTAGAATTATACTCAGAAGTTCAAAATATGATCTGCCCAATAGAAAACACAATAGGATTTTCAATACCTTTCTCATTTTAAAGACTATCTGTCAATTGAACATCATATATCTATTAAGTGCATTTGCTTTTTATGTAGCCATATCATACTGCTGTTGTTTAATAAAATGCAGTGGTTATTATTTCCAGGATCAAATAAAAAGTACTTAATCTGGAATTTTAAAGCCCTTTACCACTTGACACTTTCCCAGAATTCTTATATTTTTATTCTACTGTAGAAAGCTGCAGTCCTGTGACACCAGCCTGCTTGTTGTTTCTTACATACAACATTCCAATTTCTAGTTCCACACTTGGATTGCTTGACTTCCTCACTCACTGGCTTCATTCACCTACTGGAAAATCCTGAGGCTTCCCAGGTTTCCTCAAAACCCAACTCACATTTCACTTTCTTTTCTAGTTCTTTATCCCTCTTCTCACCTCATTATTGAGTAGTGTCTTCCTTCTGAGATGATCTCCCACCAACTCTGTACATTTCTTGTATGTACACAGTTGTTTACTTATTCTCTATCCCATTAGAAGGTGAACTCTTTGAGGTCAGATATTGTTTTTGCATTCTCCATATTCCCAGTACATACTTAGCATAATGTCTAGCATATGGTAAATGTTTAACAACTTCTTATTAGCTTACTGAATGACTTAAGGATTTGACTTCAAATATTCCTTTTGTAAAGACATCAATTCTAAATATATATCTCTTAAATGGAAATATCATAAATATCTGAGAGAGGCAGAGTACACAGAAAGAGGGACAGAGACAAAACCAGCAACAGAGAGAACACAGGAAGTGTTTACTGTGGGCCAGCAACTATAAAACCAGCACAAATATCAGCAAGATGGGTTCATCCCAGTCCTTGAGTATTTACATTTTTTTTAATCCTTATCTTCTGTAAGGATTTACAGAATCCTTACCTTGTGTACTGGTTACAAGGCAGAGGAGTAAAAAGAGTTAGGCAGTGGGAGTTAAATGATTTTCCCAGAGTCACACAAGCTAGAAAGTATGTGAGGCCATATTTGAACCCAGGACCTCCTGTCTCTAGGACTGGTCTTCAGTACACTGATCCAGGAGGCAGAGTCAAGATGGCAGCATAGAAGCAGAAAAAGTTCAGACCTCTGAAAACCCTTCCTTACCAATTACAAACTAAATGCTCCTAGGGGACTGAAAATCAAACCTAACAACAAGACAGAGCCAAGGAACCCTCCTGCTGGACTCAATTTAAAAAACACCCTAGAAAAGCTGGAATGTGAGAACACTCAGGTTTAAGGGGAAGGAAGAAGGAAGGTTCCAGGACCCCTCCATCACCTAGAGCTCTAAGCCTCCAGCAGCAGCAGCAGGAACTTCTGGATGGGCACTGGTCTGGAGGGAGTAGCTTGCAGGCAAGGCTGTGCGAGGCTCAGATCATCAAACACAGGCAATGAAGAAGGAGATGGAGAGGGAGCACAGAACAGACAGCCTGGTCACAGTGGCGGAGACCCTCCATATTGCTCCAGCCTTCTAGGAGGTTTTGGCCTCAGGGCACATCCAGCCCAACCCAGCTGAACTTAATCCAATCAAAAGCCTCCAGAGGACAGGGAAGCTCAAACTCCAACACCCCACCCCACAGACTGCACAGAGAGATCTTCTGTCAAAGCTCCAAGAGGGGAGACATACAGAAAATCCCAAAATCAAAAAAAAAAAGAAAGGAGAAAGAGCACAGACAAATACAAGGAGTAAAGAAGGGGTAAATAAGAGAAAACAACAGAAAAAGAAGAAAGAAATTACAATAGAAAGCTTTTATACAGGCAACAAACAAAGAGCAAATGGAACAGAGGAAGAGGGATCATCAAATGATAATTCAGAAATCCCAGCGAATCAGATACAGGCTTTGGAAGAACTCAAAATGCAATTCAAAACACAATTAAGAGAGGCTGAAGACAACTGGGAAACGAAATTAAAAACTAAGATAACTCATCTGGAAACAGAGACACTTGAACTAAAATGAGAAAATAGTGTCTTGAAAGCCAAAATCAACCAGCTTGAAAATGAACCAAAGAAGATGAAAGATGAGGCAAAGAAGACGAAACATGAGGCAAAGGAGATGAAAGATGAGGTAAAGAGGATGAAAGATGAGGCAAAGGAGATAACAGATGAGGTAAAGAGAATGAAAGATGACCTCTAAAGAAAATCAGACCAGAAGGAGAAGGATGACCAAAAAGCAAGGGAAGAAATCCAGTCTTTAAGAACCAGAATACAACAACTAGAATTAAGTGACATCACAAGGTAGCAGGACACTATAAAACAAAACCAAAAGAATGAAAAAATTGAGGAAAATATGAAGCATCTCATTCACAAAACAGAAGATTTAGAAAATCATTCCAGGAGAGACAACTTAAGAATCATTGGTCTGCCAGAAGACCATGACAAAAGAAAAAGGCTGGACGTCATACTACAGGAAATTATCCAAGAAAACTGCCCCAATATTCTAAAACAAGAGGGAAAACTGGAGCTTGAAAGAATCCACAGATCACCTCCTGTACTTCATCCCCAACTGACAACAACCAGAAATGTTACAGTCAAATTCAAGAACTATCAGACCAAGGAAAAAATATTACAAGCTGCCAAGAAGAAGTCATTCAGATACCATGGAACCACAGTGAGAATAACACAGGATCTGGCTGCATCTACACTGAAGGACCAAAAGGCATGAAATATGATATTCCAGAAAGCAAGGGGACTAGATCTACAACCAAGAATCAACTACCCAGCAAAACTGACTATATTCATGCAGGGTAAAGTATAGTCACTTAATAAAGCCATTCATAAAGAAAAGGCCAGACCTGAACAGAAAATTTGATGCCCAAGCATAGAACTAAACAGAATCATCAAAAGGTAATTTAAAAAGAGGGAAAAAAGAAAAACAAAAAAAACCTTCTTTTTAAGAGAACCAATAACTTAAAATGATATATATTCCTAGAAGAAAAGAGGTCATTGGTAACTCTTAAAAATTGTTATCACCTGGACAGCTAGAAGAATTACACTTAGAGGGAACAGTGACAAACTGTATAGGATGAAAAGACAAGACATAAATAGGTATATAGATATATGTATTCATAAATACATATACATCCGTATCTATATATGTAGATAGATAGATAGATAGATAGATAGATAGATAGATAGATAGATACAACTAGATCTAAAAAAAGAGGTTAATACTAAAAGAAATGGGAAAAGAAACAAAAGGGGGTAAATTTATATTCACAAAGAAGCTCATGGCAGGAGGGAGGAGAACATCAATACACTGGAAGGGTAAAGAGGAAATACTCAACTCTAATCTGCATTGAAATTGACCCAAAGAGGGAAGAACAATCCAATCCATTGGGGCAGAAAATAGATTTGTGCCCTATAGGGAAGTAGAAGTATAACAAACAGACTGGTGGGGAGGGAAGCAGCACAAGGGATGGAGAAGGTATGAGGGTAGTTTTAAAAAGACTGCAAAGGAAATAAGGGGGGTAATAAGAAGGGAGGAGGATAGAAAGTGAAGTAAAATAAGGGTGGGAACTGGGGGGACTGATTAAAAACAAACATTGGTATAGAAGGAAATAGTGAAAAAAGGAAAGGCAGAACTAGGAGTAGAAATCAAAATGTTGGGAAATACACAGCTGGTAATCATAAATCTGAATGTGAATGGAATGAACTCTTCCATAAAACACAAGCAAATAGCAGAGTGGATTAGAATCCAAAACCCTACCATATGCTGTCTACAAGAAACACACATGAAGAAGGTAGATACACATAGGGTGAAAGTAAGAGGAGGGAGCCAAATCTATTAGGCATCAACTGATTAAAAGAAAAAAAAGGCAGGAGTCCCAGTCATGATATATGACAAAACCAAAGTAAAAATAAATCTAGTTAAAAGAGATAGGGAAGGTAATTACATCCTGATAAAAGGCAGTATAGACAATGAGGAAATATCTGTACTCAAAATGTATGCACCAAATGGCATAGCATCCAAATGTCTAAAGGAGAAACTAGAGGAGCTCAAGGATGAAATAGATAGAAAAACTATACTAGTGGGAGACCTGAACCTTCCTCTATCCAAACTAGACAAATCAAACCAAAAAATAAACATGAAAGAGGTAAGAGAAATGAATGAAATATTAGAAAAATTAGAGTTAGTAGGCATGTGGATAAAAATAAATAGGGACAAAAAGGAATATATCTTCTTTTCATTAGCACATGGTACATTCACAAAAATTGACCATGTATTAGGGCATAAAAATATTGAAAACAAGTGCAATAGAGCAGAAATAATAAATGCAACCTTCTCAGATCACAATGCAATGAAAATAATAATTATTAAGGGTACATGGAGAGGTAAATAAAAAATTAATTGGAAATTAAACAATATGATTCTCCAAAACCGGTTAGTTAAAGAACAAATCATAGAAACAATTAATAATTTCACCGAAGAAAATGGCAATGATAAGAGATCCTTTCAAAACCTATGGGATGCAGCCAAAGCAGTACTCAGGGGGGAATTTATATCCTCGAGTTCATATATTAACAAACTAGAGAGGACAGAGGTCAATGAATTGGGCATGCAAATTAAAAAACTAGAAAGTGAACAAATTAAAAATCCTCAGCTGAAGACTAAATTAGAGATCCTAAAAATCAAAGGAGAAATTAATAAAATTGAAAGTCAAAAAACTATTGACTTAATAAATAAGACTAGAAGCTGGTACTTTGAAAAAACAAATAAAATAGACAAAGTAGTGGTCAATCTAATTTTAAAAAGGAAAGAAGAAAACCAGACCTCACTTCTAATGAAGAGGAAATTAAGGCAATTATTAAAAACTATTATGCCCCACTATATGGCAACAAATATGGCAATCTAGGTGATATGGATGAATATTTACAAAAACATAAATTGTCTAGACTAATTGAGGAAGAAACAACCCCATATCAGAAAAAGAAATTGAACAAACCATCAATGAACTGCCTAAGACAAAATTCCTAGGTCCAGATCAATTCACAAATGACTTCTATCCAATATGCAAAGAACAACTAATCTCAATATTATACAAACTCTTTGACAGAATAAGCAAAGAAGGAGTTCTACAAAATTCATTTTAAGACACAAATATGGTACTGATTCCAAAACCAGGCAGATCAAAAATAGAGAAAGAAAACTATAGACCAATCTCCTTAATGAATATAAAGGCAAAAATCTTAAATAGGATACAAGGAAAAAGACTCCAGCAAGTCATCACAAGGGTTATTCACTATGAAAAGGTAGGATTCATACCAGGAATGCAAGGATAATTCAATATTAGGAAAACCATCCACAGAATTGACCATATTAATAAGCAAACCGACAAAAATCACATGATTATTTCACTAGATGCAGAAAAAGCCTTTGACAAAATACAACACCCATTCCTATTGAAAACACTGGAAAGTATAGGAATAGAAGGGTCTTTCCTAAAAATAATAAATAGTATCTATCTAAAACCATCAGCCAACATCATATTCAATGGGGATAAAGTAAATGTATTCCCAATAAGATCAGGAGTGAAACAAGGATGCCCATTATCACCTCTATTATTTAATACTGTCCTAGAAACACTAGCAGTAGCAATTAGAGAAGAAAAAGAAATAGAAGGTATTAAAATTGGCAATGAAGAGACCAAGCTATCACTCTTTGCAGATGATATGATGGTCTACTTAAAGAATCCTAGAGAATCAACTAAAAAACTAGTCAAAATAATCAACAACTTTAGCAAAGTTGCAGTATACAAAATACACCCACATAAGTCATTACCATTTCTATATATCTCCAACATATCTCAGCAGCAAGAATTAGAAAGAGATATTCCATTTAAAATCACCCTAGACAATATGAAATACTTAGGAATCTAACTGCGGAGACAAACACAAGAACTATATGAACACAACTACAAAACACTCTCCACACAATTAAAACTAGACTAAACAACTGGAAAAACATTGATTGCTCATGGGTAGGAAGAGCTAACATAATAAAAATGACAATCCTACCCAAATTAATTTACTTATTTAGTGCCATACTCATTGAACTACCAAAAACCTTTTATACTAAATTAGAAAAATCCATAACAAAGTTCATTTGGAAGAACAAAAGGTCAAGGATATCCAGGGAAATCATGAAAAAAAAATGCAAAGGAAGGAGGACTTGCAGTACCAGATCTCAAACTATACTATAAAGCAGTGGTCATCAAAATAATTTGGTACTGGCTAAGAGACGGAGAAGAGGATCAGTACAATAGACTTGGGGTAAGTGTCCTCAGCAAGACAGTCTATGATAAGCCCAAAAGATCCCAGTTTTTGGGACAAAAATCCACTATTTGATAAAAACTTCTGGTAAAATTGGAAAATAGTATGGGAGAGATTAGGTTTGGATCAACATCTTACACCCTACACCAAGATAAAATCAGAATGGGTGAATGACCTGAATATAAAGAAGGAAACTATAAGCAAATTAGGTGAACACAGAATAGTATACATGTCAGATCTTTGGGAAAGGAAAGATTTTAAAACCAAACAAGAGCTAGAAAAAAAAATCACAAAATGTAAAATCAATAATTTTGATTACATCAAATTAAAAAGGTTTTGTACAAACAAAACTAATGTATCCAAAATTAGAAGAGAAGCAACCAATTGGGAAACAATCTTCATAACAGAAATCTCTGACAAAGGTCTAATTACTCAAATTTATAAAGAACTAAACCAGTTGTACAAAAAATCAAACCATTCTCCAACTGATAAATGGAAAAGGGACATGAATAGGCAATTCAGTTAAAGAAATTAAAACTATTAATAAGCACATCAAAAAGTGTTCTAAATCTCTTATAATAAGAGAAATGCAAATCAGAATAACTCTGAGGTATCACCTCATACCTAGCAGATTGGCGAATATGACAGCAAAGGAAAGTAATGAATGCTGGAGGGGATGTGGCAAAGTCAGGACATTAATGTATTGCTGGTGAAGTTGTGAATTGATCCAACCATTCTGGAGGGCAATTTGGAACTATGCCCAAAGGGTGCTAAAAGACTGTCTGCCCTTTTATCCAGCCATAACACTGCTGGGTTTGTACCCCAAAGAGATAATAAGGAAAAGGACATGTAGTAAAATATTCATAGCTGTGCTCTTTGTGGTGGCAAAACATTTGAAAATGAGAGATGCCCTTCAATTGGGGAATGGCTGAACAAATTGTGGCATATGTTGGTGATGGGATACTATTTTCCTCAAAGGAATAATAAAGTGGAGGAATTCCATGGGAAATGGAACAACCTCCAGGAAGTGATGCAGAGTGAGAGGAGCAGAACCAGGAGAATGTTATACACAGAGACTGATATACTATTGTACAATCCAATGTAATGGACTTCTCCATTCATGGCAATGCAGTGATCCAGAACAACTTGGAAGAATCTACGAGAAAAACCACTATCCAAATTCAAAGGAAAAACTGAGGGAGTAGAAACACAGAAGAAAAACAACTGCTTGAATACATGAGTTGACGGGAAATGGCTGGGGATGTAGACTCTAAATGACATCCTAATGCAAACACCAACAACATGGAAATAGGTTCTGATCAAGGACACAAGTATTACCCAATGAAATTGCGCATAGGCTGCGGGGAGGGTAGGAAGGGAAATAATGTGATTATTGTAATCAAGGAATAATTTTCTAAATTGACTAAATAAATTAATTCAAATTTAAAAAAATATACTCATCCGGGTGCCCAGTAGAGATTTTATATTCTAATAAGGATAGACAAAACATGAAAAAGAACTTCAAGCAAGGTGGCTAAAAATCTGGATGAACGCCTGATTCTACAGCAGGTTGGATGAAATCCAAAATGTTTCCAGGAACAGATTCCTTCCCTGGGGGAAGAAGTCAGGATGATGGTATGGTATAGAAGTGTAAGAAAAGTGATATTCTGAGAGCCAAACACATATCTTTGACTGACCACCTGATCTAGTCTTCACCTAGGTCTGCCTAAAACTCAAATATCTCAAATTGAGCCATCATTTGCCCCCTAAAGGCGGACTACTATTTCTTTCCCTTCATAGATAACAGGCAGAGGCTTAGGCTCCTCTTTCCCTAACCCTTAGGTAGTAGCTTTCCTTAAAGGTGAAAAAGCTCCTTTGTCCCCAGTACCAGACTGGCTCAGGCTTCCCTAATGCAATCCTTGGTCATTCGAAGGTATAAAAGTTTCAGTCACAGGCAGTTGGATTCCTTCAGACTTGGTGGATTTCTGAAGACCCTTTGAGTCACAATGCCCTCCACTATATGTTTCCTGATGCTCAATGCCAGACAAATTTCCAAAGGGAGATGAGGGGAAGCTCTCCACAGAAATTCTGAACAGGGAACATCTATGTGGAATGTGATCCCTACAGCTCTACCAAAGGGCAGTGAATGGTGAGGAAATGTTCTTTCTTCTTCATCAGCCACAGTATCTTATATCAGAGCTATTCAACCAGTAGCAGACTAAAAGTGAGCAGAGATACACACTGTTTAACCAGACAGTCACAGAAAAGACAGCATTCAAGGCCGGAGACAACTTCAAGATACATAGACCTCTAGCCACAGAGAAGAGATCCAGACATGGATTCAAGGAAGAATTAACCCTTGTAGTTAGGAGTTGAGCTATGGAGGGAAGTAAACACAAAAAGTCCAATTGAAATATCTGCCCAGGACAATGTTGTCCAGAAGAAGAGGCAGGAGAACTCATGGCACGGATTACTTCAGCCACATTTATCCCACTCTTTCCGCAAAAGCTGTTTAAATTAAGTGAGAGGCTCCTGTTGAATATTTTTAGCCACTTTATAGGCCTCTGCTTTGAGCTAATTGTTTCTACTGACTGACTTGGATTTGAATGCATTTGTGGAGGCCTAAGGACTAACTACAGAGCTGTAGTGCCATTAGAAACTGTGAATTTCCAAATAAATCTGAACACTTGTCTTTTTTTAAAAAAAAAATTTAAGACTACAAACCCACAGAGTATCTTTGAACCTGTGATTAGCATCTGCCTATCCTAACCCATCCCCAAATCAGATGTCTAAGTCTATAAGCGACAGAGAAGGAGCTGAGCTGCATCAGTAAAAAGAGTTTTCTAAACAGTAGTTATAAAATCATAGATCTAGTCCATATCCCTATAATGCACATGGGGTCATTTGGAAGGATCTTATATCTGATAAAATTCTTTGATGGAGAAATGACATGAATCAGAGGCAGAACCAAGCTAGTGGAATAATAGGAAGTACAACAAACTTTCCCCTTTTCCTCTCTCCCAAAACCTCCTCCCATCAGATATAGAAAACATACCAGGCAGATTCTTAATATAAAAATGCAATAAAAAAGTCATAGTGAGTTATTTTTCTAACCCAAGTCAGCGCAAGGAGAAGAGCAAAGAAATCTATGGAGCCTTAGGACAATGTCTAGCAAAGAGTGATACTATTATGGAGCCCTCAGGGACCCAGGAAAGACTGGGTAAGAGGTCCCACACCCATATCAGGTCACTGTGATGAGAATGGGTGCTATGTGGCATCTTTACTGCCCACTTTGTTACCCAGTTCTAGGTCACAGATTCAGGACAAACTGAGGAAGTGACCTGTGTACCCAGGAGTGTAACATTATTTGTAAGGAGTGGAAAGAGGACCTGAGCAATATTTCAAGGAAGGAGTAAGTTCAGAAGCAAGGTAGAGTTGGTATGGCTCAAAGCAAATGAGGGTCTCAGCTCCAGCTTCTGGCACAATTTTAAACCTGTAGAGGAATAATAAAGTCAGGAATCCCAGAACAAAGGGTAATCTGTAGTTCTGTTAGTCTGAATGTATGCAGTTTACTAACTGGCTGATAACAGTTAAATCCAGCAGTAGTCTAATAATTGCTGATATTGAAATCCAGGTCAGAAACTTAAGGAGTTCAGAGGAAGTTGGGAAGGAACCAGACTTTGCCCTGATCAGACCATTTTGGGATCACGGAAAGTTTCAGGTCCCTATTCTGAGCTATTCCTGATATTGTAAGATCAATCATCCCCTCCTCCCCCCAACAGCAATGGGTTGGTTCAGACCTTCCCTCTAAAAGTATTTAAAGCTCAATCCTAACATTATGTACAACGTCAAGAAGTAAGCTGGAAGGATGGGCAAATGAACAAACATATAAAAAAAAGAATACCACCATAAAATGCTGTTTAAAGAGAAAGGAACACCTAAGATTATGACCCTGAAGAAGACTATGACTCTAAAACATCTATAAGCAAAGTTTCAAAGGAAAACATAGCTTGGAGACATAAATTGAATTGAATTTTTGAAAGAGATGAAACAGGAGTTAAAATGTTTTTATAATGGAATAAGAATAATAAAGGAAAAACCTGGAAAAAATGAGAACTGTGGAAGAATTGGAAAGGAAATTAATAGTTTGGTAAAAGAGGTAAAATTTTTTGCCTAACAACAAACTCTCTGAAAACTAGAATGTACCAATAGAAGCCAATGATTCCATGAGATAAAAAATACTGAAACAAAATCAAGTCTGAAAAAAAAAGAAAATGTAAGGTTTTCATAGAAAAAATATTAAGAATCATTGAACCACTAGAAAGCTATGACCCAAAAAAAAGAGCCTCTATAGAATATTTTGTTATCTTAAAAGAAAGCATGGAGGAGGTGGAAGAAAGCAAGTGGAAATAGGAGGAATCCACCAGTCATTTCCAAAAAAAAAAAAATAAATAAAAAAGATGAAAACTTCCAGGAACCAAAAATTTTTGACTCCCAGGAGCCAAAATCTAGAGTTTCTAGGTCGAGAATAAATGCCACAGAAAGGTAAAATTGTCTCACATAATAAGGGTTCACAAGTTATACATACAAGGAGGAAAGGGGAACAGGTGACATGTGACCCTCATTTTCATTTATCAAAAGAGGGTAGAAAACATATCAATGAAAACAGAAATACATTTATCACACAACAGAAAAATAGAAGAGAGATGGGGAAATGAGAAGAAGGGTAAATTAGAGACTAGTCCTATGATAAACTAACTCCGAATATGCACAAAAATAGATGTAGTTCTTTTTCAGATGACAAAAATATGGGAATCTGAAAGGATGCCCATAGATTGGGAACTGGCTAAACAAGTTATTTACAGAACATAATAGAATATTATTTTCCTGTAAGAAATGATGAAGGGGATAGTTTCAGAGAAACCCTGGAAGATCTGTATGAACTTGTGGAAAATTAATATTGAATTATAATAATTTCTCTACTAAAACTTTCTTAAACTTTTGGTTGAGGGCCTCTGTGTCTCTGTCTCCCTCTCCCACCCCTTCTTTCTCTCTTTTCTTCTCTTTTCTCTCCCTCTCTCTCTCCCTCCTTCCCTCCACCCACCAGTGGGGAACTGGGAAGGTAGGCCCTAACCTCCTATTAGGCCAATCAAAAAGATGATACAATTCCCTTTATAAGCAAGAGGCAGGACTCACTTGCTCTCTTTTTCCTTAATGAGGTTGGAGGAGCCATTCTTGGTTAGCGGTTAGATACATCCGTTAATAAACAATGTTATTACTGGAGAAATGTCCTCATATTCTTTTATTGGTTAAAAACCTGAACACTATAAACTGATGCAAGTGATGTCACTAGAACCGGTAAAATAATTTATACAATGACAACAATTTGGTAATGACAAACAACTTTGAAAAAATTGGGGACTCTGATCAGTATAATGATCAACCACAACTCCAGAGGGCTAATGATAACACCCACCTCCTGATCCAGAGGTAATGAATTCAGAATGGAGAATGAGACATATATATTTTTTAACATGGACATTGGGGAAATTTGATTTATTTAACAATTCATATTTCTAATGTTGTTGTTGTTGTTCTTGTTAATTGGATGGGTTAGGTTGTGAGGGAGAGAAGACAGATTTTACTGATTTTAAATATATCTATATAAATTTTAAAAAATCTTTGATGGACATGCACATAAATAGAGAAAAATACTTTTTTTAACATAAGAAAAGAAGCTACTCAGTCATTCTAGTGAACAATTTCTCTATCGATAAAAATAAATTAGTTGACCTAAAAAGTCATCTACATTTAAAAGTTATACACATAGTAATAGTGGTGAATGAAAATTTCAGAGAATTACTTTTATTCCCCAGATAAACGTATGCCAGGTTAAATTTACAATATGTTTATTGACATATAAACAGGTTATATAGGAGAGATGTTGATCTTTATTTTCCATTCCCTTTTCCTTTTTTTGATGTATCTAATACCAATGCTTCCATTTCCCTAAGACTACCAAACTCAGACAGACTTCTAGCTGAAGCTGAATGGAATGTCAGCCAACCCCACACAGTGAGCCCTTTTGTCCAGCTATCACATGAGCAGTGTTGCATTTCAACTATTGTCACTTCAAACCAAGACAGAGAAGCATATATTCACATAAACCAGATATTCTAAATGGTTCCCTCTAGGTCATTTAATACAATTTTCAAAATCTCTCTCTTTCAAGTCAGTCCATTTAATCAGAGCCCTTGAACTCAAACATTGATCTCCAAATCTCTCATTCCATAAAATGTCTAATTTTGTCCACTTGTTCCAGAAGAGGGGAAAGGAAAAAGAAAGAAAGAACAGGGAGAAAGCAAAAGGAAGTGTTCTATATTTTAAATCCCACTGATTCACTTCAAAGAACTTTTAAGAACATGTTAAAAGCAATCACCATTACCAAAGTTCTAGATTATAAAAGGTTCTGCATTATACCCATCCTAGATTATAATAGAGAATTTTTTTAAAAAACCAAATTCACAGATAACTGTTATAACTCATTTTCACAAGTTTTCTCCACTCAAATCTCAAACAGAAATTACTATAATCAAAAGAAGTGCAGAGAACCCTGGATTAGGAATAAATACACTTAATTATAGCTTTGGACATACCATCTCTTAGGTCCTGAATTTCCTCCTCTATAAAATGAGTGTTAGGCTTAAGGTCTTATCCAGATTCTAAGCAGATAACCCCAAGATTCTACCAAATTGCATAATTGAGTTTAAATATTTTCTTTCTGGTCCAATTGTCATCCTTTTTAGCATCCAATCAAATAATCAAAATGTGAGAAGCAGAAAGGAAGCAAAGATGTAAAATCTGTATAAATGATAGTTGCTTGAATACCTGACATTGGCATTAGGAATCTAATAACCAAATAAAATTAAATTTGAAATTAATTCATCAACGTTCAATATATTGCTGATTGCAAATACACCAACCCATGTCCTGACATTTCTAAAAGTGATCTGAAAAAAAAAAGGCTTAATAAGATGTGTAAAATTGAAAGGTATTCTCTAATGGATTGTTCTGTAAAAGAAGTGTGAAGGGGATGATTATGAACTCTAGAGAGAACTAGCTCTTGTAATTTAAGACAAACTGTGGGGAGAATTGAACCCTGGACATCTAGTTGAGCAAACCATGCAATGGGTACACTGTGCTGGAGCTGGATTTAGGGGAGACATGGGACAAAATGAAGAGGAGATTTGAGAAAACTACAAGAGGAAAGGATATTAAAGCCCTAGTGTACTGAAGGCACAAGGTGACTTGGCTTTATGTCTACCTCACTAGCACTGTATTTTAAATTTGTGCTCACCCTTTCCACAGATGCTGTGCATATCTTTAGGAGAATATATTGCAGGTTTATAGAGGGAAAGATTTTTAGTTATTGTTCTTACTATGCCATCCTAATAAATTTGCTTTGAGCAAATTGTGTTTATATACAATTAAACCACGAAAGGAAAGTTCTTAAGTGGGGAGTCATGAGTTTTAGGAGTGCAGACTCATAGGGTGCCCTAGAAGAAGAGAAGACTACAAGGCGTGCAACATACGAATTTAATGTAATATTAAAGCACTATAAGGAAATTCAAATTAAAGAATTCAGAGAAATGCATGAGACCTGTATGAACAAATAAAAAAGTTTAGAATGAAAGGGGCAGCTAGGTAGCTCAGGGGATAGAGAGCCAGGTCTGAAAATGGGAGGTACAGGGTTCAAATGTGGTCTCAGGCATTTCCTAGTTTGGTGACCCTGAACAAGTTGGTCACTTAACCCCAACTAAGTCTTAACCACTCTTTTGACTTGGAATGGATACTTTAGTATTGAATTTGGGTTTGTTTTTTTAAGTATAGAGGATAAAAGCAAAAACTCCATTAAAAGGCAACAAAACCCAGATTCAATACAAAGGACACAGGGTATTATCATCTGTCTTGCCTGTCATACAGATTTTCAACCAATTTTACAGATGATTTTACTTGCTTGAGATCATATTACATAATTTATATGCATTTTACAAGTTAAACGGTATGCTTATTTCTCTTTTTTAAAATTTATTTAATTGATTAATTAAGAAAAGTTTTCCATGGTTCCATGATTTATGTCCTTTCTCTCCCTTCCTCCCACCAGCCTCCCATAGCCAAAGTGCAATTCCACTGGGTTTTATATTACACTTGTTTCTTTTTCCAGAAAATGAAACAAATGCAATACAGCGTTGTTTGGCCATAGAATGGTACATTTAGCCATCAATGCTTTGTTCAAAGGAATTCATTAAGACTGAAGTTTAGAAGGGTTGTGCTCTGCATCTATATGGGCCATAGAGGGAATCATGGATCTTTAAAGAGTTGATATATATAATATGTTGACTCTAAAGTACCACTGGAAGTTCCAAAATGTAGAGAGAGAAAGAGAAATGGAGATAAACAGATAATGGAGATAGAGACAGACAGGCACAGACAGAGCTAATGCTAGCAAGTAGACAGGGCTTCATTCAAAAAAGTTGAATAATAAATAAGAAATTATTGAAAATAACATATCAATTTAGGATAGATGATTTAAAAAACCCAAAAACCTTGGCAACATTCACAAAGAATCAAGTAAATGGAGACTCACAGGAACAAACATCCTAGGACAACTGTATTTACATTTGAAAGCTAAGCCTGACATCCTCTCTACCTCTTGCTAAAAGGTGTTTTTGCAGCCCACTACCAGCACATCCTTAATAGATCAAGCAAGTAAAGGAAGAAAGAGATATAGAATGTTAAATTTTCAAAGAGAAAGGTTAACTGATCTAAAAAAGATGTTAAGTAAGGAAAATACATTCTAAGAGAGAAAGCCAGCACTTTCTTCCTTTTCCCTCTTTCCAAGTATTGATATATTATGCAAAATAAAAATAACTCCACGATTAAGGGTGTGGAAAAGAGAGTACTGCCTGGTCAAATGTAACACTTTCGAAAATTTTGGCTAAGCCCCAAATAATAACAAAAACTTTCGAAGACACAATTTAAACAATACCCATCACCATCATCCCCTCCTCCCTTGTTTCCCACACAACTTGGGGGCAGTTTACTACTGATACCATTGTTTTTCTTTCCAGACATACCTCCGAGTGCATCCACTTTGGCAAAGATCCAGGAGCCAGAAATACCAGGTCAAACCAGAATGAGTTTTTCCAACTCCATAAACTTCACGCCACTAATTCCTTCTTGTGTATCTTCACTCAGCCTCCAAGGCAAATTCTGATTTTAAAAGTAGATTTATTCTATAACCAGTATTCTTGTTGACCAAAAAACATTTTGGGAGTGCTCCATTTAAACAAAAAGAAGGGAAGTGGGGAAATGCCAAAAGTTGGGGTGAGAAGAAGGGGAGAAGTACACAAAGTTCAAGTGGTTTCTTTCTTCTTCCAGTTCTTGTCTCCAACAATTTCACATCTTCCTTTGTATAGTCAGGGATGCTAAGATGAGCAAGAACCAGGATACTTTGCTTGTTTTGTAGCAGTTTTGTCTGCAGCTGCTCCCGCAGTTGGGACAGTCCTCGAGGTTGTTGCTAAACAACCGCAGCTCCTCCAACTCTCCCACCCCCCTCCTCAGGATTCCTACAAATAACAATCGTGAATCCCCTTCCCTCCCTGGCCTGGGCATAAATTACAAGCCACTGGCCTTCTGAACTCCCTCTTTAACACCACAATTGGAACCAGTGAATAGACAAATCCAGTAGTCAAGCGTGGTGGGGGTAGCAAAATTTGTGAACAATAAGGCTGCCAGTGGTAAAAGGGAGGGTACAGTATGTGTTTATCCGGAACAAAGTAGCAGGAACAAGTCCCCTAGCTGTGAGTGGTCCGCACAGGTGCTAGACAGAACGACGGGAAGGGTGAGCGCGTTAAAGACTCGGACTTCACGCTACATCAACAACAGCTCAAGCTTGGGACACTGGACTCCGACCAACTCTGAATGTATCGACTCCAACAGCCGCACAGCCACGCCAGCTGCCAGCTGCTTGGACTCTTGCAAGCGCAGAGGCTCAGCTGAGGGGAAAGGGAAGGGAGAGAGTATTTAACCTCTGAACAAGTACTTGAGTTGGTAAGGCATAGTGGAAGCGAGGAGAAAAGGAAAACTTAAAGTTGAGTAATAAAAAAGAAAACACTTAGAAAGTGAAAAAGAAAAATGCTTTTCAGGAGAGCTGAGGGGAAAGGAAGATTTTCGGGGTAATGGCGTCCTCTGCTGCCCCTGAAGTTTGCCTAGAGCTGAGACACAGCTCACCTAAGAGAGAGGGCAAGATAGGATAAGCCAAGAAAGCCAAGTCAGGGGGTGGAGACCAACTTGTCCTTCAGCCTCTGTACTACCTCAGTTTACAATATAGTGGAAAAGGGCCTCCCCTCACCCCTGAATTGTGATTAATGTTAACTACAAGTTGCCAGACACCTTTATCAAGTGAGATAACTATGTCTTTTGGTTATGGAATAGACCAAAGCTGTAAACTAGGTCGGAACAAGTCTTTTATTTGGAAAGACTAAAGTGCTGTTTAAGGGCATGGGTATATTGATCAAAAGACACAAGAAATCTGTCGGTATTGATTAAAAGAATTAGAAATGCTTCTAGGGTTCTGAGTTAAACTGCCAAACACTGTGAAGAGCCGGAGCCCTGGGCCTGTAAAAGAGGAAGAGGTAGGATAAGGAAGAGTGGGATTGGTTTCAGATCTTCTCTTCTTGTGCTCTTTACCTATTGAATTTCCTAGATCCTATTTGGAAAGACTGACTCAATTCTTCGATCTATAGTAGAACTGAATAAAAGCTCTCAAAGGCCACATTGTTTACTACTGAGTTGTAATTTATTCACCATAAATCTTATACAAGTGTTATCACTTGATGCCTAGTATTTCCATGTTATTCATTTTTGCAATAGAGCAATTTTTTAAAACCAAAACCCCAAATCATAGACCCATATAAACAAGTGATTAAGTCATATGTTTTTCTTCTACATAAGAAAATATTTTAAAAGGTATATCTGGGGGCAGCTGGGTAGCTCAGTGGATTGAGAACCAGGCCTAGAGACGGGAGGTCCTAGGTTCAAATCTGGCCTCAGCCACTTCCTAGCTGTGTGACCCTGGGCAAGTCACTTGACCCCCATTGCCTAGCCTTTACCACTCTTCTGCCTTGGAGCTAATACACAGTATTGATTCCGAGTCGGAAGGTAATGGTTTAAAAAAAAAAAGGGGGATATCTGAAAATGTAAGGAACAAAAATACTTGAATACAACTACAAAGTTGGATTAATTTACTCAAACTAGAAAAAAATACAAGAAAAAAAAAAAGCAAAAATAGCTTTTAGAGTGGGGTTTGTGGGATATGTCTCTTTCTACAATAATTTCTAGTTGTTTTGATAGGAAATATGAAACTAATGTCCAATCTCTGTAGTTTCAATTCCAAAGTTCCCAGCCCTCCTCTCAAGTGAGACATTCTTTGAAGTTGTTCCAATTTGGCTCACCAGTTTTTAATTTATCTGGGATTAGGGATGGGGGTAATTATGGAATTTTAAAAATTTAGCTGGGGGGACAGCTAAGTGGCTCAGTGGATTGAGAGCCAGGCCTAGAGCCAGGCTGGGGATAGGGATTCCTGGGTTCAAAGCAGGCCTTAAATACTTCTTACCTGTGTGACCCTGGGCAAGTCACTTGCCTAGTCATTATTTCTCTTCTGCCTTGGTACTAATATACAGTGTTGTGTCTAAGATGGAAGGTAAGGGGAGTTTCAAGGGCTCCCATTTGTAAAAATTAAATTAGTTTCTACTGATAAAAATGTTATATTTTATGAGGTTTATTAAAGATTATTAGAAATCAAGGATAAAGAAATACAAAATAAGAAAAGCACATGCCTAGGGCTGATTAGCCCATTCACATTTCATTTACTACATCTTCCATGCCGAGTAGAGAGACATGTGTGCTTAGAAATGGAAGAAAAGAGACCTCTTGGGAGGCAGAGAACCCTTTAAGTACTAAATTGTGTTCTTGCCCAGGTGGACTCAGGTGAGATTATAGGGAATTCTGGGAAGTACCAAGGACTTCTGGGGATTGAAGTCTGGGGTTCAAATATCCATTTTTACATCCCCCCCCCTCCCATCCTATTGTGAAAACAGTTTCCCCAAGGATCATGGATATATATTCAACTTAAAGATTGCAATAATTTGTGGATAAAAGGAAAAGAGAACAAAACCAATAACTGCTAGGTGCATTGATAAAAAGCCAGTTAAGGGGCAGTCCCCTTTGGCATAAGGGTATACATACAAAACAAATGCATTCAAACCCCACACCCAAAGTTCATTCTTGGTCTTTCTCGTGCAGCTTGTGTCTGTGGAGCCATCTTCATGGTATCTTCTCCAAACAGTTTAGTTTCTAGATTTGGAGAGGTAGCATGTTTCTTAACCAAAAATTTCTCTCTCAAGGAATTTAAATTTTGCAATATAAAATAATAATTATACATCCCCCCCCTGAAGAGGGTGATTGAAAAACACAGGGATCATTTAGGGATGCATGGCTGAGTTATGCGGTATAGGAATCAATGGGTAAGAGAAATCAAAAACATCAGAAAAAAAACAAATAAAAAATAATTTCTGGATGAAATATAGACAAAGTCGTATGTGTAAAAATTCTAAGTAAAGGAAAAATAAATCTATAACACGTTCTTGAATCAGGGCCCAATTAAAATGATATAAGCAAGTAAGCATTTACCCAGTCAGTAGCCAGAACTACAGAAAGTTGCCACATTATGAAAGACAGAAAAGGGACTAGATTATAGGAGCCAGGTAGGAGCCAAATTTGAGATACTTGTCTGTAAGTATTTTCACAAAGAGTGTGGATACAAGGAAAGGCTACGTCTTAACATGTTAAGCGTCGTAACCTCAAGTCTTCACACTAGGTTCAAGTCCTTTGTATTGGCTTAGAATTTATCAACCCCATTGGGATTGGTTGTTCTCTTTGACCTTGTGCTTGATTGGCACTGTGCAGGTTAACTTTGTGCTTCTTTGGCCCTGTGCAATGGCACTTTTGTATATCTTGCCCTGGAATCAGACTGAATCATTAAGCAAAGTCCCATAATTTTTTAAAACAATCAATGGCATCATTTTTATAGTCTCAAGCTTTTGGGGCATGCATTCACATGATAGCAAATGTATTTTAAACTTATATTACTGCAAAATCACAAAAGTTAAAAAAATCTTAATACTGGTGATATGTGCTTCAAATATAAAAAAGGAGAGAAAAAAACTTGAAATAGTATATTGCACATGCAAGAAAAATATAATAATAAAAGGGTTTTAAAAATAAAAATATAGCTTATGATCATTGACACACTGTATCAGCTAAGAAATATAGAATACAAGGCTTTCTCACCAAAAATGAGATCCATTTCCTCTTCATGCCTGGCCATGATCCCCCATGAGTATAAGCAAATGAATTTCACAAGATAACAGTTTTTTATAAAGAACAGTAGTTCAAAATCCCCAAAATTCACAGAAGCCCAATTAATTACAATAGCAAACAAACGCACTATAATATTTCACATAAATTGCTGTATGGCATTTTTTTAAAAGCCTATGAACTGATGGATATTTGTCACATTTTATTTTTAGGCATAGCAAATCTTTCAACCTTGGGAAATACATTTTTAAACAAAGTAGAACTTATTTGGGTCTAGAACACCATCAGGAAATCTAGATATCATTACAAAAATGTGGCAGAGGAGTCTAGGAAAAACCCAAACCTATGTATTGTTGATGTTGGGTAAAGTGAGCTGAAGAGTTATAAATGAGAGATGCTCCTCTTTTGGGAGTCATCCAGGGGTACTTATGCCCTGGGATTAACTTCCCAGCTCCTTTGGTATGAGACTGTGATGTCCCATCCATTCTTATAAATGTGGGGGGATTATAATTGTATTTTACTTCAGCTACTAAAATGGACCTTAGCTCCTGTTAGGGACAGGCAAAATGATCAGAGATTGTTAAATATATATATATATATATATATATATATATATATATATATATATATATATATATATATATATATCATGCCTAAAAGACCCCTTAAAATAAATTTGAGATATTTAGCTCATTAAATTTTCCAAAGGTTGTTAATACAATTGTAACCAGTTCTGATGAAATCCATCTATCCTCTATGTGACAATTTACAAATTCAAAAGTAGAAAAAGCTGTTTTTATATGGGCTTATTCAATAATATTTGTTCAGAGTAGTTTTAGGGGAAAAGCAACAGAATATAACAGTAGTTAAAAGCCAGTACATTAAAATGATTCAGCATAACAGAATAGTATTGACTGCATTAATATATGAACTTAAAACCAACAAAATTAAATCTTAAACAAAACAATCAGCAAAATGCAATAAAATACAGAGGGTTTTATAAAACACTGGAGTCTGAAAAGCCTTAAAAATATAACCTCCAGTCTCTTTAAAGTTCCCTGGTTTTTTTTAAATTATCCATTTAGATGCCTATTGTCAGAAGGCAGAAGATTGGTAAGGGATAGGCAATGGGGGTCAAGTGACTTGCCCAGGGCCACACAGCTAGGAAGTGTCTGAGGCCAGATTTTAACCCAGGACCTCCCATCTCTAGGCCTGGCTCTCAATCCACTGAGCTGTCTCCCTATAGTGAAGGTAGGTTTTTGGAATCTCAAATTGGGCCAAAGAATTGCAGGGAGCTGAATTTTTCCCCTGAATCTCAGGTGAGATAAATAACAGTTTAGTGCACTCAAAAGATACTCTTTGAAATGAGCCATGCTTGTTACTTCCTCTTTGGAAAAGTCTCTTCCTTCTCCTCTTTCTCCCCACCCCTTTGTGGTCCCCTGCCCCCACATGGAGGCTAATTGTAGCCTAAGAAAAGATCACCCCCATTTTTACCAGCTGGTGTTTGATTCTGAAGACACAAGGGCAGCTACCAGTAGCCTGGGTCCTGGGGCTGGGCCTGGGGCAATGAGCAATCAATCTGGGTCGGAAGCCAGAGTTGCTGGGGCCAGGGATGTAGTTGGGCGGGTCTGGACCAGGAGAGTGATCAAGCAGGTCTGGATTGCTGCAGCGCAGAAGCAGGCAGCAGGCAAGCAGGCTTGAGCTGATCAAGAGGCTTTTCTGAAAAGTCTTGGAGAAAGGTGGCTTAAAAAAAAATCTAGGCAGTAGCTATTAAAAGCTGAACTTAGTCACAGTAGAGAAAAGATTTAGGAAAGTTAAGAAGATTGAGGGTATTTCATTACAACTGATTGAAACAAAAACCATGGAAAGTAAGTGCCTGTGGATGTGAATATAAAACAGACAATACAGGGGGTCTCTCTTTGGGAAACTCAATTCAGCTAAGAGTCCTAGATCTCACTTGAGGGGTTCAATGAGGTCTCTAATGTTGTAAGCCGGAGATATGGATATAATCAAGAATTTCATTTCCTCTCATGTCTTTTCAGTCTTTTTCTTCAGCAACCCAAAATGGGGTTGACCTCACTTATTTTCTCTTTTTGTAAAAATTAAAATTAATGTCAATAATAGAATTATATTTTAGGAGATTTATTAATGATCATTAGAAATAAAGGAATAAAAAGGATACAAAATAAAGACCACCTACCCATGGCTGATTAGCCATTTCAAAATCCCCACTCACCACCACCATGCTTGCCTACAGGGCCAAAAAGAGGGCAGGACCCTCCATGTCCTCACCTGATATCCCCTGTCTACAGGAAGTATGTAAGGTCAGGAAGTCAGTGGGCTCCCCAGAAATGTAGTTCTTTTTTTAGGGTAACAGATGTTCATTATACATTTTGAAGCTAGAAGCAGAAGTACCCAAAGAGACCAGAAGAAACTCAAGTTTGAAGAGAACTGAAGAACTGAAGAACTCACACCCTCTTTCCTGCTCTCATCAACTCCTTCCCCTTCCTCAAATAGGCACAAGACATTGATCTCTACAAATTAGGAAAGAATCTCTTACCAATGAGTTTGGGGAATAGGATTACATTCTTCCTGTAGGCCAGTGATAATGAACCTTTTAGAGACCTAGTGCCCAAACTGCAACCCTCACACCACATGTGAGCCACCCCTTTTACCCTAGACAGGGAAGGGAGGAAGTGCTCCCATTGGGCTGCTGGGCAGAGGGGTGAGTGATGGGAGAAATGTCCTCATCGAGTAAAGAGGGGGAGGGCAATAGCCCCTTCCCAGAGGCAGTTTGTGCCAAAAGTTCACCAACAGGACTCTAGGCCAAAACAATTTGTAGTCCCTTGATAAGATCTACAAGGAGCAAATCCAATACCTGTAAGTAAATAGTATAAATATAAACATCAGCCTATTAAAACAGCAAAGATGATACCCAGAAAAAATGCCAATTTGGGGCTTATTATATCTGTATACTACATGGGTTATAGCTTCAGCTCTAGCTACTGTTGGGGCCCTATGGCAAAGTTATAGACTAAATTTTACTTTTCTGTTTTATTGGAGATTCATGACTAAGATTATTTTTATTGAGTGGCCCAGATTTTTTTTTCCAGTGATAGTGAATGATTGTATTTCATTGAGTGGCTACAGTGAGCTGGGATGGAACATATTTAGGCCAGAATCACAGAATATTAAAGCTGGAAGGAACTTTGGAGATCATCTAGTTTCCTAGGTAAGAAAGGGAGATAGATATAAAATTAAAATGAGCAAAGCCCTTACTTTCATTGAGGTTACACTAAATAGGTTTCATCCAGAATTAAGAAAGGAAAATGTGAGTCAGGCTTTTAAGGATGGATGTGACCTAGAATAAGTCACTTAACCTTTTTCAGATTCAATTTACTCATAGGTAAATAGGAATAACCTCTTAAGTTCCCTTTCAGCTCCAGATTTGTGATTCTAAGATAAGGGGGAGAGGGATGAAATTTTACGAATAGGGTACAGTGTGAGCAAAAGACAGAGACCAGAAATTAAAGGGTATGTCTTGAATTGGGTAAAGAAAAGCATCTAGAGCAACAGTCATATTGTCACACATATAAGGATAGAGATGGAACCTGTGATTTCACTAGCATAGAGAACTCTCAAATAAAGAAATTCCTTATACTAATGCTACTCAATACCTTCTTGACAACTTATAGTCTTAAGATTTGTCTAGACAAAAATGAATATGGAAACAGGTTTTGAGTGATAATACATGTATAACCCAGTGGAATTGCTCGTCAACACTGGGATGGGGAGGGGAAAGAAAAGAGAGACAACATGAATCATGTAATCATGGGAAACTTACATGTAAATTTGTCACTGGAATAAAGGGGGAAAATTGTCTAGGGTGTGTTAGAGGTAGAATTTGAACGCAGAGAGGTCTAGTTAGTTCCCACACCTGTCTTCATCCACTACACTAGGCTGCCTCATGTGTTTTATATGCTTGTTCCCTTAAAATTACTAGTAGATTTATGTTCTGTATTCAGACCTTTAATTTATAGATCAGAGTCATCCAGAGAGTCAATAATAATATAATAGCAACAATAATAGTAGTTAGTATTTGTGTAGTACTTTAAAGTTTGCAAAGAGCTTTATATACATTATTCTCATTTGATCCTCAAAATAGCTTTGTTGAAATTCAAACCTAGGTCTTCTGGCTCCAAATCTTGTGCTCCATCTTCTACCTTTACTTGCTTAGTGTCTGCCCTTACATTCTCAAAGAAGGCAATGCACCTCAATGCAAACTCAAATATCAATCAAAACAGAGGAATTACCATTTATTAGTCAATATTATAATTTTAGCTTGATTTGGAGCTTTTACATCTTAAGTGAAAAATCTGAAACCAAAACTGTGGTCAAAAGGAGAGAAGAGGTGCAAGGAGATGTGATTTTTTTTCCTGCTGAATTAATAACATTAAGTTGTTAACTCGGAAATAACCAGAACTGCCAATGTAGTTAGAAAAATCACTCTTTAATCAGGAACATGGATAGAATTCAAGTATTTGGTCACTATACAGAATCAAACATCAAATACCCTACAAAACCAAAAGGCCCTGGGACTCTGGGAACCACATCCCAGGGGAGAAGGCACCACACTAGATTCCAATTCCTCTGCCAACAACTCTCCTGGGAGAAGACATACTAGATGACAACTTCCCTGAGAGAAGACACCATGCTAGATGCCAACTTCAAAAAGATAGTGAACCTGAGAGTCTCTTTATACCTTTTTGGAAAGCCTACAGAGACTAACCACAAACAGGCGCAAAAACCTCTTTGCAGTCAATAGCTATGGCATTAGGGAATGGTCAGCTGTAACAAATCAAAGACAGTTCAAACTAAGAAACTGGGCTTCAGGAGAGGAAAACTTTCATCCAATAGAGAAGCCTTCAAGACAAAAACGTGCTTAACATTCACATCAAAATAGGGGTACTTGGCACTGGGGTTTACTAAAGGTCAGGGTAAACCGCGTCATCCAAAAATCCACGTTGACACGGTAAATAAGAGTAAAACTGAAATCCCAGGAATAACAATGTATGGGAGTCAGCCTGTAGTCGAAATGATCCTAGAGGACCTAAATGCAAATGCCAGCTCTGCATCTTATTTATCTGGGAGGCTCTGAGCAAGTCACTTCACCTCTTTGGGGCTCAGTTTCCTGACTTGTAAAATGAATAAGTAGAAAAGATAATCTCTCAGATCCCTTTTATTTCTAAAACCTCACAGGTTGAAATATGTTGTCCCTCCAGGTGGCTTGAGCCCAAGAATACTTCATTTCCTAAGAGTGACCACTAGGGGAAGCAAGCAGAGAAACAGCAGAACAACAGGCTGGCTCTGAAACCCGAAGATAGGTTACTTGGGCTGTTACAGCTTTGGATAGGTTGCGGCTGCGCAGTTAGGTCGCTTCCACCCAGAATATCTTTTCGCGCTTTTTTCCTTATTTTTGAGTTGGGGGCTTTTATTTTACCTTTTTTGATAGCTGCCCAGGAGGAAGTCAAGCCTGTAATTCCAGGAACTACACCGAACGGTACGTTCCCTGCTCTCTTCCGTCTGCCTACCCGGCGCTCTGGAAGCCTTTCTCGTTTGGTGCATTTCCGTGATTTCTTCCGCACTGAGTTCAGACTATGGATCCCGAGCAGTAAGAGACAGAGGCCCCTCTCTAAATCTTCCCACAGCCCACTCTGCCCATTTTGATTAGGCACCGTGCGTGGGGAAATTAATTAAAGTGAGAACCATAAGTTCCTTAGTCACTTTGGAATGGGAACAGGTTGATATATGTGTGTATGTTATATGTTATGTATGATACGTGTTTTGACTTTGTGTGACCTCGTTTGGGATTTTCCTGGCGAAGATTTTGGATGGTTTGACACTTTTCAGATGGACTGAGGCAAACAGGCTTAAGGGACTTACTTGCCCAGCGTCACACAGCTAGTAAGTGTCAGAGGCCAGATTTGAACTCAGGAAGATGAATTTTACTGACTCGAGGCTGAGCATTCTATACGTTGTACCACCTAGATACCCATAAATGTATATAGAGGTATTTAGATTTAGAAATGCTCTAAACAATAAACAAAGGAAAAGTGGAAAAACCTTTTGAATCATGGTAGAAATCATTGTTTTCTTATTAATCCTATGGCTACTACATCCATCAGTGATTCAGCTGTATTTCAAATTCTAACTTTCTAACTTTATTTAAATTTCTTTCTTTTAAATTTCTTTTATTTAAAAAATTTTTCCCCATGAGTACATGATTCCTGTTGTCTCTCAGGAACAACTTCCTCCAGGAGTTGACAAGCAATTTCACAGGGTTATACATTAAATTAACATAAGGTGGAAATATTTGATCTACTTGTCAGACTGCTGAGATGATTGCTTGAAAAAAAATAAAACTTTAATTTGGTTGTCTGACTACACCAAAAAATTCGGGTTTAATTTTTTTTTTAAACCCTTACCTTCTGCTTTAGAATTAGTTCCAAGGCAGAACAGTGGGAAGGGCTAGGCAATGGGGGTTAGGTGACTTGCCCAGGGTCACACAGCTAGAAAGTGCCTGAGAGCAGATTTGAACCTAGGACCTACTGTCCCAGGGCGTGGCTCTCAATACACTGAATTACTACCCAGCTGCCCCCTCAGGTTTAAAATTAAGAAACTTGTTTCAAAATTATTTAAAATACTTGCTTTGAGGAAGTACCCCATGACAACATCAGCCACATAAGCACAAGGCAGCTAGATATTCCTTAAACTATATTCTCCTTGACTGAGTTGCCTCCTCTAATTTCCCACCCCATGCCTAAAAAGCATGGAGGAAAATATAGAACCAGTTCAAAAAATATTTAGCTTTATTTTTTTATTACAACTATATACTAATATTAACAAATATTTTTAAAAATTATTATTTTTATTTTTCTAGATTAAATGTTAAAACAATTGTGAATAATCATTTTCTGACATTTTACAGTCCATGTTGTCCTCTCCCTCAACTCCCCCTCTTTCAAGATGGTAAGAAGACACATAATTTATATTAGGAAAAAACTCATGAAGGATATGAAGCAAAAAGTGGTATGCTTTAATCTGCATTCACACCCCATCACTTCCTTCTATGGCAGTGGATAGCTTTTTTTCTTTTTCTTTTTTTTAAACCCTTACCTCCCACAGAAGAGTGGTAAGCACTAGGAGATTGGGGTTAAGTGACTTGCTCAGGATCACATATCTAGGAAGTGTCAGAGTTAAGATTTGAACCTAGGTCTTTCCAACTTCAGGCCTGGCATGCTGCCCATAGGATAGCCTCAACTGTCATGAGTTCTTTGGAGTTGTCTTGGATCTTTGTCCTGCTGATTATAGTTGTCATTCACAATTGATCAACATTCATTATTTCTGTTACTATATATAATGTCCTGATTCTGCTCACTTCACTTTGTATCACTTCTTTAATAGGTTTTTTTGGTGATTGTGCTATTCATTATTTCTTATGGCACACTGGTATTCCATTATAATCATATACCAACAACTTGTTCAATCATTCCCCAATTAATTGATTGACATCACTTCAATTTCTAATTCTTTGCTACCACAAAAAGGACTGAAATAAATATTTCTGTATTTAAACATCTTTTCCCCATATCTTTGATTTCTTTCAGGTTTAGAACTAGTAGTGGTATTGCTGGATTAGACAGTTTTATGGCCTTTTGGGCATATTTCCAAATTGCTCTTTAGATGATTGTATCAGTCCATAGTCCAATTTTCCCACGTCCCTCCAACCTTTATAATTTTCCTTTTTTTCTTTTTTTTTGCCATAATGGCCAGTTGTTTTAATGGCACTTCTCTAAGTTAATAGTGGTTTAGGGCTAGGGTCCCCAAACAGTCTTAAAGTCCATAGTTTAAAACAAAACAAAGGTGCCTGACACTGGGGTTCTCAAAGGGTAGCGGTAAACTGAGGCATTCAAATTTCATGTAGACAGAACCAATACCTAGTATCAATTCTAAAACACAGGTAAAGGTTTAAAGAAAAAAAGAATACTGATCAGTATAGTGATCAGTCATTATTCCAAAGTACCAATGATAAAGCATATTAACCTCTCCTGGCAAAAATTAAGTCTCAGGATGACTTTTTGGACAAGGCCAATGAGGAGGGAATTTTTTTTTATTACATATTTGTTTTGTTTTGTTTTTAGTTTTCTTTTTACCCTTTACCTTCTATCTTAGAATTGATACTATGAATTCCAAGGCAGAAGAGCAATGAGACAGGCTTGAGGGTTAAGTGACTTGTCCAGGGTCATGGAGCCAAAAAATATCTGAGTTCAGGTTTGAACCCAGGACCTCCTCCTCTCCCCAGAGCTGACTCTGTATCCTCTGAGGCCATCTAGCTGCCTGTATTGCACATTTGTTATGAGGGTTTTGATTTTCTTTTTCTCTTTTTTCTTTTTCATTTAGGAGTGGGGTAGGAGAAAGAAAAAATGCTTGTTGATCGAAAAATAAAATAAATGAAAAAACAAAGCGTACTTTTTTCTGCTCCAAAACCAGAGAAAGCAGTAAGAGGGCAGCATAAGCACCCTTGAGAAAATTTCATGCTTTAGATGGCAGTAAGTAAGATCCAACAACATTTGTACATAATAACTAGATTCAGCCATCTTCCTTTAGCTGCTCAGCCATTATACAGACAGTCAGCAAAGCATTGCCTTGCTTAACAGTCTTTATATTCTCAAACAAAGCAGCTGAAGATTCAGCTATCTCAGTCAAAGCCTTAACTGCCTTCTGTTCTGGCTTTTGATCATTTCACCTGCACTCAGCTTACTCTCCTGTTTCTTCTTTCTCTTCCTATAGATTCTCTGGTTTCTTAACCCTTTTGTTGGTTTCTTAAATGCCTCACATATCTCAAAAAAGTCCCCTGGTTGTCAGTAGTATGAAGTAAATTACCTCCATCCCAGCCTTCATCCTGGGGCACCCCAGTGGTGAGACATAGGAGTCGCGGAGACATTGTCGTGTCTGACCTCCTGATACTGGGGTCTGTGATTTTAAAATCACTTTTAAAGACTGATATAATATTAATTTAAGGTCGACAAGGAATTCACTTATGAAATTCCTAAATGAAACACTCAAGTCAGAATGGAGTTTTTTGGTGGTTTAATTACAACGGGTGTAAGAAAGAAGGAGAGGGAGAGAAGGAAAGAAGGGGAAAAGGAAAAGGGTTAACTCAACCTTTTGGCAGAGCCAGAGGGAGTTTAGGCCTGGAAGGCCAAGGTAGAGAAGAGAATCAGTCCTCAACTCACGTGACCGATCTGAAGGAAAGCTGTCTGTGGGCCTCCTCCCTGCTCGAGCTCCTGGAACCAACTGGCGCCTAGCCCTGTCCACAGGAAGTGAGCGAATTCCAGAGGCTGTTCCCTACCTCACTTCCCATGCCTCACAAGTGCCAATGGTGGCTCAAGCTTGGCTTAGGACAGCCCAGGTGGGCAGTCAGTTATTTCTGATTTGCCATTGACTAGCACATGCCCGTATAGTGTGAGTGTGCACAGTTTTTGGGTGCTAGACCAAGCAAGATGGAGATTTAAAAACCACAGGTCCAGCATCCCTGATGTCACAGCATCCTGCTCTGCAGGGCAGCCAGTGTCAGCAATCGCTGCAGAGTGAGGAGCTATATAGGTTTAAAAAATTGGTGCAAAAAGTGGAGATGTTTCTGGACCTGGCTCTTAAATTAACTCGCCCCCCCTGGGCTGGTGCTACATCTCACTGGGCCATTTCTGACAGGCAGTGCCTTGGATCCCTACAGCAAGTTAGAAAGGCCAAAAATCATATTTCTCTCTTTACTAATAAATGCTTATAACTCTAGTAATGGGCTTCCAAATTAATTTTTATTTACAACGCAGTGATTCTTTATGAATTAAAACAAGAAAACTATCAGGCATGAACTCCAAAGTTCTTATAATATGTTCTTAAAGCTCCCAAAAGTGATTTTATCATTTTATCATATCAGTAATAATCTTGAAAACTCTTAAGAACACTCATATGCAAATAAAGTGATGTTAATAAGTCATATGTTACATAAGACTTGACCCCACAGGAAAGTACCATTTGGATTATTGCGCTTTTGTGTTTTTTGCACAAATTTAAAAAATTTTAAACATAGGGTAATAATTTTTATGATTTTTTTCCTTTGTTACAAGTGACCCAGTTGTTCAAATGTTATTTATTATCTTTTATATCATGGGGACAGCTTCTCTGTTGTAGTACTTTAAAAGTAGAAGTACTTTAAAAAACAAGTACTTAAAAAAAAGTACTTTAAAAAACATACAAATTATAAAATTGGGTCTTTTCATGTTTCCTTAGCAAAGTCACCAAAAAGTCACCTTCTATCAGTGTTTAATCCAACAGTTTAATCCAAAAGGCAATAGTTTCTGATTTGTTTTGTCTAATAAACTGCCTATTCAAAAATAATAAAAGTGTCATGTTGGCATATTAAAACATACTTTAAGAATGTACAATTCTGTGAACATGAAATTAACAGTTGAGTAGGGCTTACAGAAGTGCTAGAATAAACTGGGAAGAAAGTTGTTCCAGAATTAGAGTATGGTTTTTCTTTTGTTTTCATTTGTAGAAACTAGCACCTCAATATTTAGATTGTTGACTTGATGTCTCCTGGGAGAGGAAAAGTACTTAACTTATCTGGGGAGCAACTCTCCAGATTCTAGCATATTTACTTATTTTAAGGTATTAGATTTTATTTTAATTTTCCCCCAGTTATATGTAAAACATTTCTAACTTTTTTAAAGATTATTGAGTCTCAAATTCTCTCCATTCCTCCCCCTCCAATTCCCCACCCACCTGGAAATGGTAAGTCATCTGAAATAGATTTTGCATGTCATAAAACATCTTCCTCAGTTAATCCTTTTGTGAGAGGAAATGGAAATAGAAAAAAATTAAGAAAGCAAAAAAAGGTTGGTTTGGATTCAGATTCAGTTCTTTTTCTTTGCAAGTAGATAGCATTTTTAATCATGAGTCCTTTGGGATAATTTTGGATTACTGTATTGCTGAGAATAGCTGTTATTTCCAGTTGTTCATTGTACATTTTTGTACCGTACATTGTTCACTTGGTTCTGCTTATTTCACTCTGTTTCAGTTTGTGTGAGTCCAGTTTTCTGAGCTCTTCCTCCTTGTCATTTCTTATAGTATTCATTTACAATCCTATATTATAACTTGCTGGGAGCCAGCAGGCCACAATGCCTTGACAGAGTCACACATGGTAGCTAAGGAGGCCACAAAGTGGCCCTTGGCAAGATGTGATTGCCCATTCAGTCCCCCTTGCATGACCTCTCATCAATACCCCTTACCTATGAAATTGACATGATTATTATTCCCCCAAGTCTCAAAAGGAATAATGCAAGAGTGTGCATTAGGGAACCACAGACTGCAATTTTGAATAAACTCCAAGAGTTTAGTCAGCTGTGACTTGCTTACTTTTCTCTCTTTTGCTCCCCTTTTCTGAAAACTGTGTTTAATTATTTCAGTGAATAGCTTTCTTTCTTTCAATTCACTGTGTCCTATGGCGGCCCTTTTCTTCTCCTAACTTCTCCTATTCTGAACTGCTCCTCTTATATTGGGAGCCCTGAATTACTACCCCCCCCCCCAAGCCCTGCTCCATCCATGGTGGGGGGCCTGGGAGCCTCTTGGGGGGGGGGGAAGAACCTGATCCGTTCAAAACTTATGGGGCTTTGGGGAAAGGGACTTACCTAGCCGGGAATGATCCTGTTCCAGCTCCAGAAATGTCATGGGCCTCACTCACAACTCCAGGAGTTCCCTACCGATGGCAAATGATCAGTCAAAAAAATAACAAATGGAAGACAGCTTAATCATTATGGCTATGGGACTGCTTTGCATCTGATAGCTGCTCTGCCATCCCCAGGCCTGGTGTTTATTTTTATACCCATGTTCTTTGACACAGATACATTACCCAACACACATGTTCAAAGAGAGATAATTGGAAATGTGATACATTAACTTTTAACAAATCACTTAATTTGTGATTACAGACAGCATAAAGGTTCCATACAAGATAAATGATTTTGTCACAGGTGACTTAATTTTCTCATTACCCTGTGAGAAGTTTTGAGCTTACAAACAATCAAGGAAATTTACTTATTACTTTTAATAAAAAGAAATAATCAAAAGTTCTAAAAGACAATTCAACAATCACAGCATTGAGGATGAGGAGTATTGGGAACACAATTCAGATTTAATATTAGACTAGTCATTTCTCAGAGTTTACTAGGGAGTTTCCCACTGGTGAGTTACTGGTTTGTGAAGTTGAGTCACTGAGGCATGTTGAAGCTTAGTGTATCTGTAGTGTCTGTACATTTTGTATGGGCCTTTATGATTGATTTGTGTGTTGGCTTCATGAGAATATGTTTCTGTGAGTGGGAAAGTTTTGGGCTTGGCCTGTAGCTGCGGTTTCACTGGGGATTATCTACCTAAGTAAAAGTTAACCCATGATAATCTTTTGGGACAGGGTTTGAGGGTCTGATCTTTTGGTGATATTTTGGAGAATTAGGGTACGGGTATTTTGCTCTTGCATTATTCCTTTTGAGACTTGGGGGAATAATAATCATGTCAATTTCATAGGTAAGGGATATTGATGAGAGAGGTCATGCAAGGGGGACTGAATGGGCAATCACATCTTGCCAAGGGCCACTGTGTGGCTCCTTAGCTACCACGCATGACTCTGTCAAGGCGTCGTGGCCTGATGGCTCCCAGCAATAACTTACTTAGACATTCTCCAATTGATGGGTTTCACTCCCCTAAAAAGAACTGCTTTAAATATTTTTGTACATATAGTTCCTTCTCTTCTGTTTTTTAATCATTTTGGTACATAAACCTAGTAATGGTATTGTTGTGTCAAAGGATATGTATTGTTTTAAAGTCTTTTGGGCATAGGTCCAAATTATTCTCCTGAATGGTTAAATCAGTTCATAACTCCCCCAACAATGCATTTATGTCTCAGCTTTTCCATGTCCCCTCCAAGTATTTTCATTTTTCCTTTTCTGTATATTAGCCAATCTGATAGGTGTGGGATGTCACCTCAGTGTTGTTTTAATTTGCATGTCTCTAATTAATAGTGATTTAGAGCATTTTTGCATGGCTATAGAGACTTTTAATTACTTTGAGAACTGTCTGTTCATATCCTTTGGCCATTTATCAATTGGGGAATGACTTGTGTTCTTATATATTCAACTAATTTCTCTATGCATTTGAGAAATGAGGCCTTTATTAGAGAGACTTTGATTGTGTATGTTTTTCCCTCATTGAACCAATTTTGATGAAAGTAAGGTTCATTTGCTCTCTTCCTCCCATATTCTCCTATACTATGAATGCTCTTTTTATACCTCTTCTATGCATTCTATTTTCCCTTTCTCTTTCTTCCAATACTTTTCCTCATTCTCTAACTTTAATTTAATTTTTTATATCATCTTATCATATTCAACTCACACCTTCACCCTCTGTCTATATATATTTCCTCTAACTGCCCTAATAATGACAAAGTTCTTTGGTTCAAGAATCTCCTGATGTAGGGATATACACAATTTAACCTTATTGAATCTCTTTTTATTCTCATTCCTGTTTACTTTTTTTATGATTCTCTTTAATTTTGTATTTGAGAGTCAGATTTTCTATTTTGCTCTGGTCTTTTCATCTAGAATGTTTGAAAGTCTTCTATTTCATTGAATTTTTTTTCCCCTGTAGGATTATGAATATAATATAATAGTTTTTGCTAGGTAAGTGACTCTTGGTGGAAGTCCTAAGCATCTTTGCCCTCTATACTCTATTTCAGGCCCTCTGATCCTTTAATGTAGAAGCTACTAGGTCTTGTGTGGCTCCTGACTGTGACTCTATGATTTTTAAATAGTTTCTTTTTAGCTGCTTGCAGTATTTTCTCCTTGACCCAGGAGTTTTGGAATTTGACTTTAGTATTCCTGAAAGTTAACCTTTGGGGATCTCTTTCAGCAGGTGGACTCTTTTTCATTTCTATTTTTATCCTTTGGTTCAGGGCATCTGAGCAATTTTTCCTTGATGATTTCTTGAAATCATGATGTCTTTTTAATCATGGCTTTCAGGTAGTCCAATAATTTTAAATTTTAAAATTCTCTTTCCAGGATTTATTTTTCCAGAGCAGTTGTTTTTTCCTTGAGATATTTCTTTTATTTTTTCATTCTTTTGACTTTGATTTGTTTTTTGATGTCTTATGGAATCATTAACTCCCTTTTGCCCAATTCTAATTTTTAAGGATTTTGTACTTTCTTTTCCTTTTGGACAACTCTGCTTTGTAAAGAGTTCTTTTCCTCAGGGAATTTTTGGACCTCTTTTCCCAAGAGACCAATTCTGTCTTTCAAGAAATTTTTATCTTCAGTGCATATTTTTATATCTTTTTCCATTTGGCCAATTTGGGCCTCTTTTATTAATTGGCCTCTTCTGTTTTTTAAAGTATTCATTTCTTCAGTGTTTTATTTTTTTGTGCCTCCTTTAAAGCTATTGACTCTCTTTTTCATGATTTTCATGTATTTCTCTCATTTCTTTTTCCAATTTCTGTTCTCTTATTTCATTTTTTAAAATCCTTTTTGATCTCCTTCATTAATTCTTTTTGGGCTTGAAAGCAATTCTGTTTTTCTTGGAAGATTTGGATACAACAGTATTGAATTTGTTGTCATCTGCTGCATTGTCACCAAAACATCCATGCAAAAGATTATGTCACAGGAAGTAGTACTGTACATGAGCAATGCAGCGCTTTGCAGCGCCGCCACATTCAGTGCTCCTCTCACTGACCACCAGTGAAAGAGGTGCCCCTTCCACAAGTACGGTGGGAGCTGGATACATGGCTTCAGGGGGCCACATGTGGCCCATGGGCCACAGTTGGGTACCCCTGCTCTATAGCTTAAACTGTAACCCTTCCCAATGAAATATATTTAACACATAGTTAAACTGTGTACTTTTCAGTATCTTAAAAAGATGCATTTGAAAAATTGCACATGGAGATACATTCTTAGAAATACAAATATAACCTTGTTGAATGGTTTTAAAAGCATAAAAATTCTAACTGTGAGAAAGTGCTAGGCAATTGTTTAGCCATGTCTGACTCTTTGTGACTTCTTTCAGGTTTTCTTGGCAAAGACCCTAGAATAGTTTGCCATTTCCTTCTCCAGCTCATTTTACAGATAAGGAACTAATGCAAACAGGGGTTAGACTTACTCAGTCACATCGTAGGTATCTGAGGTCCAATTTGAACTTGGAAAGATTAGTCTTCTTGACTCTAGGTCTGGCACTTTATCCACTGTATCCACTGTACCACTGTACCGCCCATGTCAATAAATAGAATGACTATACTATCACTAAAAACTTAAATTTGGTTTTCTAGGTTGGCAAAGATAATAGTGCAACAAACTAGAATGAATAGCAGTTTTGTTTACTGTGACAGGTTTTATGTCTTAAATGAAATCAAGACTATGTATTCTGTTTTTTCATAGTGAAAATACTTAAAACAAATTTCCATTGTGAATAGGGATTTTTAAATCCTTGTTTTAAACATCTGGCAAAGGCAAATCTTCCATAATTACCAAAAAAAAAACTTCTTTGTGTTTTTATTAGTCCTGAATGCTCTTGGCAAAGCCATATTCAACCCATCCAGAGCCATCCTGTTCTTTAAACTTTGTTCTTTCAAATAAAGATTATATATAATTAGTGCCTCATTCTGTCTCAAACATGCATCCTAGTTTATTGCTATGTAGGCTGTATCATTTATTCTGGTCATCTCAATCATTTTTGTTTAGTTTTGTCCTTTCCAGATATTTCAAGTAAATTATCCCCTATTTCTACCTTAACTGTTTTTTCTAAACTTGACTTGTAGTACTTTGGAACACTAGAACTAGACTTTGGAGATCTCTGGAAACTTGTCTATGGACCACCTATGGTTTGCTGCCTGTTTTCCTATAGCCTGTGAGCTAAGAATAGTTTTTATATGTTGAAAATGTTGAAAAATTAATTAAAAGAATAATATTTCATGACATGAAAATTATATGAAACTTAAACTTCACTGTCCATGAATCTTTTTAGGGAAACACAGGAACACTCCTTAATTTTCATAATGCTATTTTTTGTGCTGTAAAAATTAGCGTTGAAAAATTGCAACAGTGACTATAACAACAGCATTTCAAGTGCCATAAAGGTCACTGTCCTATGACATTTAAAGAACTTAAGAACATATCTATCATGTTGAAACAAGAAAATAAGAGAAAAACATTTTTTTAAGTTTAGGGTCAAAATTGGATTTTTCCTGAACAAACTATCTTTTTGGAAAACCATGTTTTCTAAACACCCTTCTAATCACTATTATATATATATATAAAAAAGAATAACTTTGGAAATTTGCTTTTGCTATAGACCTGATAATGTTTCTTAATAAATTCTTATTAAAATCAAAAGGCAAAATAGCAAACATGAAATAGACTGAGGTAAAAATCAGTTTAATGACAGTTAATGTTGTTTCATAATGTCAAGCTGCTTTATGTGCTTTCTGTCCAGTCAAAAATTGAAATAATAAATGAGATGCTCATTTCCACACAAATTTGCAATAAATAAATTTTCTGAGTTCAAGTACATGTTTTTCAGATCTCAATTCAAGTGTAAAAGAAGTTCATATTTCACAATCCATTTAACTGTTTTATTGCAGGACTTCTCTGTACTCTTCAATTGAAAGTGGTTAATCTGCAATGTAATGATATATTAAAAGATGACTACCAAGGAAAAAATCTAATAGAATCCTATATATGCCTTCCAGATAATGTATATTCTCAATTAAAATCATATACTCATGGTTTGATATCAATATTTGACAGTACTTTTATTTATTAATTATTTGACAGTGTGAAAGGGTATTTTCAAAGATAAAATAGGTAAAATATCACTATAGATGAATAGGACATTTCAACATTTGTAATAAATTTTTATGATAGGGAACACTTACTTCGTATTCCCATTAATCAAAATGTTATCCTCCAAAAAGAATTCCAGTCTTCTCTTTTAGACCCGTATTATTTTTAAAAAGTATATTCAATTATCATTATATTTTTAATTTCATCAATAAAAATTTGTGAAAGTTTATTGTATAAGAAACGACATCATGTCCTCAATTTTGCCTCTTGACCTATAAAACCTAAAGTATTTACTTTCAGTACTTTAAACAGAAAAAGTTTACCCATGGCTGCTCTAGTACAATGTTCTCATTTTACAGATCAGGAAAATGAGGCCCAGAGTGGTAAAATTAATTAAAAAAAAGACCAACCCTTAACTTTTGTTGTCTTATCAATTCTAAGATAGAACTAGGCAATTGGGATTAAGTGATTTGCCCAGAGACACATAGCTAGGAAGTGTCTAGGCCATATTTAAACCTAGGACCTCTTGTTTTTAGGCTTGTCTCTCTATCCACTGACCCACCTAGCTGCCCCTTCCACTGGTTGTTTTGGTGTCATATTTAAATATAAATGTAATTATATTCACTTTTCTTCTGCTTTTAAATAACTTAAGTCATTAACTAACCTGAGTTTATGAAAAATGCAGTACCAGTGCTTGAAATTGGTTATAGGATATTTTTGGAACTTTTTGGATTTTATTTTTTTGGATCATTGCTTGGAGTAATCTAATCACATGTTACAACAGGAAAAAAAAAGCAAAAAAGTACACCAGCATTTCTGGAAGTAGAGCACCTAGGTTCAAATCCTATTTCTGTAACATGCTTCAAAGTGTTTTGCCCTAAGGCGGTCTTCCCCACCCTTGCTGCCTCTGCTGTGGCTGCCTCCTTGCTGCCCCTGCCCAAGAATTTAGAGATTTCCCTGGCTTTGGCTCTTAACTCTGGCTTGGCAGGTAATGGGGGGAATGGGTGGGCAGCTTGCGCTTTTTCTCATGCAGTTTTGCCCCCTTATGGTGTGGGAATCTCCACTTGCTGCCTACCTTTCATGCTGTATCCAGTGGGAGAGCCCCTTTACTTCATCCAGTTTTGATTTCTGTCCTTTTGAGACACTTTGTAATCATCAGTTGGAATCTGCTACTAAGCCACCATCTTGGCTCTGCCCCCTATTTCTGATATTTACTATCTGTATGACTTTGAGCAAGCCATATGGTCTCCCTAGCCATCAGTTTCCTCAGCTATGAAAGGATTTGATGTCCTCTGTTCCTTCCAACTAGAAATCTATGATCTTATGAACCTCTTTGTATTTTTTGTTTCTTTTTCCTTCTTCAGATAGTTGGCATCTAATTAACTAATATCCACTACTACACTGCTACTACTAGTATCATCTATCTACAATAGAATTGCAAGAGAAGGATTGTATTTAAGGAGTGTAATAATTAAAATTAAATTATGAGGCTGTTAGTAGTATTATTACATTTAGTACATTTATTACATCAAAGTAGTGACAGTAAAGAGAGGGAAATGTAGGAAAGTAGTAGAGAGTTGACTACACTATTTGCCATTTGATGAATTAAAGCTCACCAATGGCTAGGGTTCTTCCAGGTTCCAATCTTCTGCCAGAAGAGTGTCAGAGAGAGAAAGCAGGCCTTCTTGGTCTCAGCTTATAAGCAGTTTTCTCCACCTACTAGCTCTCTCACATCATATTTCAGGAACCAATCATAGTTCCTTAATTTGTCTAGCACCACCCAGGGTAGGCAGTGCCTTTAGGATCAGTTTCCTATCTCATTGGTTTCAACTTCCTTTCTCTAAGGGCCTGTCTATATCTGCACATCTCAATGGTATTCTACCTCCAGGTCACTGATTGATGACGTCAAAACAAAATGACATAATGGGAGGAGGAGTTCCCTTCCCACAGGGAGGGAGATAATATAGCTACTTACTATAAATTTGCCAAGTTGGCTAAATGCCAGGGTAATATCTCTACCCTATAGAGAGGTGATTCCTCAAGATAAGAGTTGAGATTGAAATGAGCAAGTAGTTTTTGCTACTTACTCTGACACCTTCTAAAGTAATAGATTTAGATGATCAGAACCATTGATTGGGTAAACTGATGCACAAACTCTCTCAAACTTAAGGCTCTCTTTCCCTAAGGGAGAGCAAACATCCTGTGACACTGTGACAAACACAGACCCCTGGGGACCTCAGACCCACTTTCTCAGAACAGGAAGAAGACCAAGAGATACACTGCCTGTAAAATTAAGAACATGCTTTAATAAGCAAGGACACACATGTGCCTGTGGAGCAAATTGGCCTATTGCCAAGGAGCTCAAAGTTTAGCCGGTCAGTGGCTTCATATAAAATTCTAACCAAGAGGAGGCAGGAAATAGAGCTGGAGGGGTTAATCCAGGGAGGGGTCTGCAGTGATATGGATGGAGAATTCCCAGGAATGGCGACTGTGGGATGGGGGTGGGGTGTTATATGTAATGGATTCTCAAGTACAAGAAACAAAATCTTTAATACATGTAAAAATAAGATGCTGGGAGACTCTTTTGGGTAAAGATATGCCTTTATTGTGACTGAAATAACAGGATCATAGGTCTGAAGATTCCCCTACTGAGTCTGCAACCCTAATCATTGACAGTGGCAGGTTTTTAAAGGCAAAAAGAACTTATAGAGTGGAGATGGGGGAGGGGTGACGACTTAGAAGGACCACTCTTGACTTGAGCAATAGTGACTTACAGGTCATGGACAGGTCAGAACACTTTTGGCCTGGGCTTTTTTATAGGTCGTTCTTGACAAAGTACATCCCAAACCCCAAGAGCCCACAGAGAGCCCCAGACCTCTCAGACTCCAGCCCTTTAAGGCCATGATGGCAAACCTATGGGACACATGCCAGAGATGGCATACAGAGACCTTTTTGTGGGCACATATGCCAAGGACCCAGTGCCCCCATTCCCTGCAGCACAGAGATCTCCAGAGTTCCTAACCAGAAAACCAGAGGGAGGTGCAGCTGGGCTACTCACTTGCCTCCCTGCCCAGCAGTCCAATGGGAGTGCTTCCTTTCTCCCCTGGATAGAGTAAGGTGGGTGGGTCACAATGCTGCATACAGCAGAGTCTGCACGTCTGTGGCAAAGCCATTTCCCATGGTGAAGTCTGTGTGGAGTGAGAAATTAGTGTGTTATTCTCAAATATATTAGCAATATTAATATATACAAAATGCATACTCCTAGGACCCTGCAGTACAAGATTGCCCCACCCCATTCAGAATACGAGACAGAAACAATTTATATCTCTACTATTAGAAGCAACCTGAATCTTTACTATGCAAAGTATTTTAGGGATGTCTTTTGAGTTTGTACTTTAAAAATGTTCAAAACTGTAGTCTAGTGATATAGGAATAAGTTTTATGAATCTGAGACTAGGCTAATGGCCTCTTCCCTATTTTACAGCTCCCTTCCTCAGTTTCTTTCACCAGCAGCCTTGGGCTGCTTTAATTTGCATTCTTAGTTCCTTCACCTCTTACTAGCCCAGCCTATTCAATTTGTATTCAAAGGGGTGCCTGCCTGAGGAGAACAGATGGGTTTAGAAGCTCTGGAAAACACAATAGTGGCTTGTCTGAGGTACTGTTCTGGGTTACTATAAATATTAAAACCAGGCTCTGACCTGTAAATTTTACTAAAAAAGGTGTTAGTTTTGAGGATACCTCCTTCAGGAAGGTAGGAACATGATGGGGTGAATATGTCAGGATGATGTCATTTAACCTGAGGGTTATAGTTTCCTATAATAAGGGGTTTTCTTATAATAAGGGATATTATAATAATAAGCTGGAACTTTTTTGTTTTTTTTCTGGTCACCTTTTTCTTTCTTTCTTTCCCTCTCAATAAAGCATTGCATTTGAAATGGCTTCCCAGTTCCCTGAATAGTGGCTAAAGAGGGTATACTTTGAAATTTTCAAGGTTACCTCAGTTTCCACTTCACACAGGTTGGAGAGAAGCTAAGTTTGAGGGGATCATAGCTCACAGTGGAGCACGTAACTAGAGGAGAGCAAATAGCTTGCTCCCCTCACCTATCCCTCTCCCCTAGCCTGACTACATCACCTGCCCCCTGCTCAGCAGTTCATTGGGAGTCCTTCCTCCCTCCCCTGGATGGAGGAAGTGGGGAGGGGCAAAAAATGTGGTCTCTGGAGGGGACATTTACACAGCACTTGGTCTGGGGGGTGGGTAGGAGGTGGCACTCCATCTCTAAAAGGTTCTCCATCACTATTCTAAGGGCTTCTGTCCTCCATGACCTTTGGGTAACCATCTGCTCCCTGTAGACTCTTACATGAATTAGTTTGATATAAAGTACATTATAAAATAAGTTTATATACCCAGGATTAACATAGTAACTCACATATGATTAATATGGTAACATGCTTAAAGTTAACTATTACAATATACATATACTATTTGAACACACATTTGAAATTATAACTAAGATTACCCTGGAACTATATTCTTAATCTGGTTACCAAACAGACTCTTGTCTGGGACTCTATTCTTACTAAAATAACACATTTACAAAATATCAAAATAAAAGAATTCTTAAGCTAAAACAAATGAGGGGCAGCTTAATTAAGTTTCCATTTTACATGCATTTGGGGGTGGTGCAATAACATTCTCTAGAATGATAAACAAGTGTGTGAAATAATCATGTTTTCAGGCCTTAGAACATAAAAAGTGTCCAGAATCAATACGAGCAGGTGCCTTGACATGGTTAAATGATAACAAGTAAACAGTTCCAAGATGACTCACCCTAACAGAGATGGGAAATCAGATCTGTTTTGGTAAGAAATTCAAGGACTTTTGGTTATCTCATCATCAAAACTGTGAGAGCTAGTATAGAATAAATTAGTTGTGGGCTAATGGGCCCGAGTCCAATCAAGTATGGCAGGGTATAAGAACCTGTTTCCCTAGCCACCTCAGCCAGGCTGTTTAGATCACACTTTCAAAGACAGTTTCTTTAAGTTACTCTGGGTCCCTAGGTAAATGGTCAGTCAGTCTTAAATATCTTCATTACCCACATAAGTAGGACAAGCCTGTCAGGCTAATTTACCCAGTTGAACATTTTTTTGAGTTATTAATACAGGAAGTTAACACAGGAAGTAGAAATGCCTCAATATACAATAATATTATTGTGGACATTTCAGTGGAAGTTCAAATACATACAACTCCACTAGAAAGAAGTTCTTGATTAAATTATGAACACTTTCATTGTTAATATTTTACAGAGTAAAACTAAGTTAAATATAGTATAGGCTCTGTGCCTATTCTCCTAACCCTCTAGTAGATTGGATTCCCAGAAACCAGTTGGCTTTTTTCCCTTTAGTAGTCTTGGGATAACCCCAAGATGCTGGGGAATACTACCTAATATTATCGCTCACAAGCCTCTATTAGCCATTCTTAACCCATTATCTATTCATTTATATCAATTATCCAGTCAAGGTTAATTAGCTTTTGGTTAGAGGTATTTACTAAGGTTGGCAGCTAAGTAGTACAGTTTATAGAATTCTAGGTCTAGTGTCAGAAAGACTCTTCTTCCTGAGTTTGAATCTGATCTCAGACACTTACTAGTTGTGTTGACCATGGGCAAGTCACTTATCTCTGTTTGCTTCAATTTCCTCATCAGAAAAATGAGCTGGAAAAGAAAAAGCAAACTACTATAGTATCTTTGCCAAGAAAACCCTAAATGGGGTCACAAAGAATTGGACAAAACTGAAAAACAGTTTAACAGTAATTTGCTACGGTGGTATAATAAGAACAGTAGGCAAAAATATCCCCAAACTCCATACTCTTCCACAAATGCATACAGGATCCAGGGGGAAGTATTTAAAGCTTAGCAGGTACATGTGGCAAAAGAATAACAACTCTTGGATGTGTTGAAAGTCTTTTTTTCCCCCTCTTTGTGAGGTCTTCATGAAGGTTGAGAAAATGAAACCCAGCATTCCAGTATCAGGTCAGCCTAGTGATAAGCAACTTCATCCAAACTTCTGAGGAGATATCACTTGATTAGTGAGGTTTGGACCTCATTTAGTGCCTTTGATTAATTGATAAGTGTTCTCACCTGATAAAGGCATCATAATTAGAGCATCTTGTTAGTTTAAGTGGGATGGAGTGATTGACTGATTCTGTCAACTTCCCCCTCTCCTTCCTCAACCCTACAGAAATCATTTTGGAAGTGAATAGATACTATCATAAGTAAACATTATATATTCATTTTTTAAAATGAGAATGTCTATTTTTATAAGGACAAAGCCCGGATGAATGTAAGGAAAATTAAAGGATCTTCAAAAACTCAGTTCTTTTAAAATGCCATGGTTAATACTGTGTTCATGCTTGCATATATTTAGTAGAAAGTATAATGCATTTATGTTAGTTTAGCATTTGTATGTAGCTAGTCTACATTAGGAAATGGTAGCCCAGCCACCATGGCAGAGAACTCTAAAAGTAATATTGCCCTTACCATTCAAACAATGAAGAGGTTTTTTTGCCATTCTCTGTGTAGAGGGTTAAGCTATTGTGCTTGGGATGCTAACCAAAGAGAATCAAGCTGCAGAAAGACTTAAAACAGATTTTTATAAATTAAGCACATTATGTAAAACAAATAAAATTAAGTTTTTCAAAATTGATGATTTTTTTTCAAATATTGCTGTTATGATATAAACTGTTTTCCTTTTTTTACTCATTTCATTTCCACATCATCATGAATGAATTTTTTCTCCACTCCACTTGTTTGGGGAACATAATTAAAATAAAAACATATTATAGATTTGCCATGGGCTACTGTGACACAACCAGCATCTGAGGAACAAGATTAATTTACTACTTGTGATCCTGATAAGTTTGTTGTCATTTACAGTTCATAATTATAAAGAAAACTATGTGGAATACATCACTTTACTGGTTTATTTTTATTTTAACAGTCAAGATGATTTGGTTTTGGTGCAACAGAGTACAGCAAGTTCAATATACCTTGGGATTATTGTTCAAAAAAAGTTGTTCCTCTACAAAAACCCTGCCAGTGCTGACCCTGTTCACAAAGGTAAAGAGCTAATTGATTAGTATTTTGGTACAGACACTAGTTGTTCAACATTGTCTCAAAGAAGAATAATGACATCATGGGTGATGTCTCCTGGATTGGATTTAAGTGAGGCAGAGTTGCACAAAGTTTCACTGTCTCTTCCAGAGAAGTCCAGTGGCAAGACAAAAGGCAGTGGCCTAGGAAGTTGTGGATATCCTTGGCATCTTTTATGGCTGACTAAGCTCTAAGTGCACCACAGTGCCTGCTTCAGTCACCTTCCTGGATGTTGGAATGACTCATTCTTATTTGCCCATTCTTCCAGGAGAAGTCATAACATACTTGGAGTAGGCATACCCCCAATTTCCTGACTGGTTTGAGATCCTTTGGTTACCCTCAGTCTGGCTTAGTCCGCCTCCCAAGATTGTTTTACCAGGATGTGGCTGCTGTGCATGCTATCACATTTCTGTAGATTTCATATAAGGGTTGGTAGGTCTCTGGGGATCAGTACAAATGGTACAAGGTATTATGCGTCAGAACCTTGCCATCCTTCTTTGACATTACCCTGATAAACATGGACCTCTTTTTTTTTTTTAATTAAAATCCTTACCTTTTGTCTTGGAATCAATATTGTGTATTGGTTCCAAGGCAGAAGAGTGGTAAGGGCTAGGCAATGGGGGGCAAGTGACTTGCCCAGGGTCACACAGCTGGGAAGTGTCTGAGGCCAGATTTGAACCTAGGACCTCCCGTCTCTAGGCCTGGCTCTCAATCCACTGAGCTACCCAGCTGCCCCCATGGACCTCACTTTTTAAAACCTCCTTTGATATTAGTTTCCAGTGAATTTTTGGAAATAATTATCTCCATAGTTTTATATATGCCATCTGTCTTTCCCCTAAAAATACTTTAATATTTGTTGTTGTTTAATCCTGGGTGACTCTTTGTGACCTTGTATGGGGTTTTCTTGTTAAAGATACTGAAGTGATTTTGACATTTCCTTCCCCAGGGGATGGAGTACATGGGTTGTTCAGGGTCCTCCCTGATAAAGAACTCGCACCTCTGATGTGAGGGTGAGAAAATATGGACACATTTTGGAATTTAAAATTAGAGCATAAAGAGGAAATATAGTGGAGTAAATTTTTGCCATTCAGAGATTTTTATGCCAGTTCACAGCATATTCGGAACAATGTCTTCTTGCTCACATATCTCCTCTCCCTCCCTTCTGAAAGAGTGTGGTCATGACATTTTCATCCAAATCTAATTTGCCAGACTGCTCTCTAGTTTTCCCAGCAGTTTTTGTCCAACAGTGAGTTCTTACACTAGTAGTTATAGTCTTTGAGTATTTGAACACTAGGCTATTAATTAGGTACCTTTGCTCCTATATATTGTCTACCATACAATTGTTCCATTGACAGACTTTTCATGTTTTACCTAATATCAAGTAGTTTTGATAACTGCTTTGTAGTATAATTTGATGTTATTTCTAAGTTCTCTTCCCATTTTTCCACAATTATTTTTCTGGAGAATCATCTCTACTTTTCCCCTTCATATGAATTTTTTGAATATTTTCTCTAGCTCTTATCAAAGAAATACTTCAATATTTTAGTCCTATGTCTATCAAAGTAATATTTTGATAACTTGACATAGGACTGAGTTAATTAATTTAGATAGTATTATCATTTTTATTGACAGCCTAACCATGAGGAATTAATATTTCTTAATTTATCTAGGTCTGACCATATTTCTATAAAAAGGGTTTTGTGACTGTATTCATATAGTTCTTTTGTAAGGAACTTGGTATGATTTATTTTGCAATTCCTCTATTTCTTCCAACTGGATTTTTTAGTAATATATTGAAAGGTGAATGATTTGTGCAGGTTGATTTTATATGCTGCTATTTTGATAAAGTTATTATTTCAAATCAAACTTTTTTATTTGCCTTTCTATGATTGTCTGTGTAGACCATCTTATGACATGGCAAAAATTAATTTGTTACTATGCTTATAGTCTTAGTTGTATGGCTATGCTAATTCTTTAATTACTTTTTCTTATATTGTTAGAGTTAATTCTAGTTCTATCAAAATGATAGTGGTAATAGTGGACATCCTGATTTTACCATTAAACTAAATACTTTTGAAAATATCTCCTTCATCAACATTACATGTAATTCTGGTTCTTGGTTTTAAATAGACACTACTGACCATATTAGCGGAAAATCCACTTAGTCTTGTGTGTTGTTTTCTTTTACAGAAATGGTTGTTATCAAAAGCTTATTATATGGTTTTTAAATGGAAGCAAAGGCATGAGAGAGATATTTATAATGAGACTCAAAAGAAACCAAATGGGTATATTTCTTCAGTCCTCAGTTGTAACCTGAGTTGCAGAGGTTTCAGCTGAGAAGAACCAAAGATTAAAATGAAGCAAAATCCTTAAAAAGAAAAATATATCCAACAATTAAAGACAAGGACTTTCAGTCTTCCTCATTCCAAAAACTGGAACTCATTTTGGAATTATTGACCCAACTGGTGCCTTTTACCACCTATCAGTTCATACAGGTCTTCACAAATTTCTCTGAAGCTGTGCCTGTTATCATTTCAACAGCAGCCCATCATATTTATATACCATAATTTGTTCAGCCAATCCCTAATTGATGAATACCTCCTTAGTTTACAGGTCTTTGGTACCACACACACAAAAATAGTTGCTATAAATCTTTTGGATATATAGGTCCTTTCCCTCCTTATTTTATTCCTTTGGAGTAGACTGGATATGAATTTTGTTTTTATTTTTTCTTTTTAATTGGGTGAAGGCAGGAGATGGGACAGAACACTTTAATTTTTAAAAATAAATAAAATAATCCAGAATATATGTAATGTCTAAAAATAAGTAATGGTATGTGTAGAAGATAATCTCTCTTTTCAACATCTGAGATAAATTTAGGGATTAATGTCCTCAAAAAAAATCACACCAAAAAAAATATATAAGGCTTTTCCCTTGAACTTAAAGGTATAACAATCTTTAAAACAGATTGAATATGAATGACATTCATTCTTAGAAAATATCTGAGTTATTTTCATAAGATCTTTGAAGGGTTTATATTCTTGAAAATTATTGTGCATTTCACATAAAGATGATCCTACAAAACTTATGCTAGTAACAGATTTCTTGGAAATTAGAAAATTGAGAAAAAATCAAAAGATTGAAGAAAATTAGAAGAAACTAATGTCATGAAAATTTCCTTAGTAAGGAGATACACAGTAACGAAAGATGAAACATTTGTAAATCTGATAACTGAACAAAGACTAAGGCATATATAGCATATATAGCATAGAGGAAGGCTGGACTTTTTGTATAACAGTTTCATTTTTCTCTTTTATCTAGGATCTGTGTCCTCTTTGTGATGAAGCAAAAGAAGTCCTCAAGCCATTAAAAGATAGGGTAATATATATATATATGTATATATGTATTTTTGGGTATCTCTGTGTGTGTGTGTGTGTGTGTGTGTAAAATGTATGGTCTTATTTCTTTCTTTGAGAAAAGATATTAAATAATTTCCTCCTACTTTCCTTTGTTTTTTTTTACATATATTGCTGATTTTCATATTCATTAAATTTAAGAAGTATTGATTTTTCTAACCTATAATACTTACTATTAAAAAAATCTAAAATGAACTCTGGGACAATGTTAGTGCTTTTTAAAAACCTTTAGCTTTATTCCTTTGATATTTCTGGTCAACAAATCTTCACATTTCCTGAATTTATATTCAGAAACATTTCTGAACTAGTTTTCAGGAGATACTCTATTCAGGGAATATTTTGTTCTAACAAGAAATTATGAGCCCCAGTGATAAATATTGGAACAAGTAAACTAGAAATGTAACTGATTCAGGGTGAAACTGGCCAAGGTATGGAGATGAAGAACATTTATCAAACTGCAAATCAAAGAAACCAATTGCTTTAGATATGTGCTAATTCATAGTATCATGTCATAAGGTTTATTTTTTTAAATTTTCTATTTTTATTTCTTCCAGTTTATTTTGCAAGAGGTGGATATTACCCTTCCAGAGAATTCGGCATGGTATGATAGATACAAGTTTGACATACCTGTCTTTCATTTGAATGGTCAGTTCTTGATGATGCATCGAGTAAATTTCTCAAAACTTGAAAAACAGCTCAGGAAACTTGAACAGCAAACTTAACTGAGGTTGACTCATATCAAGTTGGTTTTCCCACACTATGAATATATAAAAGTCTTCAAGAATGTGAGCAGGATTACTTTCTAAGAGTAAAATGATTAGGCTTGGTCCTAAAGAAGAGACAATATAATTCTAATTGCTTTGTAAAAAAAATACAAAAGTTTTAATATTATACTTAAATGTAAACTTTTTTGATATATTGTTTAGTTGTGTGCAACTATTTTTTTCTTTCATACTTTTTTGTAAGAGATGGCTTTCTGGGATTGGGTGGAGGAGGCATATAATGGGAAGTATAGTTCACATAAAAATATATTTTAAAATATATTTAAGCTTAGAGTCCACACAGTGATACAGAAGGGATCGTAAAATTAGACAGAAGTACTAATCTCTAAAAGAGTACAAAGATTTCTTACCAAACATTACAATAAAAAGGAAAGTAAACCAATGCCAGATGAAGTGTAGAGTTCTGTGAAATCAAGACAATGGAACAATAAAAAGTTGCAGAATGGTTCAAAAAAGAAACAAAATCCATAAGAAAAAAAATTAGGAAGAGGGGGAAAAAGTCAGAATTAGCTTTCAAAACAGAAATAATTAACCTACTGGTAAAAAATTAAGTCAATGATGGCAAGCAAATCTATCCAAGCCAAAAACAAAAACATGGCCTAAAACCTAAATTTAAATTCTTACAGTTAAACAAAATGGACATGGATGTAATGAGATATTACTGCACAAGAAATGATGGCTAGATGATGGCTCAATAGATGGAGTGCTGAGCCTGGAGTCAGGTAAACTAATTAAAATCTAGCCTCAGACACTTCCCAGTTATGTGACCTCAGATAAGTCTTTTAACTTCTATTTTGCCTCAGTCTATTGGAGAAGAAAATGGCAAACCACTCTAGTATCTTTGCCAAGAAAAAAGCCATGTAAAGTATGGCCCACAAAGTCGCAAAGAATCAGGCACAACTGAATGATAGAACAACACCCCCAAGAAGCCATGTATAAATACAGAGAAGCAAGTGAAAACTGACACAAAGAATACAAACTGATGCAAATAATCAAACCCATAAAATACATAATAGAAAGAACAATGGAGTGAATAACTTGGCTGATGTGTTAATTATTTTAGTTAAACATTGTTTCTTCATGATAAATAAGATTCTTCTAGAAGGAAAGGATAAGACTAGGAAACACAGAATATAAAAACAAAAGATAAAATCAGATTTCATTGTGATTTGTTAATTTAGAAGTTCCCTCCAATGGTCACAATTAATCTCTGCTTTCCCATTCTATGAAACTCTTAAATAATCTTGTAAAAGTTCATTACAGGAAGTCTTTTCTTGAATTCTCCCCAAACCGAGAGAGTTCTAGTAATCTGAGTGTCCACCTATCATTCCTTGATCTTACTATATGACTAGTTGACCATCTCTTCTTGTCATATGTCAAGATGATACACTTCTACTCCTGTACTTTTTTGGCAATTGGTGATCCTCATTGACTGTGTTGCAATCTGCCCACAACCACTACGTAGTGCCTTTCCACTGCTCTCCATGTGATATTTAATTTTTAGTTCTTTAGAGACAGTGATAGTCTATGTCTGCCTGTCACATAGCAACTCTACTAAGATGTTGGCACTGAAAATCTTTTTTTGCCTTTGCTTTCATGAAAATTTTGAGCCCACTAAAATATAGTTTCTCCAAAGTAATGCAGTCTACTCTCCTTCCTGGGTCCAGTTCAGTTTGTCCCAGTTGTATATAAACTGTTAAGATAAGATAGTCATGTTGTTGAAATTTGGGATAAACATGTTCTTCATCCATTTGGATTTTCCCTATGTGGATGAGACACCACAGATACAGAGCCTAAATTCCCCTGCAAAAAAACTCTGATATAGTGCCTCAAAATAAATTCTGGAGCAGTATACCCACGAAAAGATGGGGTAGGCGCACGACATCAGTGGCTGTGTCTCTAGTTATGTGAATCCATCTTCTGCCATTTTTCCATTGTTCAATTAGGTGGAGATGACACTTTTGGAAGAACATCTCAATGGCTGGCCAACTGTCACTTGACTGGTGAATTTGAGAAGTATGCAGCCACCTTGGGTGTTGAGGTCCATCCCCTTGTGATGATAGAAACCACTCCCTAAGTATGTCCTGCACAGCACCCCATTTTTATGTGTGTACATTACAGGATTTACAGGCATGGAGGATAAAAGGTGTGGGGCAGAGCTCTCTTTGACTTTCTCTCCAGAGGTTGATGCTGGAGGGCTTTTTCAGGCTAAGTGAACTTGGGATTTTGGCTTGGGTATTTTTCTAGATAGGTGAGATTTTTCTGTCCCCTTCCTTCTGTGAATCTTAAAATTTCTCAGACTCTACCTTAGAACATTTGGTTAAGGCTATTCCCCATTTAAACAATGGAGGTACTTGATCAGGAATGTAGTGGGAACTTTAAAATTACTCCACCCATACTTAGGCATACCTTAGGGGAAGATAAAGTTGTAAAACTTCTTACTGAACAATGAAAAGTAAGGCAAAAACCCTTAAGCTAGGTCTATTTTTAGATCTAATACAAAAGGGTGCTAAGTACCTATGAAGGTCAAATTAATCACTAAAAGGTCAGGCAACTTGTAAGGGACAACCTTAGCAAAGAGGTGTGAAATACCAGGAAATTTTAGTCTATCCAGAGAAGGTGATAACAAGATGTGAATTAAGAAGGTGATAACAAGATGTGAATTAAGAATGGTCAGTCTTTTGGAAAACGTCTACTGTGATTGGTAGATGTGAAAATTTAGGAGAGGTGACATAGAAAATTCTCTTAAAAGGAGGTCAGGAGCTGAGAGCTGGGGTCTCTCTCGAGCTCTCTGGGTCTCTCGGGGCTCTCTCGTTGGCTCTCAGTGGCTGAACTTAGTTGAGCTCAGAAGCTGAACTGGAGGCTGTCTCTGAACACTAGAGTTTTGTTTGGGACAATCTTGTGGTGAGTGATTAAAGACTAACTTAGTTTTCTCTCTTAAAAGAAAAGGCCTAGGCCATTGGCCTAGGCCCCAGCCTTCCTATTATTTCCTCTTACTCTGTCTCTCTCCCTTTATTTAATTCCTTCATTTGTATTAATTAAAATCTCCATAAAACCCAGCTGACTTGGGTATTTCATATTTGGGAATTTTTCCCATGGCGACCACTTATTTTTGATTTAACTCAAGACACAGTCTTGAAACCATATTTTCACGGTCACAGTTTATGGCAACCACTCTTTTGTCTGTAACACTTCATTTCCTTTTTTCATATGTATCCATTTTTACTAAAATTACATTGTTAAGAGCTACTAACAGACCCCTGACTTGAGTAAATTTTATAATGACGACCACAATATTTTATTAATATCACATGTAATTTCACTTTTTGTTCATTACACCCTTGTGTTCCATACTAACAGAGGTCCTGTTAAATTCAAGGTATAGGATATAGCTGGCCAAGAGAAATTTGGTGGTCTGAGAGATGATTATTAAATCCAAGATCAATGTGCCATTATAATGTTTGGTGTAACATCAAGAGTTACTTACAAGAATGTACCTAACTGGCATAGAGATCTGGTAGGAGTATGTGAAAACATCTCTATAGTGTTGTGTGGCAACAGACTGGACATTAAGGACAGAAAAGTCAAGGCAAAAATCTTCCATAGGAAGAAGAATCTACAGTACTAGGACATTTCAGCCAAAAGTAACTACAACTTTGAGAAGCCCTGCCTTTGGCTTGCTAGAAAACTTGCTTGAGAGGGGGCAGCTGGGTAGCTCAGTGGATTGAGAACCAGTCCTAGGGACGGGAGGTCCTAGGTTCAAATCTGGCTTCAGCCACTTCCCAGCTGTGTGACCCTGGGCAAGTCACTTGACCCCCATTGCCTAGCCCTTACCACTCTTCTGCCTTGGAGCCAATACACAGTATTGACTCCAAGACGGAAGGTAAGGGTTTAAAAAAAAAAAAAGAAAAGAAAACTTGCTTGAGACCCTAATTTGGAGTTTGTTGCCATGCCTGCTCTTACACCTCCAGAGGATGTCATGCATGGACCCAGCACTGGCAGCACAGTAGGAGCAGGACTTACAGATTACTCAGACAACTGAGCTCCCTGATGATGACCTGTAAGGGAATGAAGATAGAGCCCAGCTTCAGAGGTCTAGTTTTATAGGCAACTGTCCTGTGACATCAGTGGTACAGCGTATTTGCCACTTTATTATATAGCAGAGCAGAACATGTGCTTAATATTTGGGATGCTGAAGTAATTGAATGGGCTCTGGAGTGAATGTGGTAGATTTAAAAAATATAATGCATATTTTGAACCTGCATATTTAGCTGTTTGGGAATGCAATTACATCCCCAAGAGCTTCAAATATAAAGACTGCTGCAGTCCCCTCACATAATTCAGTGGTGAATCTTTTTGTTACTGTCATTCCTGTTCCTATTTTTCATTTAGATCATAATAAAGTTGTATTTCAATTATCTTTTTAAAAAAGATGGGGTAAATAATTTTTTTTTGCCCCAAACAACTTTGAACTCTCAGAATTATTAGAACAACTATTGCACTGGGATGGAAGTGGAGTGCAAACAAGGCAGACCCCACTTCAGCAACAGGCCTTGGGGGCAGCTGAATCAGTAACAAAGGCTTCAGGAGTTCTCAGGGGTCAAACAACTGCTCAGAAAGAGGTCATTGCATTGCCCATACACAGATTTAAGTTGTAGTTTTGGGGTAAGGTCCCAGAATGAAGAGTAACACACTAGCACTTATGGCCACAAAGGAACCTGGTCACGGTTACAAGGTGGAAAAGAGTGCTTGTGGTTACTCACAGACCAGAGCATAGCCTGAGAGAGTATTAAGTACATCTCTCCTTAAATCAGACCACCTTGGAAGAACTGAAAACTTGTAGATCCCCAGAGCTAGCTCTGAAGGTACCTGCACAAAGAATTTGAAGCTTGGAACAGGGCTTCCTACTCCCACCCCTACAGAGCCCAACATTCATAGGCTTTTTTTTTTAATTAAAAGAAAAGAAAAAAGCTAGAAAATGAGCAAACAAAAGAAACAAAGTTATTTTGGTGACAAGAAGATCAAAAAACAAACTCAGAAGATCAAGTCAATACTGTTGCATCCAAAACCTTCAAGAAAAATGGCAATTGGACTCAAGTCCAACAAGAATAGAAGAGCTCAAAAAGGATTTTAAAAATCAGAGATGGGGGAGAAAATTGGGAAAATAAAGGAAAAATCATGAAAAAGGAGTCAACAGTGAAAAACATGAAAAGGTAAACAAGAGAAATCAAAGCACATTGAATAAGGTTAAACTGTTTACCTACATAGGAAGATAATTTTAATAATGCTTAAGAACTATATTATTATTAGTGCAGTTATGAGTATACCTAGAAGGCAAGGATGTGAATTGAATATGGGATGATATAAAATAAAACTAAGGCATGAAAAAGAGGAATGCAGTGGAAGAGAGATAAAGGGAAAAAAGGGGGTGAAAGAGATTTTATAATAGAGGAGGGAGATGGAGAGGGGAGCAAGTGAACCTTACTCTCATCAGAACTGGCTCAATAAGAGAAGAACATAGGCAATCAATTGGATATAGAGAAAACTATCTCATCTTATGGGAAAGTAGGTGGGAAGGAGAGAAGAGAAAGGGTTAGGACTGATAGAAGAGCAAATTGAGGGAGGGGAGGTCAGAACATAAACAGGGTGAATACAATGGAAAGTAATACACAATAATCATAATGGTGGGGGGCAGCTGGGTGGCTCAGTAAATTTAGAGACAGAAGGTCCTGGGTTCAAAACTGGCCTCAGACACTTCCTAGTTGTGTGACCTGGGCAAGTCACTTAATTCATTGCCTAACTCTTATCACTCTTCTGCCTTAGAGCCAATACAACAGTATTCATTCTAAGGTGGAAGGTAGGGGTTTAAAAAAATGGTATAAAATTAAAGCTTTGTATAGTCATGTAAAAATATGCTCTATATCTCTATTAATTAGAGAAATGCAAATTAAAACAACTCTGAGGCATCACCCCATAATTATCAGATTGGCTACTATGAAAGAAAAGGAAAATATCAGGCTTGGAAGGAATGTTGGAAAACAGACACTAATGCCCTATTGAGGGAGTTGTGAACTGATTCAGCCATTCTGGAAAGCAATTTGGACCTGTGACCAGACTATAAAGTAATACATATAGCCTGTGGCTCAAATACCATGTAAACTTATACCCCCAAGAGATAAAAAACAGAAAGAGGAAAGACCTATATGTAAAAAAATATTTAAAGCATCTCTTTAGTTGGGGAAAAGAATTTGAAAGAGTTTCATCAATTGGGAAATAGCTCAGTAAGTTATAGTATATGATTGTAATGAAATACTATCCATGTAGTAAGAAATGATAAGAGGAACTTGGAAAGAGTTACACCAACTGAAACAGAATGAAATAAGACAACCAAGAGAACATTGTATGCAATGATAGGAATACTGTATAATCTAAACTATGAATAAATTAGCTATTCTCAGCAATACAGTAATCCAAACAAATCCCAAAGAACGTCTGGGAAAAAAAAATGACGATCTACTTCCAGGGAAGAACTAATGGAGTCTCTAAATCCAACCAGAGCAACTTTCTTCACTCTGTTAGTTTTTTTTTTTTTAATTCAAGTTTCCCTCCACAAAAGGATTACTATGGAAAAATGTTCTACATGGTTTTACATGTAAAATCTACATTACCCTTTTTTTTATCATCTGGGGAGAGGGAGAAGAAGGGAGAGCATTTAAGACTTAATTCTTTTAAAACTAGAAAATGCTGTGGGAAGCAGACCTTTTTATAGGTTCAGAATTCCCAACATGGTGTACAAAAACTCTACCTGACACTGCAAGAGCCAATGGCAGCTCAAGACAAAATTGGATCTTTAATCACCTGGTGCTAATTGACTAAATTCAAAATCTGACCCCAAAGAGAGGAGAGGAGAGGAGAGGAGAGGAAGCTCTATTGGACTTTCTGTGGTCCCAGCCTCACATGTGCACCCCTCGACCCTAGTAAGCAATAATGCAAGTTGAAGATAGTGTCCCCATCCTTTTAGACTATTTCTTTCCCTACTCCTTGCAACTTAAACATATAACAATTACTATAGGGTTACAAATAGAAAAACTAGACATTAATTCCCCACCACAATGTGTGTGGTTTGGGAATAAGGGGGTATGACAAATAGTAGGGATGCTATAAGATGAAATTTTTTTTTAATGGTTGTATTTGTGTGTTGACTTCTGTAAGGAGGTTTATTCCATCATTCACTTTCTTTTTATAACTTGGAAAAATTTTAAAATGTCTCAACTGAGATGTACTTGGTACAACTATATACATTTATGTGAAAACTAAATAAATACAACGTTGTATGTATGAACTGATGGCAAAGAGAAATGGGTAGGACTAGAAGAACATGTATGTACAGGATGACCACAGTAATAATGTAAAGGAAACACAGTGCTGAACACCATCAAGATCCAATAAACTCAGTGACCAGATAATGACTTTGGAAGGCTGGTAATGAAGCATGAGTCCTAACTCTTGGGGAAAAGTAATGGACAGGTACAGAAGGTACAGAATGATGTGTTGGTTTCTTTTGCTTGATTATACAGCTGTTGTGGGCAGATCAGTAGTTAGTGACAGATGAAAAAAAAAAAGAGCATTGTAGGATTCCAGGCATATACATCTGGAAAATATGGTTGATGTATTGATATTATATTATACTTGGTCAGAGCAGTTAATGAGACAGCTCAAAGGCTAGAAGAATCTCTGGGCCTTAGCTCTAACCTGGTCAAACAGCATTCCTTTGAAAGGTGCATGGTTAGACCTCTGGAGGGCAGTGAAAGTTGGGCTTCACCTTGCTTCCTTTGTTCTCGGCAAACTCATTAATATTCTGGCACAAAGCCCAAGCTCCTTTGAATTTTGTAGGCTAGAGGCCTAGAAGGTGTTGTCATTAGCATCTCAAACCAATGTGAATCCACTATGGGTTGTTACATATGTATTACATACCTCTTACCCCCCACCCCCCCTCTCTTTGGTAACCTCTTGCTCTCCACCTGTTCTCATGAAACCTCTGCTCTAAGACTCCTCTGTAACTCTGATCTCTATCCTCAAGCTTAAGCACTTTTCCTCTTGTGCTCATATCTTCCTTCATCTTATTTTCAAAGGAAGATATTACAGGGGCAAGCACTGCTCCTTAGATTAATTAACTTGTGTTTGAGTCTTCATTTATCACCCTTCCTCCAGGCTTCTTTCTCCTTCTCAGACCCTAAACCCACTTACCCAGAAATCTTTATGTTGTAACCACTGGCCAGTCCACAACAAGCATCATAGAAGAAAAAGTAGCAGAGACTACAGATAGTGATCCTGTTGCTTCCTTGTTTAGTTTAATATAAAATTTTTAAAACTATAATAGAGCCTAGAGCCTTTTGAGCGGTTGATTGAAAATAGATCTTCTTGGCCCTGTTCCTGTCTTCTTCCAAAACTTCTAAACCATGCTGATTTGTCCTGGAAACTTCTCAAGACTACTGAGCCTGGTTTGGAACATCCAACCACTCTTGATTTCTTTTAAACCTGGAATATCCTTTTGTAAGACTGTCCCCCTTGGCCTTTTAATGAGTTCTCCACACTAGGTACTTTCCTTCTGTCCCTCTCCTTCTTCCCCAAAGCATATTCAGAACAAATTTTAGAAGTTCAAGGTGTAGCTAAAACCAGCAGAATGATTTTTTTTTTCTGTGAAATTAGCCTCATTTTATGGTCACAGCAGTGTGCTTCCCAAAAGTAGCAAGGAAACTTACTGCTCTAAGAGGGAGTATAAACTGAAAATGTAAACCACAAAAAAGGCCTAGATTCATGGAAGACAGATTCAGAATAAGCTATTATGGAAACCAATATGGTTACATTTCCAATATATGAAGTTAATGTCTGACCATCTTGCTATATATTACCTTAGCTGGATAAACCACATGCTTGATATAGTCTGACAGTTTTTTCAGTAGGAAGTTGGATTTCTCAAAGGTTACAGAAATAAGTGTGGCCAGAAGTAGCTCAGTCTACATCAGAAAATTCATTCATTGTGTTGTAGTAGCATGAGTTACTGGGTTGTTTATAGTCCCAGCTAGCATCAATAACTTGGGATCTATGGACCAGGAGTCAGGAGAAAAGTAAAAAGAAGACTAACCAACCCCATTGTCCCCAACCCATGTGACACTTTCAGCATTAGAGAATGAGTAGAACTAAAATGGCTTTATACACTTTAAAATGAGAAAAAGTCACCAAAAGAGGAACTTTAGCTCTCTCCCATCTCAAGCCTTAACTCCTAAGGTAATACAATAACTATGATATTATAAAGTATCAACAAACATTAAAGTAAGATAGAAAAAGCAGACTATTTTGAACACTTTACAACTTTATTCTCCTTTCTTCATATCTGTTGTCTCCTGTATCCATGAGAAATGACAGTACTTTGGAACCTGGAAAGAGGAGAATGTAAGGGCATATCAGCTATTTTTATGTGGGATGAGAATTTCTTTAAAATACGTTCTCGATCTTCTCCATGGCAAAGTCTTTCACTGTGATCCACAAACAAGTTTTCTTCTAGAGGACCTGTGTGAATCCCACTCAGCTGTGCATTCTAAGGAAAGAAAAAATAGGTGTATATTATATAAATGACCACTTGCTTTATGTATCAAAGGTTTTTAGAAACATAAATTTGGAATAGAAAGGGACTTCAGAGGTCATCTACTAGAGTCTGTTCCTAAGTAGGAGTGTCCTTTATAACATCCCCCAACTGCCTGGATTCCATAGTTACAGTGGCCCAATATTTTCCCTTATATTTAGAAGAAATCTATCTTACCCTTTTTTGCTACTAGTTTTGCTCTATGAAACTAAGCAGAGCAAATCTAATCTTTCTTGCAAATGATAATCTTCCAGATACTTGAAAATAATAAGCTTCTGTTTAAGTCTTCTTTCCCCCAGGCTAAACAGATCATTTCTCTCCACCATTCTGATACCCAGAACCACAAATAGCTTTTTGATTCCAGGCACAAGCTTCACAAAGTGTCCAGATTAAGAAGTACAAAAAATGGCAGGAGGGGGATAGATACCTTGAAATATTACCTCCTAGGAGAGCTATAAAGACCATAAAACAACTGGTAAAGTCACCAGAGTATTGTCATCACCCCCTAGCCTAAGTCTTACCATTCTGCAAAGCTGGGTAGGGGAGGGACATCATTGAATAAGCAAATATTTACTGTTATCCTATGCATAAGACACTCATGTGTCACTATTGTGAATCAAAGAATATTAGTTATCAGTTTGGTTGCTTCTTAAGTCTACAGCTCTTCCCTGATTTAGCAAAACAGTCTTATTCAAAGTTAGCTTCCAAGTAAATTGAGATATTTGAGATTAATTTTCCAAGCAGAGAAAATATTTTAAAAGTACAAAACTTGCCTGGGTGGCCCAATGACTAAAAAATCATGTTCTTTTTATTAAATCAACTGATAAGCATTTATTAAAGCATCTACCACGTACCTTAGCTAGATGCTGAGAATACAAAGACAAAATTAAACAGTTCCTGCCTTCAGGGAATTCTGTTCAGACAGAGGGTTAACCTAGCTCGGTTTTTCTCACTGTTTCCCCCTCTCCCCAAGTACTATTTGACCTCTATGGCATGTCAATGTTATTTTTTTCCAGAAAAATTCAGGTCAGTTTAAATCTTGGGTCAATTCATATGTGCAATGTAGCAATATATTTTCTATATCCCGAGTGAGACAGGATTCTCTGCTTCTGAGTCCTTTCCATTTTTTTAAATTAAAGTTTCACTTTTTTAATAAATGAAAATCCATTTTTTCTCCTCCTTCCCTCATTTAGGAAGAAAAATAAACTTATACTTGACTATGTAAACATTATAGTCAGCTAAACAAATTCCATGTTTTTAAAAAATCACCCTTTGATTGACAAATAAAATGAGAAATCAGAATTTGTAAAGCCTTTTACCAGACGGAGCTGTCAATCTTGATCTGAAAATACATCATAACATCTACCCTTGTACTCTAAGAGTATATACAAAACAGGCTCAGCAAATAGAGTTGCTATTTTGTACTCTTTAACACAAATGAGTCTTGCTTCTGATTCTAAGAGCCTGTCTTAATCAACTTCATATAGCATTTACCATGAATGGCTTTCATTTCTCAGTGTTTACTGTTGTTTTTCATCTTTATTTATATTTGTCCACTAAATGTCTTAATGGCACCTCAAACCCATATGTTCAAAGGAACAAAGATCTAGTCCTACAGAAGATCTCAGAAAACATCTAGTCCACCTCGTCTGACTGGAAAAACAAAGCAAAACATAGGACTATTAAATAGTCAGAAAAAACACTTTTTAATTAGGAGAAGGGGTGCATGTATTAATAGGCCTTCTACTCAGAGCTGTGCATCTCAAGCCCTCACAGACTCAGTGCTTGCTCTGGTCACAGACCCCTGGAAGTCTCACCACTTGGATGGAAAACTACAAAGAGCCTTAAAATAGGAAGCTTAAATACCTTTCTAGGGGAACATGGGGACAAAGGATGAGAGGGATACTTGATTGGCTTTGCAATGGTAACAAAGGAAAATGAGGAGTCCCAGACAGGAATGAGACAGGTGAGAAACTGATGCTTTACAATGGACACAAAAGGGAAAAAGCCCAGCCAACGACCTGGCTATCTTGGTGTAAAGGATTTTGACCAAAGGGGAGAAATCTGTTGGGACAAAAAGAGATGGGATTAGCCATCTCTGTTTAAACTACTTTAAAGTTTTCTTAAATTCTTAAACCCTTGGGACCTCCCATATTTGAATCAATATGGTCTCTTGGTTCCAAGGCAATAGTGGTAAAGCCACCGAGCTGACCCCTAACCCTTTTCATTTTGTAGATGAGTCAATTAGAGCCCAGAGAGGTTATGTGATTTGTTCAAGGTCATTCAGGTAGCAGTTATCAGAAGCAGACTCTGAATCAAGGTAGTTTAGCCCCAGAACCAATGCTCTTTCCTCTGTCACCAAACACTGCTTCCTAGAATTTATCTTTTCTCCAAAATCCATCCATCTTTCTGACTTCCCTGGATATGTCTAGGGTACCACCATCTGTCCAGTTACTGAGATCCACAAACTTGGTGTTATTCTGTCAATTCTTAACTCTCTCTCTGGCCACACATCGAGTTTGTTGCTAAGTTTTGTTGATTCTCCTTCCACAACATATCTATTCCCTCCACTGACATGGCTACCACCCTCATCACCTGAACTATAAAAGGAGTCTAAATCTTCCCTATTTCCAAGCAACTGCTAAATGCATACATTAAACCATATTACTCTCCCATTCAGACTTTCTGTTGTCTCTAAGATAAAACACAAACCCCTCTGTTTCCAATTCACTAGAATTTAGAGATTATCAAATCCCTTTTACAGAGGAGAAAACAACACTGGACCAAAGTCACACAGGAAGCATAGCTGAATATCCATGCTTTTAATCCAAGGTCTTGAAATCTTTCCACTCTGTGCTTTTCTGCTCTATGATTTGACATTATTTCCTTTTACAAGTTCTACCTTTGGGACAAGCTGACCTGCTTGCTGTTTCTTATAAATGGCATTCCACCTCTACTCTCTTTGCACAACCTATTTATTCCTTATAGCTAGAATAGTCTTTATTCTCATTTCCACCCTTTGAAATTTAGAGCTCCCTTCAAGGCTCAGCTTAAATGCCACCAGAGCTGGGGTTCAAATTGTATTTCTGATATTTAGTAACTGTGTGATCTTGAGCAAATCTCATAATCTCTCTATGCCTCACTTTCCTTAACTATAAAGATTAGGAGATTAGATTAGGTGGCCTTTGAGGTCCCTTTTCAGTTCTAGAACTATGATCCATTTTATAGGAGACCTTTCTTTATCTTCCCCCTAGTTGCTAGCTGTCTCTGTTCCTCTCCCTCCCCACTGTCCCCAAATTACTTATCTTTTAAATTTGTATTAAGTTCCACAGAAGGCAAGAACTCATTTATATTTGTCTGTACTGCATAGCACATAGTAGGTGCTTAATAATGGTTGTTGAATTGAATTGTCCCCCTTCCTTCTACTTATACAAGTTAAATTTTGAAATACTTGTATATGAGAACACATCTTAGATCACATGAAAATTCAAGTATTGAAATATGTATAAATAAGTCTGTCTTATACATATCCCTTGTATGTATATATAACAACTATATGTATATATGTGTATTTTTATGTATATGTGTATATGCATGTGTGCGCAAATTTCCCCTTTTGTGGATTAAATAAAATTCCTGGTCCTAATACCTTTAGATGAAGTTTCCTGAATTTCATGTCTTGTTTCCAGCTCATCGTGTAGAACCTGGGAATTAATCCTTGTTTTAAAGAAAACCTTGGCAAATGGGTGGGATTAGGCCTAGAGATGAGAAATTGAGAAGAAAGACAGCTGAAGAGTTAGAATATACTAAAATCAGTCCTAAAGTTCAGTGAAAACTGATGTCAAGGACCTGAATTTTGCCATGCATGGAGCTACAATGTCTTAGATTGGGGCAGGGATGGGTGGGAAGAAAGATACTTAAAAGGAAATGAGGAGCCCCTTCTGGAAAGTGCATTAAAAAAAAAAAAGACCCAATTCTTTCATACTCTCTCTCCTGCCAAAGGGTAACCTAATTCTAACAGTTCCCTTATTTCCTCACCATTTCTCAAGTTCATCCTTCTTATCATAGGGAATGCAAGGTATCGGAGCCTCCTTTGCTTCTTCAGCTGAAGCCGTGGCCATCACTAGATGCCCTCTGGAGCAGAGTCCCAACACTGAATGACTTGAAATCTCTTCACTTTCTGAAAAGTTCTTCTTATGATGAAACTACAGTTCTTTACAGGATAACGGAATTTCTATTTCCATAGCAATCCTTATCTGGTTCAATAGTAACAGAATTGTAGAGTTCCAAGTTCTAGGACATCTGTTCAGAGCCAGGATGGGATGAGAAATAAGATATTTACAGGAATAACTCTTATTTTTAATTCAAATTCAAATGCAATAAGTACATAGTGATTTGACAATGACATGAGAAAATATAAAGGAAAGTATGCTTTTAGTTGGGAAAATAAAAAATGACTTTCTAGAAGATTTAAACAAATAGAAATGTGAGAATAAAATAATACATTAGAGAACAACTATATATATAATCTGATGGAGAGTCATGAACTCCTATTAATGGTCAGGCACTGTACTATGTGTTTTTATAAATATTCTCTCCTTTGTTTCTCTCAAGCACCCTGGGAGAGAGATGCTGGTATTAACCCTGTTTTATAGTTGAGGAAACAGAAGCAAACTGAAGTTAGATGGCTTACCCAAGGCCACTCAGCTAGTTAACGTCTGAGATCCAATTCCAACTGTTCTTCTTAATCTACTATGGTGTAAATTCTAATCTACAGAAGCTGTGTGAAATGAAGCCAGAAAAATAGCTTGGTTGGAACCGGTTGGTATGGAGCCTTAAATTCCAGGATAAGAAGTTTGAATTTTATCTTACAGATAACGAAGAGTCACTGAAAGTTTTCCACTATGAATAATATGAATGGATTTATGATTTAAGCTTTTTCTAGTAGCAAGGGTTTGCAGAAGGAAAAGTTAGAGGCAAGAAAAAAGTGAATATATTATTTAAATAGACTAGGTAAGAGGAATGAAGGCTTAAACTAGTTTGATAGCAGTGGGAACGGGAAAAGAGGAAAAAAGACAGATGCTAGAGATAATGCAGGTTTAGGATTGACAGGACTTGGCAGCTGGCTTGATGTGGGTGGGAGACAAGGGGATATAATATTCAAAGATGACTCTAAAGTTCCTAACTAAGGTATCTAGAACAATTGGAAACAGGTAAGTTAGGAGAAGGAGCAAGTTTTGAGGGGAAACTGTGGACCTCAGTTTTCTTTTCTGTAAAATGGAGGAACTGCAGGCAGCTAGGCAGAACAGTGGATAGAGTACTAGATATGGCCTCAGATACTTACTTCCTAGCTGTGTGATCCTAATAAATTACAAAGTTTAAATTCCTTTTGAGAAAAATTTTAGGTAAAGAAACATGATACCTCTCTGAATCCAGAAACTGAACTGTTGGAGAAGACACCATGAAGAAGCCTCCAGACCACAAGCTGCACAAAAATGAACTTTGGGTGTAGTTGATTGAACATTTATTTGTATGTATACTTTCATGCCAAAGGGGACTGCCCCCTAACTGGCTTTTTGTCAATACGTCCAGCAATTATTGGTTTTGTTTTTTGTTTTTTTCTCTTATCCTCAAATTATTGTAATCTTTAAATTGATTATTATGTTTTTATGATCCTTTGTGGAAGTCCTCCCCAGAGGATCAAAAGGGGGAATGTAAAAATAGACTTGAATCCAGGACTTCAATCCCCAGAAGTCCGTGCTCTACTTCCCCAGAATGCCCTCTAATCTCACTGAATTCTCACGTAGGCCGAGAGCGAGATGGGGTATTTAAACCTGGTTGTGAATAGGCTAGGGTCTTTTACTTCTGCTTCGGAGCACAGGCAGCTCTCCACCTAGCAGGCAGACAAGTCACTTAATGCTAATTGCCTATCCCTTGCCAGTCTTCTGTCTTAGAATTGGTATTAAGACAGAAGGTAAGGGTTTTAATAATAAAATAAAATGAAGGGATTGGAGCAGATAATCTCTAAGGTCCCTTCTAGCTCCAAAATCCTATGATGACTGTATCCCAAGGAAATTAAAGAAAAAGAGGAAAGGCCTATATGCACAAAAATGTGTATGGTAGCTTTTATGTGGTGGCAAAGAATTGGAAATTGAAGGGATGCCCATCAATTGGGGAATAGCTAAACAGGTTATGGTATATGATTTTTGATGAAATACTATTGTGCTGTAAGAAATGACAAGCAGAATACTTTTGGAAAAACCTGGAAAGATTTATATGAACTAATGCAAAGTTCGGATTTCAAACCAGGAGAAAATTGTACACAGTAACAACAATACTTTATAGTGACCAACTGTGAATGACGTAGCTATTCTGATCGATACAATGATCCAGGACTTAGGATGAAGAATGCTAACCATCTCCAGAGAAAAAACTAATGGAATCTGAATACATATTCAAGCAGAGGTGTTTTACTTTCTTTATTCTTGGGGGTTTTGTGTTTGTTTTTGGTAGGGTTTGGTCTGTGTTTTCTTTTATAACACGGTTATCATGGAAACATTTTTAGCACAATTTCACATGTATAATCTATATCAAATTGCTTGCCTTCTCAAAGAGGGGAGAGAGGGAGGAAGGGAGGGAGAGAATATGGAACTCAAAAATGTTTATATGTAAGTGAGAAATATTTAATGAAATGAATGAAACTATATTGGGGGAGTCCTTATAATGAGTTCAGTTCAAAATATATTGAGTTTGAGGACCCAGATGTATTCACAAGGAGATATTGATTAGGTAGATGAAAACATGGAAGAACCTCAGAGGAAAAGTCAGGGTTGGACATACAGATATAGGAAAATAAGAACTGAAAGAGCAAACTGGATTTAGCAGTAAGGAGATGGTGAGTTTGGTGAGTGTGGTTCTGATTATGTCGGATTCCGGAGCCAGATCATAGGGGCTTAAAGTAGGTAGTGAGGAAGTAGAAGTAGAAAACATAGGATCAAAGATCCTATTCTTTTCATAGTGTAGTGGAAGATTGAGAATAATAGTCTGAAAGAATGTCCTAAAGGAAGATTGGTTTTTTAAGACTCATGGATGCCTAAGTAGATTTCTAAGGGAGGACAAAAAAGTTAGTTGAGAGGAGAAAACTGAAACTACATGTGGGCATGACATCTAGAGCAAGGCACCAGAGAACAGAAAGAAAGAACTAAGGCAAGGTTAGAGCTTAGTAAGGAATGTCTCTTTTTCAGACTATAGAGGAGTGAATGACTGAAGGCATAAGTTTTTAGGCATAGAGGATGTGTTTTAAGTAAACAAATGACTTTAGCACTAATCTAAGTAGAGTAGGTAGAGAGGAAAGATCATTTTCAAAGAAACATCTCCCCCCCCCCCCCTTTTGCTCCTATTAATCACATCTTTCAATATTAGCTTGGGGGGATGCTGTGTTAATGAATCAGCCCCACCCCTTTTCAGCTATGTGACTTTGGGCCTATCAAATAATTTCTCTATTAAGTTGCAGTTTCTTCTTCTAAAATATATAGATCAAAATTTTAAAGCATTTCAATGCCTACTATGTACAATGTATTATACTAGTCATGGAGACACAAAGCCAGAAAGAAAAATTTTCCTGTCCTCATGGAGCTTACATTCTATTTGGAGGAAAGAGGAAATACAACACCTAGGCAAAGAAATGTGAGAAATTCTGAGGAGGGAAAGAACATAAAACTCTTTAAGGATTATCCAAAGGGGCAACTAAGTGGCATAATGAATAGAGAGCCAGTCCTAGAGTGGAAAGGACTGGGTCCAGACACTTTCTAGCTGTGTGACCCTGAACAAGCCACTTAACCTTGTTTGCTTAGTCCTTGCCCTTCAATCAACCAATATAGGTATTACCTGTATTACACCCCCCTCACCCAGGAAACTAAGGCTTTTAAGAAGACTAAGGTGTTGCATTCTAAGTCAAGGTAGAAGATAGCTGAATGCCAGCATTAGCAAGCTAGTAAACCAGTTTGGTTGGAATATAGCATTACTGCATACAAGGGAATAATGTGAAATATTATTAATAATGTGAAAGATATTATTTCTGTAAGGGCAGGAAAGCTCCCACTGAACTGTGAAGGGGTTGTCTTGGCTTTGTGAAGGGCCAAGGTGAGAAGTTAATAATACTTGTGCTACCTACCTCAAAAAGAGCTTTGAAGGAAAAAATGAAGTAAGATCAAATTTAATAGGGATAAATGTATAGTCTTGGATTCGAATTTTTAAAATCGTTGTAAGTACAATATAAGAAAAGGATTTAGAGCAGTCCTTTTGAAAAATATCTAAGAGTTTTAAATTGCCTTGTCAATATGAGTCAGGAAGTGTGATGTGGCAGCCAAAAAAGCAAATGCAATCCTGAGCTATATTCAGGGCTGGATAATTTATAGGAATTAATAGTACTATAGCACTCTGCTCTGCCTTTGTCAGAGTTAAGTAAATAGAAAATACAGATAAGAAAATAAACTTAGAAAGGAAAGTATCAAAAATCATATATAACCTGAATATTAAAGAACAACTTGTTGCAATAATAGAAAGAATAAAATTTGGCAACTAACTGGATACATAGGATGAATGAGAATGAAGACAAGTTTATGATGTGGGTTCCTGACCAGCAGGGCCCACAAGAAGGGGTTCTCCTTTGTGGTAGGGACCCAAGGAGAGGCAGGGAGTCTGAGAACCAGGGTGAAGAATGACAGACACAGACAAATCAGTATTTAGATAGGGCAGGCAAAACCCCTATGATATTCTCCCTGGAAGGAAAATATGAGAATCACTGGAACATGAGGTAGAGGAAGAGATTAAGGCAGAGAATGTAAAGCCGAGAGAGGCTAGAGGTTCGGAGAGGAGAAGGTTTTCTAGAGATAGAGAGATTCCTAGAGAAGAGAGGCTTCTGAGAGAGAGAGGAGAGGTTCCAAGAGAAAGATCACCGAGCTGCCTTTTGTTTTTATCACAGCGTGTTTAGGGAAGCACTCTCAAGCATTTGGCCATTACTTTACAAAGCATAGATAATTCAGATTGGCTGGCAATGTAAAGGTGACACCTTTATGGGCGTGTACTGTAAAATTGAGATTTGAACTCTGGACTCCATTCCCCAGGAGTCCTTGCTAGCTCCCAGAATGCCCTCAAATCTCATTGAATTCTCACCTGGGACAAGAGCAAAATTTTATTTAAAGGGTCTTCCCCGTAGGCGGGATCTTTTTACTTCCTGTCTCTGCTGACAAACAGATGCGCCTCATGATGAGAGTAAAATTTTGGGTGGGCCTTTTGGCCCACTTGGCATGTGCCTCTTCTTACTTGTATATTCTTAAATTCTCAACCTTTAATAAACCTCATAAATATAATACTCCTTGCAGAGAGAATCTAATTTCTACCTGCCTCAGTCTCCCCTAAATTTTAATCTTTACAGTACATATCAACCCTAGAGGAATGCGACTCCGAGCCAAAATGTTAATGAGTTTGTCTTAGGCAACAGGCCGCATGGCCAGGTCAAGATTTCACCCACAAATATCAGAGTATCACCTTGTGTCTGAAGACACAGTAACCATACAATCATTCATATTTGATAGATGTGAATATGCTTGGAATGCTACATATGAGACTAAAGTGAGAACTTGTATGATGTATGTATGATGGTAGTACTTAAACAGAGATGGAGAAGTTTGGAAGACTTTTAAGGAAAAAATTATAACCTGTATTTTTCTTTGTTGAATTTGAGATGCCTATGAAATGTCCAGCTTGAAATCATCAGGAGGTAATTGGAGTTGTGTGCTTCCAGACCCGGAGAAAGGAAAGGGCTAGGATATATTGGTTGCACAACCACATTTGAAGTAAATCAATTGATCCTTCTTATATGATTTCTGGTTTTTTTTCCATTTTTAAATTTAAAAAATTTTAATTATATACTTAATAAGCTGCATCAAAAAAAATTAAATAAAAATGCCTAAAAATTATGTGCAAACCCACAAACTCCACACTGTTTACAATTTGTTTAAAAATATGTAAGTTATATATATATATATATATATATAAATATAAACATTCTCTGCTTTGGGGTTCCCTTTAAATTCATTTTACTTTGATCCTTTTTTCTCTTGATTTAATGGGAGTTATTTTTTAATGTAATCATGATATGTATTATTCTTATGTTCTTTTCTTCTCTTCATAAGTTTTCCTGACTTTCTTTATATTTTCAATATTTGTCATTTCTAATAACATAATTGATTATATGAAAATATCACAATCTCATCAGCTATTTTTCCCAGTCATTGCATTTGTGTCATTTCCAGTTATTTTGACATTACAAACAAAGCTTCCATGAATATTTTCATACATATACAGCTTTCCCTCCTCTCAATAATGCCTTTAAGGTCTAATCCTTGTAATGGGATCCCTAGATCCATTTAGTGCATGAAAAGTTTTACAATTCTTCATGTATAATTCCATCTTGTTTTCTAAAAAAACAATTTACAGCTGTTCTAGGAATATAGTATTAGACCTGTTTCTTCATGTTCTTATCAGCATTTAATTTTTATCAACTTAACCCATCTGGTTCTCAGTTAACATATATTATCAGTCATATTTAATTAGATTGCTCCTTAGGCAACAGACACAATCTATTCTTTCCAACTTGGTCAAACCCAGTGGAGTTTTTCTTACAGTGCCATAACCCATCAGGGAATGCAGGATTACCTCTATAGTATGATGAGGATTAAAGTAAGATTTTTATAGGATATTTTTGCTCTCTAAACCATTGTTGTCCCACTAGAAACTATGATTAGATCATGCATATATGCCCAGGTTTGGATCTACTACTAACCTTATACAGGTGTGTATGGACTCCTTAACTTCTTTCTTATTTACATTTTCATTAGATTTATGTAGTTCTGAGAGGAAAATTAAAGTCCCCTGCTATTATTATTTGTTATTATTTCCATTTGTATCTCATATAGTTTTTATTTTAAAATCTGGATGCTGTGGGCAGTTAGATGGCTCAGTGGATTGAAAGCCAGGCCCAGAGGTCCTAGGTTCAAAACTGGCCTCAGACTCTTCCTAGCTTTGTGACCCTTAGTAAGTCCCTTAACCCCCATTGCCTAGTCCCTAACACTCTTCTGCTTTAGAATTGATTCTAAGGTGGAAGGTAAGGTTTAAAAAAAAGGGGGGGAGGGAAGGAAAGAAAAGAAAAGAAAAAGAGATATTGGGAAAGACTTTTCCCCCCCTTTTAAAATTTTGAATATTTTCCCATGGTTACATGATTCATGATTCGCCTCCTGCCTTCCCTTCCCCCTTCCAGAGCTGACAAGCAGTTCCACTGGCTTATTTGTGTATCATTGTTCAAAATTTATTTACATGTTATTCATATTTGCAATAGAGTGACCTTTTAAAGCCCCAACCCTAATCATATCCATATTGAACTATGTGATCAATCATATGGTTTTTTTTCTTCGTTTCTGTTCCCACAGTTCTTTCTCTGGATGTGGGTCACATTCTTTCTCATAAGTTCCTCTGTATTGTCCTAGATCTTTGGGAAAGATTTTTTGTAGAAGGTAGAATTTATTTTCAGGGATCTGAAAGAAGTCAGAGAAGCCAAAAGAGGGAGATAGGGAAGGAGAAAATATCAAACATTGGAGACAGCCAGTGAAAATGCAGTCAGGAGATAGATTATCTTGTGAGTGTGATAGCAAGGAGGCTGAGGAAAGAGTACACACTAAGAGGAATAAGGTGTTAAGAACAGAAAGGTAATAAAGGTCCAAGTTATAAGGGGCTTTAAAAGCAAATAATTTCATATTTGATCCTGATAAGAAACCACTTACATTTACATAAGACTTAGCATATTCTATATTAAAGGATCAGAGGGTTTGAAATATAAGATTCCAGAAGGCTTAGGAGATAGGATAACTTCCCAGTAAAACTTAGTATAATTCCACTGGGGGAGGGGGGGCGATATTTAACAAAATAGAAGGCTTTTAAGAATTACTGATGAAAAGACAAGAGGTAAAAGGAAAATCTCAAATGCAAGACCCAAGAGAAACATAAAAAGGCAAACAGGAAAGAGAAAACTTAAGGGATTCAATAAAGTTAGCATTCTGTCATGGGAAGAGGATACTTGTAAGAACTTTATCATTATAAGGGCAGTTAGAAGTACACACACACACACACACACACGGATGTGGGTATAAATATAAGAATATACATATATGTGTATATGCATACATATATATGGGAATAGATTGACTATAATGACATGATAGCAAAAAAAAAGAGAGATGAAAAAGAGGGAAGAGAAAGGTAGAATGGGGCAAACTCTCATGAATGAAGGAGCTATTACAGTGGAGGGAGAGGGAATGGCTAGTGACATCAGGACCTTACTTTCATCAGAATTGGCCCAGAGGGAATAATATATAAACTTGGGTATAGAAATCTATCTTATAACATGTAAAACCCAGTGGAATTGCTCATCAGCTCTGGGAGGGGAGAGGAAGAAAGGGAGGGAAAGAACATGAATCGTGTAACCATGGAAAAATATTCTAAATTAATTAATCAATTAAAAATAAATAAATTAATTTTTTTAAAAATCTGTCTTATATAACAGGAAAGTGATAGGGAAAGGGGATAAGAGTGAAAGGAGAAAGAGAAGATAAACAGGAGAAAAACAGGATGGAAGGAAATACACAATCATCTTAACTGAATGTGCCTGGGATGAACTCATCCATTGAACAGAAGCAGATAGCAGAGTGAATTGAAACCAAAATCCTACAATTGTTTATAAGAGACACATCTTAAGGTGGATACATGGAATAAAGGTAAGGGCCTGGAACAGAATCCATTATGTTTCAGCTAAAGTAGAAAAAGTAAGATATGTTTCCATGGTCCTTTATTGAATGTAATTTTTATTGAACTATCATCTGAAAAGGATTCATTTAAATCTTTATATTGTTCTGCTTTTGATTGTAAACATACCCTAATACATGGTCATTTTTTGTGTAGAAACTATGTACTGCTGAGAAAAAGGTATATTCTTTTCTATTCTCCTGCAGTTTTCTTTACAGGTCTATTATATCTAATTTTTCTAAAATTTTATTCTTCTTCTTACCTTCTTTCTTGTTTAGTTTTTGGTTATATTTTTCTAGTACAAAGAGAAGAAAGTTCAGGTCCCCCACTGATATAGTTTTGCTATTTCCTCTAGTAGCTTATGTAACTTCTTTAAAAATGTGGATGTTATTCCATTTGGTGGATATATGTTTAGTATTGCTATTACTTCATTGTCTATGGTACCTTTTCTCAAGATATAGTTAACTTAGATTTTTTAAATTTGATCTATTTTTGCTTTTTCTTTATCTGAGATTAACAAAATGGGAAATGAGAAAATCATTGAATTAATAAATTTATATCAGGAATTTAGGGCTCATTCAATATTAGAAAACTATTGGCATAATTGACCATATCAATACTAAAACCAACAGAAATCATATGATTATCTCAAGAGACATAAAAAAAGCTTTTGGTAAAATACAACACCCATTCTTATTAAAATACTAGAGAACATAGGAATAAATGGAGCTTTCCTTAAAATGATAAATAGTATCTGTCTAAAATCATCAGCATTATCTTAAACAGGGGTAGGTTAGAAGCCTTTCCAATAAGATCAGGAATTAAACAATGATACTCATTATCACCACTATTATTCAATGTTGTATTAGAGTTGCTAGCTATAGCAATAGTAAAAGAAAAAGAAAAAGAAAGAATTAGAATGAGAAATGAAAAAACAAAACTATTATTCTTTGCAGATAATGTGATGGTATACCTAGAGAAGCCAAAGAATCAACTAGAAAACTAATTAAAGTAATTCATAACTTTAGCAAAGTTGTAGGATATAAAATAAACCCACATAAATCTCCTAGCATTTCTATATATTATTAACAAAGGAGTAGAAAAATAAATCCCATTTAAATTAACTGTAGATAATATAAAATACCTGAACCCAAGAACTATGTGAACACCATTATAAAATATTTTTCACCCAAATAAAGTCATATCTAAACAATTAGAAAAATATTAATTGCTCATGGGTAGTCTGAGCCAATATAATAAAAATCACAATTCTACCTAAATTAGCCCAATTATTCAGTGTCATATCAATCAAACTGGCCAAAAATTCTTTTCTAGGTCTAGGAAAAAAAACACATTATTCTTATGAAAGAACAAATGGTCAAGAATATGAAGGGAATCAATGGGAAAAAGACTGGGAAGGAAAGTGACCTAGCGGAACCAGATTTCAAACTGTATTACAAAGCAGTAATCATCAAAACAATCTGTTAACCTGTTAAGAAATAGAGTGGTGGATTAGTGGAATAGATAAGGAACATAATACCTAGTAATAAATGATCATAGTAATTTAGTGTCTGATAAATCAAAAGAACTAAGTTTTTGGGACAAGAATTCAATATTTGACAAAAACCATTGGGAAAATTCAAGAATGGTAGGGCAGACATTGAGAATAAACCAACATCTCACACCAAATACCAGTGTCAACATGGTTACATGATTTAGACATAAAGTGACATCATAAATAAGTTAGGGGAGCATGGAACAGATTACCTGTCAGATCTATGAAAAAAGGAAGAATTTATGAGCAACCAGAAGACAGAGAGAGTGCATTAAAAATGGATAATTTTGGTTAGAATAAATTTTAAAAGTTTTGAACAAACAAAACCAATACAATCAAGATTAAAAGGAAGACAAAAAGCTAGGGGAAAAATTTTACACCAAGTATCTCTGAGAAAAGTCTCACTTCTCAAATACATAGAGAACAGAGTCAAATTTATAAAAATAGATGTAATTTTCCAATTGACAAATAGTCAAAGGATAGGAACATTCAGTTTTCAGATGAAATAAGTTATTTATAGCATGAAAAAATGTTCTAAATCACTTTTTTTCAAAACCCTTACCGTCTTATCTTGGGATCAATATTGAGTAATAGTTCTAAGGCAGAAAACCTAGGCAATGGGGATTAAGTGATTTGCCCAGGGACATACAACTAAGGAAGTATGTGAGGCCAAATTCAAACCCAGGACCTCCTTCTCTAGGTTTAGCTCTCTATCCACAGAATCACCTAACTGATAATTAATTATCTTTATTAGAGAAATACAAATTAGAATAACTCTGAGGTACTAGCTCACCCCTATCAGATCAGCCAATATGACAGAAAAGGAAAATGATAAATGTTGTAGGAAAAATGGGACACTAATGACTTGTTGATGGAGTTGTGATTTGATCCATCAATTCTTAAGAACAATTTTCGATTATGGCAAGGGTTCTAAAACATGTATACCCCTTGAACCAGCAATATTACTACTAGGACTGTATCTTAGGTGGGGGGTAGGGGGTCGGGAAGGGACTTATTTGTGCAAAAATATTTTTCAGCTCTTTTTTATTATTTATTTTTTTGGTGGTAAAGAATTGGAAGTTGAGGGATGTGTGACAATTGGGGAATGGCTAAAACAATTGTGGTATAAGATTGTAATGGAACACTAATGTGCTATAAGAAATGAGGAGCATTTGATCCAGTCATACCACTGCTGGGTTTTGTAAGAGAGGAAATTCAGATTCAGCATGCAAGAAAAGCAACCCACGCTGGGGAAGTGCAAGGGAAGACAGAGAATTCTGGGAAAGAACAGAAGAGCTGAGAAGATTCAAAGCACTTACTTCACTTCTCTTTGGGAACTCCTCAAGAGTGGTTGGCCTAAGAGAGACCTCTGAGACAGAGGACCTTCTGAACATTGACCATCTCACTGTGAACCCCAAGCCCCTTGGATCCTGCTGATGAGAAAAGGAGTAGATAGGACTTTTATTATAAAGCCATCTATCCAAAGATTTCCCTCTCCATACCCTAAAGTTGTCCTTGAACTTTATAATACAACCAGGATAGATAGAAAGTCAGGACAGCTCTCACAACTGACCTAGGAAGGGTCAGGAAAGCAGCCTGCCTCATAACATCCTGGGAGAGAGACCTGAAGCTTGGGGAGGAGAGCTATACTTTCTCCTCAAGGAAGAAGAATCAGTTTCAGTCCTTGACTTTACATTCAACCCAGTCTCTGAGGGGATATATTTTGTAATTCTGAAAACAACTAGTGCTGGTTTTACTAAGGAAAGAGATGGGATGAACAATCTTTCCCCCTCCCCTCTCCACCTCCTTGCTTCATTCCATCTCTCTCACTCTCTAGCCTTAAAGTAAATGTAGTGGGTGACTCTGTTTCCCCATCCATTACAGTTTATATCCCAAAGAGATAATAAGGAAAGAGACTGGTAAAAAAATATTCATAGTTGCACTCTTTGTGATGGCAAAAAATTGGAAAATGACGGGATGCTCTTTGGGGAATGGCAGAACAAATTGTGGTATCTGATGGTGATGGAATACTATTGCTCTGAAAGGAACGATGAACTGGAGGAATTCTATATGAACAGGAACGACCTCCAGGAAGTGATGCAGAGTGAAAGAAGGAGAACCAGGAGAACATTGTACACAGAGTCTGATACACTATGGCACAATCAAATGTAATGGACTTCTCTACTAGTAGCAATGTATTCTACTAGTAACAATTCTGAGGGACTTATGAGAAAGAACACTATCCACATTCAGAGAAAGAACTATGGGATGTATGGGTTAAAAATTAATGGGTTAAACTAAATATATAAGAGTGTGGTCATCAAAATTAATATATCTCAAGTCAGAATGACTTTTTAGCAATTTATAAATTAGAAGGAAAGAGTAAAAGTAAGGAAATGAGAGAGGGTAGATAAATACTCTGGCCAGGTCTGAACAAGGCAGGGCTTCAGAGGCAAAGGGGGCCCAGAGGTAAATATGCGGAAGAGAGAAATTGGGAAGCATGCTATTACAGATAAAAGAGTGGTTGGCATAAACTGTGACCACAGAAATATGGTTTCCAATCAAAAATAAAGTGTTCACCATGGGAAAATTCCCAAATATTAAATATACCCAAGTCAGCTGGGTTTTATGGAGATTTTAATTAATACAGATTAAAGAATGAATGAAAGAGAGTAAGAGGAAACAATGAGAAAAGGGCTTGGCCAGCCCAGGCCAGCCTAGGCCCAAGCCCTAAGAGAGAGATCAGTCAGTCTTTAATCCACTCACAAGATTTGTCCCAAGCAAGATTCTAGTGTTCAGAGAGACCATCCAGTTCAGCTTTCAGCTCAACTACCTCCCAGTTTAACTTCAGGCAGCTGAACTTACATCAGAGACCAGCTCTCAGCTTCTGACCTCCTTTTAAAGAGAATTTTCTCCTATGTCACCTCCCCTAAGTTCTCACATCTACCAATCACAGTAGATGCTTTCATAGGACTGACCATTCTTAATTCACACCTTCTTTAGTTCTCAACTTCTCTGGGTAGACTAAAACTTCTGAGTAAGTTCACACCTCTTTGCCCCTTGCAAGTTTGCAAGTTGCCTGACCTTTATAGGTACTTAGCACCTTTTTGTACTAGATCTAAAAATAGACTTAGATTAAGGTTTTTTAGCTTTACTTTAAGTATGGGTTAAGTACTTTTCATTGTTTAGTAAAGAGTTTACAACTTTATCTTCCCCTAAAGTATGCTTAAGTATGGGTGGAGTAGAGTTCTCACATTCCTGATCAAGTACTTTCATTGTTTAAAATGGGGAATGATCTTAACCAAGTGTTCTAAGGTAGAGTCTGAGAATTTTTAAGTCTGAGAGATTTTAAGATTCACAATGCAAAAAGGCAGAAGCAGTAGCTGAGTGATGACCTATCAGTCAAATGAGAGGGTTCTATTTGGAATGTTACCAGGAGAAACAGTTGAAGGCGTTTTTGCATGCTTCCCAATTTCTCTCTTCCACAAATAATACAAGGGTTTTAGCCTCAAGGCTTCCTCTAAGAGGAGGGGCCTCTCCAGCATTAGGGTTAGTACCTCCAGATAGTACCACTAGAAAAGCCAGGAAAGGGAGTCAGTCTTTTTCACTCACTCATGTGGTAGTCTTAAGAGAAAATCCAAGAGCAGTCTGAGGTCCCAAACTGAAGCTCCTTCAAGATCAAGTTTGAAGGCAAAAGAGCTGGTCACAGGAAGTTTCTCCCACTTTTAAAGACCATTTCTTTTGTCATTTCCTGTGCCTTCCTTCCACTTTATGTGGACCAATTACAGCTATAGCTTTGCTTAGGACTGCCCAGGGGGCAGTTAGTTGATTCTGAATCATCACCCACTATCGTACATATGGGTCACAGACCTCACTCACTTAAGGATAAAAGGGATGTATATACTTTTGGTGAATAAATCTAAAAATGGGCAGGGGAGAATTAATCCCATCTTCACAATCTCCCTGTGATCATTTGGGAGACAATTTATCATTTAAGATAATTTACTTATACCTCTAAAAACCTTTTAACTACAGGTGTATACAACATTGCACCTTCTAAAAGGAAACTACAATAGTTAGAGATAAGAGGGAAATAGAAAAGAGAGAAAGCAAAATCAGTGTTTGCTAGGTGCATTGACAAAAAGTCAATTGGGGGCAGTCCCCTTTGGCTTAAAAGTTTGCATTCAAAATAAATATGTTCAACCCCCTTCAGTTCAATCAATTGCACCCCAAAGTTCATTCTGGATCTTCTTGTAGGTTTCTGTAGACATCATTCTCCAAAAAGTTAATTTTCTGGATTCAAGGAGTTAGCAAACTTCTTTCCCTGAAAATTTTCTCAAACAAAATTTTATTTATTTTTTATCTTCCAAATATTTTAAATTTCTGTAATGTGTTGTAGTTCATTCATATAGTACCTCTCTTAATAGGTGCACTCCCAAATAGCTTACACAATCTGTATTTATTTTGACTAGTTTTTTCTTCAAACAAAATTTTAAATTGTGGATTTTATGAAAATATATACAATCTCCCCTGTGAAGAGTGTTGACCAACACTTGGATCAACTCAGAAAGCATGGTTGAGTTATGAGGGTGTATGAGTCAATTATCAGAAGAAAAACCAAAAACATAAAAAGAAAAACAAGTAGAAGAAAAAATTAAACTTTGGGAGAAAGAAAAAATTCAAAATCAGAATAACAATATCAAAAATCTATGTATATAAAAATGTCTAAGTAAACAAGAATAAATTCATAAAAGGCCCTGGTATTAGGGTCCAATTAAATAAATTTATAATGAGCCCTTGTATTAAGGTGCAGTTAAAGTAATTTCTGCCCCACAAGTCTATAGGACAAAATGCAGTAATATTGCACTTACCCATTGGCAGCCAGGACTACAGGAAGTTGCCATACTATAAGAGAGAAAAAAGAACTAGATTTACTTATAAAAGGTAAGTGTTATTCCCTGGTCTGATTTTACCTTCACTCAGGGATAGGGGGAGCCAGAATGGCAGCCAAACTTCAGTACTTGTTTGAATATGGCACCCATATCTGACGTATGTCAACCAACCACAACCTCTAACCTCAAACAAGTCCTCTGTCTTGGCACAGATTTGCTGGGAGCCATCAGACCACGACGCCTTGACAGAGTCACATGTGGTAGCTGGGGAGACCACAGAGTGGTCCTTGGCAAGATGTGATTGCCCACCCAATCCCCCTTTATATGACCTCTTTCATCAATGTCCCTTGCCTATGAATTGACATGATTATTATTCCCCCTAGTCTCAAAAGAAATAATGCAAGAGCAAAACACCTGTACCCTAATTCTCTAAAACATCACCAAAGGATCAGACCCTTAAACCCAATCCCAAAAATACTATTATGGGTTAACTTTTATTTAGGTACATAATTCCCAGCAAAACCGCAGCTACAGGCCAAGTCCAAAACTTTCCAACTCACAGAAATGTATTCTCATGAAGCCAGCACAGAAATCTATTATAGAGGCCCGTGTGATAAGTACAAGTACCTCAAGCTTCAGTATGCCTCAGTGACTTGATTACACAAATCAGTAACTCAGAAACTCCCTAGAAGCCACCAGTTTAAATTTGAATTATGTTCCCAGTACCCCTCAACCTCAATGATATGACTGTTGAATTGTCTTTTAAGAATTGCTGATTAATTATTCCATTTTATTAAAAGCAATGTCATTTCCCTTGTTTGCAAGCTCAAAACTTCTCACAGGGTAATGAGAAAATTAAGCCACCTGTGACAAAATCATTTATCTTGTGTGCAACCTTTATTCTGTCTTTAATCACAATACAAAAATATAGAATGTTAATCAAGTGATTTGTTAAAAGTTAATGTATCACTTTTCCAATTATCTCTCTTTGATTATGTGTATTTGAGTGCCAAGAAAATGGGTATAAAAATAAAAACTGAGCCTGGGCATGGTAGAGCAGCTATCAGATGCAAAACAATCCTATGGCTATTATGATTAAGCTGTCTTCTGTTTGTTATTTTTGTGGACTGATCGTTTCACCTGTCGGGAAACCCTGGAGTCGCGAGCAAGGGTGGACTTTGCCCATGGCACAGATTCTCATCAATCCCACCAGGATTGGTTTGGTCTTTTTTGACCTTGTCCTTCTAGGCACTGTGCAGATTCTCATCAATCCCATTGGGATTGGTATGTCTCCTTGAACTTGTGCTTCTTTTGGACTGTGTAATGGCTCTTTTGTTCCCTTCTCCTGGAATCAGACACAATCATTAATCACAGTCTCATAACATTTATCAATAAATGGCAGGTTTATATAGTCTAAAGCTTTTGGGTATGCATTAGTATTATAGCAAATATATATTTTAAACTTATATTACTGCAAAATCAAAAAAGATTAATATTGGTAACATGTGCTTCAAGTACAAAAAATGAGAGAAAAAAGAAAAATCAAATACTCTAATGCACAAAGGAAAAGCAATAATATTTTTTAAAAAATAAAAAATATATAGTTCACAATCAATGACACATTGTGTTTGCCTAAGGAGAGGCAGAATGCAAAGGTTTCTCACTCAAAAATGAGATCCATTTCTTTTTTCACTTAGCTATGATCCACAGTAGGAGTGTACATAATTTTCACTAAGAAAAAAAGCTTTATAAAAAGTAAAAGAAGATAATCCAAAAACTTTGAGCTATGTGAATTCTGTAATGCTCTCCTGGAATGGGAACTGTTTGAGATAAGCAGAAAACTGGGCCATGCTTGCAATTCTAATTTTTGTCAGTAGATGGTGCTACTGGCTAGGGGTTAGGGTGAGGGTGTGGTCTCCTTAAGGATGTAGACACACCTATACACCTTGATCTAATTGACTTTTGGGTAGAGGGCAGGTACAGAAACCTTTTGCCCTGAGGTTAAGTATAGGTAGGGCAAGGGGAAGGCAGCTGCCTTCCCCCTAAGGGTAAAATGTTAGAACATAGAGCTTCTGACCCTGAGCTTTCCTCTTTGGGCAAAAATGCCACTTTTCTGAGTTGGCCTGGGGCAATAAGAGTTTTTATAAATTATTTTTTCTCTTATTTGGGCTCTTAGGGTAAAAAGAAGACCAGTTTTTGGTCACCTTAACACTACTCTTCCTGACTGATCTCCCCAGGTTTCACTTCTCACTTAAGTTAATTCTAGAGACACATAGGGCTTGGAAAAAAGAGAAAGTAGACTTCCAGGAGCAAACAAGGCTAAAACTCTGTTAACTTTGTTTTTGAAAGAGCTGGAGTTTCTCCTACTTTTAAAGACCTTTCCTTTTGTCACTTCCTGTGCCATCATTCCATTTTATGTGAACCAATTGCAGCTATAGCTTTGCTTAGGACTGCCCAGGGGACAGTCAGTCAATTTTGATTCATCACCCACTATCGCACACATGGGTCACAGACCTCCCCCACTTAAGGATAAAATGGGGTGTATACTTCTGTACACTTCTGTTAATTAAATCTAAAAACAGGCAGGGGAGAGTTAATCCCATCTTCACAGGGAGTAGAAACATAGAAGAAAACCATTTGTTTGATCACAAGGTTTGTTTGGGATATGATTGGGGATATAGACTCTAAATGATTACTTTTTTGCAAACATTAATATGGAAATAGGTCTTGATCAATGATAGATGTAAAACCCAGTATTATTGCTCATTGGCTATGGGAGTGGGGAGGGAAAGAAGATGAATCATGTAACCAAGGGAAAATATTCTAAATCAATTAATTAAATACATAAATTGAAAAAAAAATGAGGAGCAAGAAGATTTTTAAAAAATCTGTAGTCTTACATAAACTGATGAAACGTGAAGTGAGCAGAACCAGGAGAGTATTGTACATAGTAACAGCTGTATTTTTTGATGAATTTAGTTTTTCTTAGCAATATAGTGATCCAAGACAGTCCCAGAGACTCATGATGAAAAATGCCATCTGTAACCAGAGAAAGAACTGAAGGAATATGAATAGAGACCAAAATATATTTCACTTTCCTTTTCTTTGCTTGTTTGAGGTCTCTTCCTCAATGGCTAATATAGAAAAATGTTCTAAATAGTCACACGTGTCAAACCTATACCAGATCGCTACTGTCTCAGGGAAGAAGGGGAAGGGCTGGGGCTGAGGGGAGAAGAATGAAGAGAATTTGGAACTCAATTTTTATGCTAAAAATGTTAATTTTTAGCTAAATGCTAATTCTAAATTAGCATGCTAAAAAAGGATAAAGTCTGTTACATATGATCTCATTTGATCTAATTTCTGTTGTGGATAAGGAAACAGGCTGAAGTGCCATATCCATCACAACATAACAAAAGTCATACCCAGGCCCTCCACATTTTTTGACTCCTGTGACTAGCTGACATGACTATCTTTAGGGGTCTCTTGAATCAATTCCCCATTATAATTCAAGCACATTCTGACAAAATCTCTTCCCATTATTCATTCAAATTTACCTTTTTTCCCCCCATTCTTTCTCCTAATGCTTGTAGTGAAAAGTTTCTACTCAGATCTAGTCTTTTTAACAAGAATGCTTAGAAGTTGAGTGTTTCATTAAAAGTCCATTTCTCCCCTATAGGACTAAATTATTCTTGATTATTAAACTGGATCTTTTGCCCTCTAGTATGCTGTATTCCATGTTCTTCACACTATTAAAGAGGTAGCTCCTAAATCTTATATGAATACCTGACTGGCTCATCAAAGCTTAAATTCTTTCTATTTGCAATATTTTTTCAATGACTTTCCTGGGGTTTCTTTTAGGAGGCAATCAGTGGATTCTTTCTATTTCTATTTTGCCCTCTAGTTACTACGATAGGCTTTAGAAAGACAAAAACAAAGAACAATCCTTGCTATTAAATTTAGTCGACTGGGGTCTCTATATGCTAATGTATTCGCTTTAGTGCTTTCCATCTTCCAATAAGTGCTGCAAATACAGTTTAGGCAGCAAGATATGGCAGAATAGCAGAGTTTAACATGTTATATGAAATAATACTTAGATTGCAATTGAATTTCAAACAAGCCTCAGTTTTATTTAAAGTATACAACTCAAAGTGCATTCAGGGTACATCAATGATACCATTCTAGGGCTAATGAAAAGGTAATATTTTAGTAACAGACATAAGATGAAATTTAATTAAGTAACTTTTAATCACTTTATAAGGATTCCTCTATAATAGCTTGATAAGCTGTAAATGGGTGATTTAAATAAGATATAGTAGGAATAGGAATAGTATTAAGAGCCTCTGCAATGATGAAAGTGCCTACATACTTCCTTTTTCTTTGTCACACCCTGGAGATTGTGACATGAGGAAACCTAGACTAGTTCTGCAGTGTCTTAACCAAGTGATCCGAGAAGCAAGGGGGGGAAAAGTGTGTGTGTCTAGTCATAGTCCCTATTCTTGGAATTAATTAATTATTTCATCAAAATGTTCAAGACACCATGTAACGAACATATTCGGAATACTTGGTCCTCTTAATGACATGATATGATAAAACATCTAGTTTTATCTAGTAACTAAATTTAGGTAAATTTGATTCTTTCTTAATTAACAGAATAACATATTAGAGAATAATTTTGATAAAATTATTAAATATCATTTTAACTACTTACTCCCCCTATTGAAAAGATGAAATTGTATGCATTGCTTTTATATCATTAATTGTAAAATAGTCATCTTATATAAACTTTTAGGTTGTATCTGTAAGTAGGAAGTTAGAAAGGGTAGTTCCAGTTGTAGGTTAACTGTATATAAGCAGTGATAGATAAGAGAAAAAAGAGCTTTTGTTGTCTACTTTGGAATATTAAGTGCATAGCTTGACCAAATTCTAATTCCTGATAAGAATAACAAAAAACAATTCTTGAGTCAGTAGCAGAAAACAGCAATGTATTTACCAAGACAAGATAGTATTTGCTTTTCTGAAGGGTTTATATTCACTATAGGTTCCTCAGAGTTTATGGCCCAGAGAGGCACCTTTGGTTTATTTTTCAGAGTCAGTATAAGTCTAATTATATGTCTACTGTATGTAGTATCAATTGGAGCTCAACTCAAGCTCAAAATCATGGCCTGGTTTTTCTTAATTTGTTACAAAAGTAATCTATTTTTTTCTTGGACAAAGGTGCGCTCAAGAGAAAATTCAATTAACTCAAATTAATCAAAGACTTCTTCCTTTCCTAAGTCTGACTATTACCTAACCCTCAATTTCTTTATATTGGTTTGGAATGTTAAAAATATTAACTAAAAACAGAAAGCACATTTTATTTATTTATTTATTTTTAAATTTAAGTTAATTTATTTAGTCAATTTAGAACATTATTCCTTGGTTACAAGAATTATATTATTTCCCTCCCCTCTCTTCCCCCAACCCTTCCCGCAGATGACGCTCAATTTCATTGGGTATTACTTGTGTCCTTGATCAGAATCTATTTCCATGTGGTTGGTGTTTGCATTGGATGTTCATTTAGAGTCGATATCCCCAGCCATATCCCCTCGACCTCAACATTGAAGTAGTTGTTTTCTCTTCTGTGTTTCTACTCCAACAGTTTTTCCTCTGAATGTGGATAGTGTTCTTTCTCGTAGATTCCTCCAGGTTGTTCGGATCACTGCATTGCCACTAATGGAGAAGTCCATTACATTCGATTGTACCACAGTGTATCAGTTTCTGTGTACAGTGTTCTCCTGGTTCTGCTCCTCTCGCTCTGCATCACTTCCTGGAGGTTGTTCCAGTCTCCATGGAATTCCTCCACTTCATTATTCCGTTGAGCACAATAGTATTCCATCACCAACAGATACCACAATTTTTTCATCCATTCCCCAATTGAAGGGCATCCCCTCATTTTCCAATTTTTGGCCACCACAAAGAGCGCAGCTATGAATATACTTGTACAAGTCTTTTTCCTTATTATCTCTTTGGGGGTACAAACCCAGCAGTGATATGGCTGGATCAAAGGACAGACAGTCTTTTATTGCCCGTTGGGCATATTTCCAAATTGCCCTCCAGAATGGTAGGATCAATTCACAACTCCACCAGCAATGCATTAATGTCCCGACTTTGCCACAGCCCCTCCAGCATTCATTATTTTCCTTTGCTGTCATGTTAGCCAATCTGCTAGGTGTAAGGTGATACCTCAGAGTTGTTTTGAACATATTTAATTTTAAAGCAAAATTTTTAATTTGTTAATATAAGAAAAATTTTCTTTAAATTCCTTAAATTTAAAGAATACAACTAACGTATTTTAATATGGAAACTACTTTCCTTCCGTTTGTCCCATCCCAAACCCAATCTTTTTGCGTAAGAACCTAAGAATATAAAACATACCAAATAAAACAAGTTTTGTTGTATCCTTTATTGAAAGTACTCACATAATTAGACAATATTACTTTCTTACAAAGTTTCATTTTTTTCTATTAAAAAATCTATAACCTTGATTATTACAAAAAAAATTCCTCAGTACAAAAATGTCCAAAATATTTAAAATGTTTTCCCCTCCCTCACAGCACCATTACATTATACAGAATAGAGAATTATCAATAGCACAATGATTGGTCTAGATGGAGCAATCTCCAAATACACCCAGACATACAGTGGTTTATTTCTCCTTCTCATAAAGACTTTCAAAAATAAAAAAAGAAAAGAAAAGAAAAACCCAGTAACACAATAATGGCAGAAAATCTTGCAGGGACTACAGAAAAGTTATGGATATGATTTTTTTTTTATAAAATGTGTTTTTCAGTGATAAAAGGAAATTAAGGCCATTAGGCTTCTAGCTTATACATTCAAATAAAGGAAATATAAAAATACTTTGTGCTTCTGAGAAGGTTCTAAAGCATATGTAGATAAGGATTACAGCAATTAATTTGAGAAATAACTGATTTGAATAGTTTACATAATTGTACAGCTTCTCTTGGATGCCCTTGGATCTCCCTGATTAGAAAAGAAGAAAAAAAGTTATTATGAAGAAAAGGAATCATAGAATCTGGAAATGGAGTGGTCCTTAGTAATCAAGTTCAATCCTATCCTAGTTTATAAATAGGAAACTTGAGAACCAAAGGGGTTATGAGGGAATCTTCCAGTGACATTAACAAATTTAAAAAATTAAACTTAACATGTATATAGCAATGTGTGTTTTTTTTTATTATTGCCAAAACATTAACTATATTCTATGATTAATATATGTGTATACACACACCCTCCCATCAGTAATTTGTTGTAGCAAAGCTCTGGAAACAAAGCATGTGTCCATCAATTATAGAATGGTGGAAAAAATTATGGAGTATGAATGAACAGAATGCTTCACATTGTTAGAAAAAATAGAAACAGAGACTTGATAGGGTTGGCTTTTTTTTAAACCCTTACTTATTATATTATTATAAAATCAATTATTATTAATTATTATAGAATTATTATATTATTATAGAATTATTATAGAATTATAGAATTATTATATTATTATAGAATCAATACTATATTGGTTCCAAGGCAGAAGAGTGGTAAGGGCTAGGCAATGGGGGTTAAGTGACTTGCCCAGGGTCACACAGCTAGGAAATGTCTGGGGTCATATTTGAACCCAGACCTCCCGTCTCTGGGCCTGGATCTCAATCCACTGAGCCACCCAGATGCCCCCTTGATAGGATTTTAATAAACTGATGATAGTAAATTAAGTAGAACCAGGAGAAAAAGTTTACATAATGACTACATTAAAAAGGAAAACAATATGATAAATCATGACTCTGGA